>NW_027328741.1:42921898-43235834 GCF_048564905.1 Vicugna pacos
ATATGGACCAATGGAAGAAAATAGAGAGCCTTGAAATAAATCTACAGGCCTATGTTCAATTTATTTTTGACAGCGTAGCCAATAATATGACAGAGAAAAGACCATCTCTTCACCAACTGGTGGCAAAACTGGATAGCAGCATGCAGAGCAAAGGAGTTAGGACACTCCTTCAATCCATACACAAGAATAAACTCAAAATAGCTTGAAGACTTAAATATAAGCAAGACACAGTAAATCTCCTAGAATAAAACATAGGCAAAACACTCTGAGATAAATCTCAGCAATGATCTCCTAGAATAAACTACCCAGGGAAGGGATGTAAGAGCAAAATTAATAAATGGGACCTAATAAAACTTATAAGCTTTTGCACAGCAAAGGGAACCGTAAACATAGCAAAATGACAACCTGCAGGATTAAACAAAATATTTAGAAGTGATGCAACTGACAAAGGCTAAATTTCCAAAATATAAAGACTTCATACAACCTAATAATAATAAAAAAAAACAAGAAACCCAATCTGAAATTTTGCAGAAGCCGTAAACAAGCAATTCTCCAATAGAGACATTCAAATGCCACACAGATATATGAAAAAAATTGCTCACTATCATTATCAGAGAAGGGCAATTCAAAACTATAATGATGTATCACTTCCCAGTAGTCACAATGGTCATCATACAAAATTCCACAAACAATAAATGCTGGGGAAGCTGTGGAGAAAGGGAACCATCCTGTACTGCTGGTAGGAATGTAGTTTGGTGCAGTCATTTTGGAAACCAGGATCGATTTTCCTCTAATGGATAAAAATAAATTTAACATATGATCCAGCAATCCCACTTCTGGGTATATATCAAAGGGAACCCTATTTCAAGAAGACACCTGCACCCCAAAGTCTTTAGCAGTGCTTTATACAGCTGCCACAACATGGAAGCAACCTAATTGTCCAACAACAGATGACAGTATGCAGAAGTTATGCCATATTTACACAATGGAATAATATTCTGTAATAAAAAATAATAAAACAATTACAATTGTAGCAAAATAGATTTCTCCAAAAAGTGTCATTCTAATTGAAGTAAGCTAGAAAAAGAAAGAAATATAATACATGACATTACATATGAAGAATCTTAAAAAAATATTTGGATAAGAACACTATGATTTCATCTACAAAACTGAAATACACTCGCAGATCTACTAAACAATTTTATGAAAACTATGGAAAGGGGCTGCGAGAGGATATATTTGGGAGCTGTATATTTATAAATGTTATCCACTATATATAAAAATAGAAGTTTTCAAAATATTCTTTTGTATGACACAGGGCAGCATGTTAAATATTGTGAAGTAGAGTTTTATAGGCACAGAAATATATGCATGTATGGGGACACTATGCTATACATAACAGATTGAAACATTGTATATGGGATATTTCAATGATAAATAAATGAATAAATATGTAAATAAATAAGTAAATAAATAAATAAATAATATTTAATAATAAAATAAATACAAAGATTCACAATACTTAACTTTACACATCAAGAATCCAAGAGAAAACTGAAAGAATAAAGAAGAATATTGAATCAATGAGAGTAAGGCAAATAACAAGAGAAACAATTGAAAAGATAAAAAACATACGAAAGTCTTTTTCTTTTAAACGTAAAGTAGACAAACGTTTAGGTTGGATAAGAAAATAAAAACTCAAATAAATTCAGAAACAATAGAGAAGATATTACCACTGATGTTGTAGAGATGCATAGCATCATAAGAAATTAACACTAGCCAGCAATTTGAATGACCTAGAACAAAAGACAAATTCCCAGAAAAATATGTCTTCCAATACTGAATGAAGAAGTAATTAGAAAGTTAAATAGGGCAAAATTGTGTATGAGTAAATCAGTAATTCAAATCTCCCAAACCAGAAAAAATTTACAAGATTACTTTGCCTGTGTATTCTGTCATACATTTGAAGACAATTTTTCACCAATTCTTCCAAAAATCTTCCAAGAATTTGAAGGGGTGAAAGATTCCAAACGAGTTTTATGATGCCAGCTTTATTTGCATAACAATGCTAGAAAGGACATTAGATGCAAAATATGGAATATTATCCCTGATGAGCATATGTGCCAAAATTCTCAGCAAAACACAAGCAAAATGAATTCAACAACACATTTAATGTATCATACACATACATGAGTAAAGGGATTTATTCCTGGGTTTAAGGATACTTCAAAATATTCAGATCAATAAATGTGACATGCCACACTAATAGAATGAGAAATTAAACTCACATAATCATTTCAATAGGTGCAAAAAGAGCATAGTATTTAATGCAACATCCTTTTAAGATACTCCCAACATATTAAATTAACCCTGTCAGGGGCACGATATATTATACACACAAACACTGTGTGGAGAGAAGCGGAGCAGTTTTCTTTTTAATGATTTTAGAAAAAGGGTTTATATAGGACATGCACAATGCCTCACATATCATCTAAATTTTAAGAATGTTAATAATCTTAAGCTATATATATCCCCATACTCCTGCAGTAAGCACAGGATGTTAAATGATCAACGATTGTTTTAAAGTTCACCACGGATCTTCATTAAGTAGGCCATCTCTTATCCAGCTGGCTTTGCCTGTCTTAGGTTGTCCTCCTCTGAGGATCTTACCCAGCATAGGTTCTCCAGCCATCCATACTGGATGCAATGAGCAGGCCATTTCTTATCCAGCCTGGATATGTGACATTCTTCACAGCTTGTTTATCAGTTCAGCCCATGGGCTTATTCTCTAGAGGCTTCAGACAGGAGCCTACAAACTCAATATC
This sequence comes from Vicugna pacos, assembly GCF_048564905.1. NCBI lineage: Eukaryota > Metazoa > Chordata > Mammalia > Artiodactyla > Camelidae > Vicugna > Vicugna pacos. The sequence continues at coordinate 42,924,724 of NW_027328741.1, forward strand.
CCTTGATAGAAAAATGGATGAAGTAAATTTTATGTATATATGCAATGGAAACAATACTTTGCATTCCTATCAACATTGTCCACAGTGATCTTTTTCTCCTCAATCTCACCAACATATATTAATTTTTTTTTGATGAAAACCTTCTGATAATTGTGAGGTTTTGTTTCATTTTTGGGTTATGACTTTCCTAATAATTTATAACTCTGAACATATTTTCATGTGTCATTTAGCCAACTGTATGTTTTCTACAGTTAATTGATTCAGATCTATCTATTCAGTTCCTACGGACTTTTTTTAATTGGATTGTTTGGTCTTTTTTGTTGTTGTTTTGGGGTAAGAGTTTGCCATATATTTGGATATTGACACTTGATTGGAAAATATCATATTCAAATATATTCTCCCAATGTGTTGGTTGACTTTTCATTTTATTAATCATTTCTTCTGAAGTGTATATATGTTTAGAATGATACAATCATATTTTGTTAGTTTTGCTTCTGCTTCCCTTTCCAGAGGAGACATATGTAGAATCAATTTAAGTCCAATGTCAGAGTGTACTTCTTATGTTTTACCCTAGGATTCTTTGTTTTCAGGGTTTATGTTTTATATCCCCAAGAGTGGGATTGCTGGGTCATATGATAGGTTTATTTTAATTATTTAAAGAAACTTCCATACGATTTCCAAAGTTGTTGCACCAATATTCATTCCCACCAACAGTGTTGGAGAGTCCCTTTTTCTCCACAACTTCCCCAGTCTTTATTATTTGTAGACATTTTGATGATGGCCCTTCTCACTAGTGTGAGGTAAAACATTATTTTATTTTTGTCTTGCATTTGTATAATGATTAGCTTTGTGAGCATGTTTTTATGTCTCTGATTTTCATCTGTGTGCCTTCTTTAGAAAATTGTGTTCTGCTCATTTTCTGGCTGAGTTGTATGTAGATTTTTGAAATGGAGTTGTTTGAACGATTTGTGTACTTTAGAAATCTGACTTTTGTTGATTGCATTGTTTCCTAATGTTTTCTCTCATTTGGAATTTCATCTTTTCATATTGTTTATTTTGCTGTGTAGAAGGTTTTAAGTTTAATTAGGACCTATTTGTTTATTTTGCTTTTATACTTTTCAGCTTGGGTGATTGACATAAGAAAATTTCGCTACAATTTATGTCTTGTTTTGCCTATGTTAGATTCCAGGAGTTTTATTGTGTCATGTATTAGATTCAGATATTTAAAACATTTTGGGTTTATTTTTGTACAGTGTTAGGGAGTGTTCTAGTTTCATTTATTTACATGTAGCTGTCTAGCTTTCTCAACATCACTTGCCGAAGAGTGTCTTTTAGGCATTGTATATTTTTGATTCCTTTGTCATAGTTTAGTTGTGTTCTGTTCCAGTGATATAGATATTTGTTCTTTTTCCATTATTGTGCTGTTTTGATTACTGTTTTTGTAATATAGTCTGAAATCTGGGGGGGGATATGTGTTATGACCCCAACTTTGTTCTTTTTCCTCATTGTTTATTTTGCAGTTCTGGTACTTTTGTAGTTCCATACAAATCTTAGTACTGTTTTAATTTCTGTGCAAAATATCATGTATATCGATCTGAATCACTTTATATCTGTGGACATCTTTTCTAGTATGTATATTTTAACAATATTAATTCCTCTAAACTAAGACCTTGAGATTTCTTTCCATTTCTTTGCATCATCTTCAAATTTATTTATCAGTGTCCTATAGATTTTATTATCTTGGTTTTTTCATAGATTTTTCATTTTTTGATCTAATTTCATACGAATTTTTAAAATTATGGAGTATTTCTTTGTTAGTGTAAAGAAATGTGACTGTTTTGGTATATTAATCATGAATCATGCTACTTTGCTAAATGTCTATATTAGTTTTAGCTGTTTTGGTGTTGAGAATCTTTAGGGTTCTCTATATAGATTATCATGTCATCTAAATTAATAACAGTTTTTCTTCATTCAATCCAACTTGAATAAATTTTGTCTTCTCCAATTGCTGTTGCTAGATTCCTCCCATACTATGTTTAAGAGAAATGGTGAGAGTGGGCATTCCTTTCTAATTCCTTAATTTGCTTTTCAGTTATTCACTATTGCATATTATGTTGTCTGTGTGTCTGTTATTAATGACTTTATTTATGTTGAGATATACTTCCTGAATCCTACTTTGGTAAGAGTTTTCTGTTGTTGTTATATTTTCTGATTTTTTTTTTGTTGTTGTTGTTGCTGCTATTTTAATGAATAAAAGATGAAGTTTGTGAAATGTTTTTTATCAATTTATTGTGATGACCACGTCATTTTCCCTTTTTCTTTTGTTAATGTGGTGTATCAAACTGATTGATTTCATGTATGTTCCACCTCTCTTATGACCCTGCAATGAAGTAAAGTTGATCATGATGTATAATTCATTTTATGTATTGCTGGATTTAGTTTGCTAATAATATTTTTAAGAATTTTTGAATCTATATCAATCAAAGATATTGGCTTGAAATTCTCTTTGCCTGTACTTTGTTTGTTGGCTCTGCTATCAGGGTGATGAAAGCTTCATAGAATTAATTTGTGAGTTTCCTACATCTTCACTATTTTTGAATTTTTAGAAGAGTATAAGTTCTGCTTTGTATTTTTGTATGTTTTCCACTGGAGATGTTTAAATCTGCACTTCTACTTAACGATTTTTTTAATGCAGATTCTTTCTTTGTTCTATTAATGAATTTGTTCAAATTATTTGTTTCTCCTTATCTCTGTCTCTTTCTACACATATGTCTATTTCTTCTGAGTTGCCCAGTTTATTGGCATGAAAGAGTCGACAAAATGATCGCTTTTTTGTATATCTAAGGGAACAATTGTTATTTCTCCACATTTATTTTTGACTTTTTTTCTTTGAAGCATGTCTCTTTTCTTCATGATGCACCTGGCTAGAAGTCTTTTGATTCTGCATATCTTAAGAAGAAACCAAAAACAAAATCTATGATTTTACTGCTCTTTGGCATAGTTGTTTTTCTCTCTAATTTATATTTACACCTGTAATATTTAGGGTCATGTTTTTTTTTAACTTTTTTTAAATTTTTAATCATTTTAAATAGTTGTCTCCAAATTCCATTGTAGAACACAATTTTTTAATTACAATGAACGTATATACATTTGCTGTCCCATTTTTCCCCGTGAGCAGCCTTAAGAAGTTTTATATATTTCCCGGTGCTATACAGTACAATCCTGTTTATCTATTTTACAATTATAACATCCCAGCATATCTATTTCCACACCCCACTGACTTGGCAACCAAAACTTTGTATTCTCTGCCGGTGAGTCTATTTCTGTTTTGTATTTATGCATTTTTTGTTTGGTTTGAAATTGTTTTTAGATTCCACACATGAGCCTTCTCATATGGTATTTTTCTTTCTCTTTCTGGCTTACTTCACTTCGACTGATTTTCTTCAGGAGCATCCATGTTGCTGAAAATGGCCTTATGTTGTCAGTTTATAAGTCTGACTACTATTCCATAGTATAAATATACCATCTCTTCTTTATCTAGTCAACTGTCAATGGACATTTAGGCTGTTTCCATGTCTTGGCTATTGTAAATAGTGCTGGCTATGAACATTGATGTGCAGGTGTCATCCTGAAGTAGGGTTCCACCTGGATTTATGCCCAGGAGCGGGATTCTTGTGTTATATGCTAAGTCTATTCCTTGGCTTTTGAGGAATCTCTATCCTGTTTTCCAAAGGGGCTGCAACAAACTGCATTGCCAGCAGCAGTGAAGGATGGTTCCCTTTACTCCGCAGCCTCTCCAGCATTTGTTATTTGTGGATGTTTAAATGTTGGCCATTCTGACTGGTGTGAGTTGATACCTCATTGCAGTTTTGATTTGCATTTCTGTGATAATAAGTGTTATTGAGCATTTTCTGATGTGCCTTTTGATCATTTGTATGTCCTCCTTGGAGAATTGCTTGTTTATGTCTTCTGCCCAATTTTGGATTGGGTTGTTTATTTTTTCTTATTCAGTTGGATGAGCTGCTTATATACTCTGGAGAACAAGTCTTTGTTGGTTTCATTTGCAATTATTTTTTCCCATTCCGTTGTCTGTCTTTTTGTTTTACTTCCGGTTTCTTTACTGTTCAGAAGCTTTTAGGTTTCATTAGGTCTCATTTGTTTTTTCTTGCTTTTATTTCTTCTACGAGAAAATTTTCGAGACTTATGTCAGATAATGTTTTACCTATATTTTTCTCTTGGTGGTTTAGTGTATCTTGTCTTATGTTTAAGTCTTTGATCCATTCTTAGTTTATTTTTGTGTATGGTGTTCTAGCTTCATTGGGAGTGTTCTAGCTTCATTGAATTTCATGCTGCTTTCCGGTTTTCCAAACACCAGTCGCTGAAGTGTCTATCCCTTTTCTATTGTAATTTCTTGCCTCCTTTGTCTAAGATTGATTGACCAAAAGTTTTTGGGTTCATTTCTAGGCACTCTATACTGTGCCATTGGCCTATATGTATGTTTATCTACCAATACAGTGCTGTCATGTTGACTGTAGATCTATAGTATTATCTGAATCATTAGCGTTAAGAAATGCCACTGATATTTATATGTTAATCTTGTAACCTGCTACCTTGCTGACTTCTTTAATCAGCTGTAGTAAATTAATTCTGAATCTTGAAGGGTTTTCTATAAATAGTAACTTATTATCTGCATATAGTTTGACTTTTATCTCTTCTTTCCAATTTGCATACCTTTTACTTCTCTCTCTTATTTGATTGCTGTGGCTAGGACTTCCAAGACTATCTTGAGTAGGAGTCGTGATGGTGTGCATCCTTTTCCTGTCCCAGATTTTAGCAGGAAGAATTTGACTTTCTCACCTTTGAGTACTATGCTGGCTGTAGGTTTGTTATCTATAGCTTTCATGATGGTGAGATATATTCCCTCTATGAACACTTTGGTGAAAGTTTTTATCATACGTGGGTGTTGAATTTTATCAAATGCTTTCCCTGCATCTATTGAGATGATCATGTGGTTTTGGTCCTTTCTCTTGTTGATGTGCTGTATTACATTGATTGATTTGCAAAAGTTGAACCACCACTGTGTCCCTGGCATAATCCCCACTTGGTCATGATATATAATCCTTTTTTCTGTGTTGTTGCATTCTATTTGCTACTATTTTGGTGAGGATTATGGCGTCTGTTTTCATCAGTGATTGTGGCCAATAATCCTCTTTTTTGGTAGTGTCTTTGCCTGGTTGTGGTTTCAGGGTGGTTGTGGTTTCATAGAATTTCTTTGGGAGAGTTCCTTTGTTTTCAATCTTCTGGAATAGTTTGAGAAGGACTAGTATGAGTTCTTCTATGATTGTTTGGTAGAATTCCTCAGCTTATCCATCCAGTCCTGGACTGTTATTTGTACGGAGGTTTTATATTGCTATATTGATTTCATTTCTAGTGCTGTTTGTTCAAGGGGTCAGTTTCATGTTGATTCATTGTTGGTGGACAGTATGTTTCCAGAAACTTGTCTATCTCTTCTAGCTTATAAAATTTGTTTCCATATAGTGTTCATAATATTCTCGTATGATATTCTGTTTTTATGGTTTTTTTTGTTGTTGTAATTTCTCCATTCTCTTTCTTATTTTGTTAATTTGTGCTCTCTCTCTTTTCTTCTTTTTGAGTTTGGCCAGAGGATTGTCGAATTAACTTACTTTTTGGACATAGCAGCTTTCGGTTTGGTTGACTTTTTTCCTATGGTCTTTTTAATCTCTTTTTTTTTATTTCCTCCCCAATATTGATGGTTTCTTCCTTCCGCTGCCTTTTGGTTTATTTGGTCTTGTTTTTCTACTTCATTCTGCTGGTGGGTTAAATTTATTTTTGTTTGTTCTTCTTTTTTGAGGAATGCCTGTATCGCTATAAACTCCCCTCTCAGCACTGATTTTGTTGTGTCCCATAAATTTTGCGTGGTTTTGCTTTCATTTTCTTTCGTCTCAAGGTAGTTTTTCATTTCAGCTTTTATTTCTTCATTGCCCCATAAGTTTTTGAATAACATATTATTTAATCCCCATGATTTCTTTGGTTCTCCTGTTTTTCTCTGTTGTTGATTTCTAGCTTCATGGCATTGTGGTCAGTAAAGATGCTTTAGGTAATTTCTATCTTCTTAAAATTGCTGATTTTCTTTTGTGCCAAAGTACATCATGAATCCTGGAAAATATTCCACGTGCACTTGAAAAGAATGTATATCCTATTTTGGGGGGTTGCAATGTTCTGAAAATATCCACCAAGTGTAAAATTTCTTTTGTATTATTTAATTTTATTGTTGACTAATTTATTTCCTGTCTCAATGATCTGTCCATTGATGTTAATGCAATGTTGAAATCTATAATTGGGACTCCCCCTTTATATCTGTTAGTTATTATTTTATGTACTTAGGTGCTCCTGTATTTGATGCATATGTATTAACGAGTGTGCTATCCTCATATTGTATCACTCCTTAAATCCATAAAATGTCCTTATTTATTTTCTTTATGGCCTTTGTTTTAAAGACTATTTTGTCTGAAATCAGTAATGCAACAACTGTTTTTTGGTTTTTCCAATTGTATGGAATACCCTTTTCCATCCTTTCACTATCAATCTATATGTGTCCTCTCTGAAGTGGGACTCTTGTATGCAGCATATTGAATGTTCTTGCTTTATTATCCAGCCTGCCACTCTATGACTTTCGACTGGAGCATTTAGTCCATTAACATTTACAATAATTGATGATAGGCTTGTGTTTATTGCCAAATTTACCTTATCTTTGCAGTTGATTTGGTGTTTCCTCTTTGTTCGTTTCATCTTCCTTTTTTGGTTCGGTCATTTTCCTTTGTATTATCATGAATTTTATTTAGTTTTAATGACTCTGTGATAAGTTTTTGTCTTCTTGTTACCCTTATTTATAAGTCCATTAGACCTTTACTATAACTGCTTTTATTAAACGGATAGTTAGATGATCTCAAACCCATCCTACCGAAAACAAAAAATTTTAAAATGAAAGACCAAAAAAAAAGAAATTCTCTATTTTCTTGCCTCCATCTCCACTCTGAATGATTTGTATGTCTTCTTTTAAAATTTTGTGTTATTTTATTTGTAATTCATGAATTATCACCTTTCCAGCTGTGAGTTTCACATTTCTGTAGCATCTTGCAGCTTTTCTTTTTAGAGAAGACCTTTCAATAATTCTTTTAGCATGGGTCTAGTGTTGATTACTCTTGAAGCTTTTTCTTGTCTGTGAAATCCTTTATTTCTACTTCTACCAAAAAGAACAACTTTGCACGTCAATGTATCCTACAGTATATAATTTTTCTCATTCAGGACTTTGAATATATCTTTTCACTCCCTTCTGGGCTGTAGTATTTTGCAGAGAAATCAGCTGTAAGGCTTATGGGGATTCCCTTGTAACTCACACTTTACTATTCTCTTGCTGTCTTTAGGATCATTTTTTATCCTTGATTCTGGCCATCTTAATTATATGTCTTGGTGTGGGTGTATTTGTTTTCTTCCTGTTTGGCACACGGTGAGCTTCCTGTACTTGAATATCTGATTCCTACTTTAAGTTTCGGAAGTTCTCAGTCATGATTTCTACAAAAACTTTTGCAAATCCCTTTAATCATTGTTCCCCTTCTGGGACTTCTATCATGCCAAGATTGGCATGCTTTGTATTATTCCATAGGTCCCTTATGCTTTTTTCATTTGTTTCTCATTGTTTCTCTTGTAGGTCTTCTGATTGGGTGCTATCTATTGTCCTGTCTTCTCAGTCACTAATTCATTTTTCTGCATTATCTAGTCAGATTTGCTACACTTTAAATCATTCTTCATCTCAGTCAACGGGTTTACCTGTTCTACTCGTCTCTTCTTTATAGCTTCCATTTAATTTTTGACATATTTTGTATCTCTAAACACTATCTCTTTTATTTCCATCAGTACTTAGATCACTCCATTTTTGAAATCTTGAATTATTTGGCTATCAATGTCTATTTCACTGATCGTACTTTCAGGGGATTTCTTCTGTTCTTTAATTGGGAATTGTTTCTCTTCTCCTTTGTCTTACTCCTTCCTCTCTGGCACTGTGGATTTTGGAGTATCAGTTATCTACTGTGGTATTAAAGGAGTTTAATCTACCTAATGCCTTTGTAGCTATACATCTTAGAAAAGACAAAAAAGAGAGAGAGATAAAGAATTTTAAAGAAGGGAGAAATAAAGATTTGAAGACATTGTATAATGAATAATACAAAATGGATTTGAAGCACAGTTTTGAAAAATAATAATAATAAAAATATTTTAAAAAGTTTCAAAGGGATAAAAAGGGGGGTAATTATAATTGCCTAAGAAGTAAAAATTAAGAGGGTAATAGAAAATGGAACTGGTAAAAACTGATTAATACAAGGGGGTGGTCAGTGTCCTCCTGGAGACTGTGAACTTTTAATGTGAAGTCTTTCTTTTTTCATCCTGATTTGGAAGCTCAGTTTGTTGTTTCCAGAGACCCTCCTTTGGAGCCCTCATCTGTGCTGCTCCCAGGGCATGTCAGTAAGCAGATCGCTCCTACACCCAACACTGGGGCTGATGAAGTTCTCCTTACTCTGGGCTGGCTTGTAAATGCCCTGCCCGATGCTGCAGTCAGATGTTGCAGACTGTCTAGGCAGGATTGGGCATCATGCCCTCTCCAGCACCATGGTCAGGGGCTGTATTCCTGCCCAAAATTTGAGGGGCCAACCTCTACCTACGGTTGCCGATCACTCTGCTTCTCTGTTCCACTGTGTACTCTGCCTAGGGTTTGCACAACAGAAGTGGGTTCAGGGAAGACTGAGGAACATCCCTGCCCCTGGTCTGGGCCAAAAACCAGCTCCATGTTTCTTTTGTCCGACAAGTTCTCTGAGGAACCGGACAGAAGTATTCAATATGCCTCTGGCTGTAGACAAGTCTCGGACTGGTCCTTGAGGCTGCTAATTCCTTAGGTGTAGATGCAGGTTTTGTCCCCGCTGCCACATGGGTTTAAAACACCAGAGGGTATGGTGGCTGTGTCTGAGCCCCAGCTCTCTTCACCTAGAAACTTTTGTGGAAATTCAGAGATGGGGAATGCACCCTTCCACCCATAAGGCACATCTGCTCTGTTGTTTTATGGAGGGCCTATGTTGTTCTGCCCTGTGCACCCACAGCCATGACACAAAGACAACTACATTTCCCTGGGCCAACGCAGTGTAGCCATCCCCATCTACCATCCGGGTCGGGCAGCATGGCCCTGCCCCCAGCTTCGGGCTGCATTTTCTGCTGAGTGTCACAGGGATCCTCTGTGCCTGTTTAACTTAGTTCTGCTAGTCAACTTATACTACATACATGTCCAAGACTTGGAGTCTCCCCCACCATCCTGCCAATCTCTCAGTTGGAGAGGAGAGACATAGGGAATGAGCACCAGTCCTTCTTTGCTGCTCCCTCCCTGTCTGACCTGTCCCAATCTGTTTTGCCTTTTCTTCTTTCTTTCTTACTTTTCTCCTACAGGATTTTTCACATCTTTATCTATTGAAGAGGAAAATGTTCTGTCAGAGTTCTGCAGGTTCTCTGGTTAGCTGAGTGGGATTGTGGATGTGAGTCTTGGTGCATTTGTGGGAAAGGGTGAGCTACGAGCATCTCTCTACTCCACCATCTTTACCTCCCCCCCAAAAATTCTCACTTTATGGTGGAAGATATACATAGTTTGGAAATAAGTGGAAAAGATATCCCATGGAAATGAAAAGAAAGTGCAGGTTGCAATGCTCAACTCATGCAAAATACATTTTAAAAGAGGGGCCAAAATGAAAAATTTGAGAGTATATAAAGAAAAACAGATCAATATTAAAATAGGGTATTACACTCATTAAATTGTATATGGACCCAAAAAAATAGATCCTAAGAAGTTTTAGTAGACATGAAAGAATTAATTCATTATAAAATAATAACAGAAGATGAGTTTAACACCTCACTATTCTGATGGCCAGATCATCCAGAAAGAATATCTGTAGGAAACAGAGATCTTAATATCATATTAGATCATTTGAACCTAAGCTAGATATTGGACACTGCATCAGAAAATCAGAACACATAAAGTTTTCAAGTGTACACAGGATGTTTTCTAAGGAATTAACCACATATTATGTCATGAAATGAGCCTCAGGATCTTTAAGCAAATATAGGTTACAGCAAGTATTTTTCAATACACAAAAGTAAGAAACTGTGCATGAATTTTTGAAAGAAGAATAGGAAAAGCACAAACATGAAGTTAAAACACATTAATTAAAAAAATAAAATAAAACAAGGTCAATGATGAAATCAAAGAGGTAATAAAATCATACCTGGGGACAAATTACACTGAAAACACAACTTCATAAAATGTATGGGATGCACCAAAGACAAATCTAAGAGGGAAGCTGAGAACAAATCAGGACTTCTAAAAGGAACAAGAATAACCTCATAGAAAGGACAAAGCATGCCACCCAAAATAACAAGAAATAAGAACAAACAAAACCCAAAGCAGTAGAAGGAGAAATCTTTAATCATTATGTTGAAAATAAATAAAATAATATTTGAAAATCAAATTACAAATCATAAAATCAAAAGCTTTACATTTTTTTAAAAATATTAACAAACAGGTAAGCATTTAGCCAGGCTTATCAAGAAATACATAGAGTGGACCCAAATAAAATAACAAATGAAAGAGTAGAAATAATATCTCTTATTACAGAAATACAAAAAAAGATTATGGAAGCACTATGAGCTGTTATGTGACAACAAACTGGACGACCTAAAAGAAATAGACAAATTTCTAGAAAAGTACAGCCCGCCAACACTGAATAAAGAGAAAATTGAGAACATGAAAAGAGCCATCATTATAAGTTAAATAAAATGTATAATTTTAAAAACACCCCTTCAACAAAATGCCTGGATTCCTTCACTAAAACCCCTTTTCACAAACTATTTTAGAAAATGAAGGAGGAACGGATATTCCCAAAGTTATTCTATGAGGCCACCATTACCCTATTAACAAAACCAGTCAAAGACACTACCAAAAAAATAAATGAAAATGAAAATCCAATATCCTTGATGAATGATGATATACATTCAAAAATCCTCGAAAAACATCAACAAATGAATCCAGCAATACATAGAAAGGATTATACACGGTGATCAGTTGGATTCCTTCCAGTGTCACAAGGATGGTTCAACATACACAAGTCAATCAGCATGACACATATCTAATAAAGGAAGGACTAAATTCACAAGACCATGTCAATACACAAAGTATAAGCATTTGACAAAATTAAACATACATTCATCATCAGAATTCTCATAAATGTGAGTACAATGGGAACATCTCTCAACATACTAAAGGCCATTTATAACAAATTATAATACTTAGGGGAAATGGTGAAAGCCTTCTGGGTAAATTCGTGAACAAGACAATGATTCCTACTCTCACCACTTCTGTTCAATAGTAATAGAAGAAAGGAAAAGGAAAAAAAAAGAAGATAAAGTAACACAAAATGGAAAGAAAAAGGCAAAATTGTCACTAGTATTGATGGCATAACAATCTACATAGACAGTCCTAAGGGCTCCACACTGACTATTATGAACAATAAATAATTTCATCAAGTGAGCAGGTTACAAGATAAATGTAAAGAAGTCTCTTGCATTTGTACACATTAATCATGAGATACCATAAAATGGACGTTGAAAGCAATAATATTTAAAACCTCATTCCCCCGAATATCTTGGAATAAATGTAACCACATATGTGAAAGATCTAATCACTGAAAATTATAAATCACTGACAAAGAAATTAAAAGTGATTCAAAGAAATGGAAAAATGTATTGTGATCTTGGATTGAAAGAGTTAATATTGTTAACATGGCCGTACTACACAAAGAATCCTATAGATTTAGGGCAATTCCTGTTACGAAGCTGTAGTATTTTCCACAGAACCAGAAAATAAATAACTCTAAGTCTTACATGAAACCATTAAAAATTGCCAAAATGATCTTGAGAAACAACAACAAATCTGGAGGCATAACCCTCCCAGATACCTTGCTATACACGAAACCTACAGTAATAAAAAGAGTATGACATTGGCAAAGAGATATAATCAATAAAAACAGATAGAGAGGCAAGAAATATTTCCACACACTTATGAGCAATGAATCTATGATAAAAGAAGCAAGAGTACACAATGGATAAAAGACAGTCACATCAATGGATGGTGTTGGGAAAGCTGGACAACTACATGTAAAACAATGAAATGAGAGCATTTCCTAACATCATATACAAAAATAAACTCCAAGTGTATTAAGGACCTAAATGTAAGACCTGATACTATAAAACTGATAGAGGGGAATATAGGTGATACCCTATTGGATAAAATCATAGGAATATTTTCTTATATCAGTCTCCTAAGGCAAATGATACAAAAGCAAAAATAAACAAGTGGGACCTAAATAAACTTAAAAATTTATGCACAGCTTAGGACAGAATCAATGAAATAAAAAGACTGCCTGTGTAATTGGAGAACATATCTGCAAATAATGCAAGTGACCAGGGGTTAATAGATGTAGGTTAATAGATGTAACAAGGATTTAGGTTACACAACTCAAGGTGAAAAACAAAAATCCAATCAAAAACAAGAGCAGAGCAACTGAGTTAATATTTTTCCAAAGAAAACATACAGATGAGTAACAGGTAAGTGATAAAATTGCTCAACATTACTAATTATTAGGTAATTGCAAATCAAAACCAAAATGAGGTACCATTTCACACTGGTCAAATGGCTATTATCAAAATGTCTACAAATAGTAAGTGTTGCAGAAGATGTGAAGGTAAGAAATCTCTTGTATACTCTTGGTAGTAATGTAAATTGGTACAACTTCTTTTGCAAAGAGTATTCAGATTTGTTTAAACACTAAAAAGTTAACTACCATATGACCCAGTAATACCTCTCCTAGGAAAAATTTGGGGAAAACACCCTAAATTGAGAAGAACCAATGTTCACAACAGCACTGTTTATAATATGCAAGACAGGGAAGTAATCCGAGTACACAGTAGAGTATGGACTTAAGAATATATGATGTTTCTATAAATATGCAATGGAATAAAACTCAGCCATGGAAATGTATAACACATTGCTATTTCAGTATCCTGAGTGGACCAAGTAAAAATGTGCTTAATGGAGTAACTTAGACAAAGAAAAATGTATATAATATTATTTATATGTGGAAACTAAAGAATAACAAAAATATGTGTACAAATATCTATAGCTATCTATTGATTGATGACAGAATAATAGATAGAAGGATAATACATGATAGATAGAGAGATAGAGAGATAGATAAATAGATACATAGATAGATAGATAGATAGATAGATAGATAGATAGATAGATAGATAGATAGATAGATAGATAGATAGATAGAAACATGTTGTAGAGGTAAAGAGATTAGATAGACAAGACTTAAGCAGACTCAAAGATATGGGAAAATATTTCTGTTTACCAAAGTGGAAGGGAAAGAGATTTTAACGGAAGAATATTGACAGATAGAAAGTAGTATATATAAAGGAGAGAAGCAACATTGATTATCTGTATAGATCATCGAATTATACACAATATCTTAAAATAATTGTTTGTTACAATTATTGTAATAATTCATAATGCATATAATCTACAAAGTGATTAGAATAACTATGATGTACATCTGAAACTACACAATATACTACATGTACTGTACTTCAATTATAAATAAAACATCTCATGTATAATTTAGTCCTTTTTCCGCTGATAGAAGCTTCCTTTATTATTGTTTTAATTTATTCTTTACCTTTAATGATTACATTTCTAATTATTTCTTTTACTCTTGTGAATATGTTACCAGTTTAATTATCTATATTTATTGCCCCGATTTCCTATTTTTCTCTCTTTAATCCATTTGGTATAATAGCATTTAAAAACATACCCAAATGAACAGATGCAAATTTCTCGTGGTCTCTCCTTAGGATTTTGGTCAATGTTTTGCCCATTTTTGCCACTTTATATTTCTTAGAAGACTTCTTTTCTGTACCTCTTATAAGGTTTCTTAGTTTTGTTTTTCTGTCACATTCAGGTTTGTTTTTCTGGTAAAGTCTTTATTTTCATTTTATGTCTAAGTGATAACTGTGTAAGTATTTTTGGGTGAGTGATTTCTTATTTTAGATGATTGAAATTTAATGTTATTTACCGTGGCCTGTGTTTTCTTCTCAGAGGTCTACTGATAGCCTAATGGGGTTCCTTTGTAGATCATCATAACTATTTTTGGCTGCCTTTAAAATATTACTGTGTCATTGAATTGCCAATTTGCATATGACGTATCTTAAAGGAGGTCCCTTTGTCTTAAAGTTATTGGTGTTTTCTTGGCTCACGTACTTGTATATTAGTTCCTTACACAGGTTTGGGAAGTTATCAACTATTACTTCTTTAAATAAACCATCAGCTGCCTTCTAACTGTCTTCTCCCTCTAGGGTTACAGTCTAAAGTGCACTTCCTGAGGAAGTCTGATGGCTACTGTAGAATTTACACACTTTTTAATATCTTGAATCTCTGCCCTCTCCTATCATTTCTAGTTTTGTATTGGTGAGTTTGCTAATCTATCTTCCACAAAGACACTCTACCCCAATGCTTTCTGTTGCATTCTTCATCTCATTTATTAAGTTCTCATTGTCCTCCAATAATTTTTGGTAATTTTATAGTTTCAGTCTCTTTGGTAATGTATTCCTTATCATCATTTCATTTATTCCTGAGCTCATTAAAATACTTTCTTAGTTTTTTTTTTGTTTTGAATTTCTGTATGTCACCTATTTGGATTCTCTATTAGTTATATGGCGATGTACCATGACTTTATGTTTGTTTGCTGCATGGATGACATTATGTGTATGTGCGTGGGCTCAGGTGCATGTGCGTGTGTGTCTGTGTCTGTGTTTGTGTCTGTGTCTGTGTATCTGTGTGTGTGCGTGCCCTATAAAGTTAGTGTGATTGGTCATGATCTTCACAAATTATTGCTGTGATGACACTTAATAACAAACTGTGAGTTGGAGCCCTTGCTTTTGTTTTCTGGTAGTTTGCTATATTGCACAATTTTTGGTTTTACTTACCTGAGCTACCACTGATATTTCAAAATGGCACCTTCCTGTAGATACTGTCTGGATAAAAGATGTGCTTTCATTGTCACTTCTTAGACATCTCTGGTAGTTGATGTCACTGTTCTCACTGGGACGGTGAACCCTTCCTTTTATGTGATATCCCTTGAGACTCAGTGTACACATTGAGGAAATGTGTAAAAACAGGTGGATATTTGGAATCAGGCAAGTGCCTTTGCTATGTCCAGTGTTGCAAGCTATCTTGTCTCCACCACTGTGAATGGGGAGTAGGGACACTGTCATGAATGTCTGAGTGTCTGAAGGATGGAATTTCTGTCTCCATTGTGGCTCCCTCCTAGTTACATGCGACCATGAGTACTGGTGCAGTTGGAGGCTGAAGCTGTGTGAACCACTGAGACCATTTCTACTGGGTTCTCTGAACTTGATGACACATACAACCTAGTCAGGGGGCCTTGGTTGCAGACACCAACTCTGCTCTTCCTTCAGTTCAGCCTCTTTTGTGTGTTTTAGTCAACTAAACATTACCTGTTCACATGCGTTCCAGGGTATTGTTTTGTGTTGTGTTTTTTTGTTGAGATGTGAACGTTTTATTGACTGTAGATGTAAGGGTAGAGACAAAAATTGTTTAAACTTATGTCACTTTTAAAGTATATACTTTTTCAATTAAAAGCTTAAATTCTACTAAGGACAATATGAAAACAGTAAACAAAGTGAATAAATCACCTCCCTTAATATCAGAGTACTACAAAATATTTTGATTTTCCTGGGTTTTGTTTTTTAACTTTTTTCCCACCTACGTGCACATTTTACTATAATATATCCCTATACTCTCTTTAAAATCAATTAAATTATTAAAATATTTCTCTGTGCTGTAAATATAGCCCTGTTGGTTCTCTAATTTATTACTAGAAGCTTGCACATTTCTGTCTTCTCCATCCTTCTTCCCTGTCCCCACAGGAAACCATTTCTTGGTACACTACACATATATATGTCATTCTGTTCCTGTTTTTTTTTATGATTATTTCTCTTATATCTTTATTTTCCTCATTTAAGTGACAACATAGAGTGTTTTTCTCCGTATGACTTATTTTCCTATCAGCAACACTCTCTGGGTCCAGTCACATTGTTCCAAATGGCAGAATTTTATTTTTTAATATGACAATGACTAATTATTTATTATGTTATCTATATCTCACATCTACTTCAGCCAATCATCTTTTGATGGGCAGTTGAACTGTACTTCTTTCCTTGGGTAATATGAATGATGATGTTAAGAACATTGTGGGTAATAAATCTTTAAGTTAATGTTTTCATTTCTTTCAGATTTATACCAAAAACTGGAATTGCTGCAACATATAATGCTTCTATTTCTAGTTTTCTGTGCACTGTCCACAATTTTATAATAGTGGATGCATCATTTTTTTTTCCACCAACAGTGTACCTGGGCTCCCTCTTCTCAACCTTCTTATTAAAGTTTGTCATTTGTAGACATTTTGTTAATAGCCGTTTTGGTTGCTGTGAGATTATATTTCATTCTGGTTTTCATTTATGTTTACCAAATGGATAGGAACATTATGTTTCTTGGTATGTGCATGAAAAATATCCACAAGTCTTATTTTGAAAATTTCCATTAACATCTTTCAACTGTTTTTAAGTTGGAGGTTTGTTTTTTAAATACTTTGTCTAATATTATATATATGTAATATGGATATTAACGTCTTGTTGGTTAAATTGTGTGAAAATTTTCCTTCTATTCTGTCTGTTATCATATCTCTTGTTGAAGGTTTCCTTTGCTCTGCAAAAGGTTTTGCACTTCACACATATACAATAAGTAGAATCCCTGTATCGCATAGTACATCTATTTTTTCCTCAGTAAACTAAAAACTGTAATTGTTACTTTTCATTTTATTTTTTAATTTGGAGACATATCAAAAATAAACATTGCTATGATTTATCTCAAAGTCAGTTCTGCTGCTTTTCTTTGTCTGAAATTGTACAATTTCGGGCTTTACATTTAGGAAATCAATCCATTTTTATCTTATGTTGTATACTATGGAAGGAAGTGCTCTTACATCTTCCTTTTACATGTACTGTCCTGTTTTCTCAGAACTACTTGTTGAAGAGACTGCTTTTTTTCCATTGTATGCTCTTGTATACTTCATATTAGACTAATTGACCATATGTGTGAGGGTTTATTTTAGGACTCTTAATTTTGTTCCATTTATCTATGTGTATCTTTAAGTGCCATATTTTGATGCATTTATTACTGTATCTTTGTTTTATGTTATAAATTCAGGGAGGATAACACACACAGCATTGCTCATATTTAAATATAAATTTAGAAAATTTGGGTGTTTCAGATTTTTGTATAAATTTTATTATTTTTCTCCTTGTTTTGAGAAGAAACTAATGGAATCTGTGTGAATAGGAATATGCTAAAAGAAAAAACCTGAGAAAAATTCTAAAGTGTGGAGGATAAATCATACATTATTAACAACAACTGGATTGCTGTATAAATCAAAGAAAAAATATATAAAAAAAGACAACATAAACAAAATCCATGGGTTATAACAAAAGCAGTATTAATAGGGATGCTTATAGCAAAATAATCCCACTTATACAAATAAGAAACATGTCTCTCTTAAAAAATATTCTTACAAACAAAAGTTGTAGCAAAATAGTAAACAATCATTTTAGTAGAAGGAAAGACAGCTGAAAGTTCAGAACATAATTAAATAAAATAAAGATTAAAGACAGAAACATTTAATCAAACTAAATAATGGATTTTGAAAGATAAATAATGTTGATAATCTTTAACAAGGCACATGAGCAAAAAAGAGTACAGATTAATAAGCTCTGAAATAAATGAGAAGTTACAGCTTATATCAAAGAAATACAAAGTGTCATATAATGATACAGCAAATTATATGCTAGTAAAATGGAAACCTAGAAGAAATGGACAATTTCTAAGAAAGAACTTATCTATAGAATGGAATGAAAAAGAAAATATGAACAGATTGTCACTAATGAATTTGAATCAGTAATTAAACAAAATCTCCCAAGAAACAAAATTCCAGGCCTAGACAGATTCACAGATGATTTCTGCCAAACATTTATAGAAGAGCTATCACCTATACTTCTCAGTGTATTCCAAAAATTTCGAGAGGAAGGGAGGCTTCCTACCCCAAATTTCTGTATCACACTACTACTAAAACAGGAACAAATACCTCAAAAATTACAGGTTACATACTATCAATAAGCATAGATGAAAAAATCATCATTAAATTGTTAGCAAGTCAAACAATACATTAAGAGGATTATACAATATGATTAAGTCCATTTTACTCCAGGGATGCCAAAGTGATTCAATACCCGCAAATTAATCAGTATGTAACACCACACTAAAAACAGGAAGAATATAATTTATATGGTCACAACAGTAGAGCCATAAAAAGTTATGACATAATCAGTATCTATTTATGAATAAATTTCTCCTCAAAGTGGGCCTGAGGAAACATACCTCAACAAATCTAAGATCTTATATGACAAGAACTTAGCTAACATGACACTCACTGATTAATAGCTGAAAGAATCTCCAATAAGAGCAGGAAGAAGACAAGAATGCTCACTCTAACCACTTTTATTAATTATAGTATTGGAAATTCTAGCCATACCTATTCAAAATAAAAGTAAGTAAAATATGGGTAATTAAGAAAAGGAGTAAAAGTATCTGTTTTCAGATGACATAATTTAAACAGAAATCCTAAAAATGGTGCCACAAAACTAGTAAGGCTTATCAATATATTTGGTAAAATTTCCGAATGTAAAATTAACATACAGAAATCTTGCATTTCTACACACTAACAAAAAGCTAACTGATACAGAAAGTGAGGGAACTGTATCATTTACAGCTGCATTACAAAAAAAAATAATCAACAAATATACCCAAGCAAGGTGGTAAAGGACATGTACTCAGAAAACTATAAAATATTTATAACAGCAATTGAAGATAATGCAAACAGATGAAAGGACATACTGTGTTCATTGATGAGGAAAATATATTGTTTAAATGACAGCATAAGCCAAGAAAATACACAAATTAAATTCAGTGCCTAACAAAATACCACAGGCATTTTCAGACACTTACAAGAAATAATTCTAAAATTTACATTTAAACACAAAAGAGTTGAAGTCACTAAAATAAAAGAAAAGAAAGAAAACAAACAATAAACACAAAATATTTGACAAAGAACAGAGAAGATGTATCACTTTCCCTAATTTAAAACTATAATACAAAGCTACAGTAATAAAAATATTATGGTAGTGGCACAGAACAAACAGAATAATGGAACACAAATAATGCCTGAAAATGAAATCAGACAGTTATGATCATTTAGCCCATTAGAAAAAATGAATATACAGTGGGGGAAATGTTACCAACAGGCACATGAAACCGATCAACATCACTAACCATCAGAAAAATGCAAGTCCAAAACATAATGAGATTTTATGTCACTCCCGTCAGAATGACTATTATCAAAAAGACAACAAACATAAGTGTTGGTGTGGATGTAAGAAAAACAACCCTGATGAACTGCTGGAGTGAATGGAAATATGTGCTGCCACTGAGGAAAGCAACATGGAGATTTATCTAAAAACAAAAAATGAATTATAATACTACATTTCCATATCTGGATACTAATTCCAAGAAAATAAAAACACTAATTAGTAAAGATAAATTCAACCCTATATTCACTGCAGCATTATTCACAATAGATAGGATATAGAAGCAAATTAATTTTTCATCAATAGATGATGGATAAAAAGATGAGTGTTTATAATATATTTACCCATCTTAACTACAGATTTATCTATATTTATATATATATATATATATATATATATGCACACACACACATAAAAATACAATGGGTTATTATTCAGCTCCAAATAGAATAAGATTTTGTCATGTGCAACAAATAGGTAGACCAAGAGTGTAATATGCTAAGTGAAATAAGTCAGAAAGAGAATGACAAATGCTGAATGATTTTAATCACATTTTGAATTTTAAATAAATGAAAATAAGAACACAGAAAAGGAGTTATACACATAGAAAGCAATAGGTTGTTCACAAGAAGGAGGGAAATGGGGTGAGGAAAAGAAAAATTTGAGGAAAATTAAGAGAGATAATTTTCCAGTTGCAAATTAAATGAATCAGGGACAAGAAATATACTGTATGGGGAATAGTCAAAAACTATGAAATATACTTACATAGCAACATATCATAACTAGATATATTCTGGTGAACAGTTTGAAATTTATTAAAAATAGCGAACAGTATGTTGTGTAGGAGAAACTAACACAGTGTTATAGATTAAAGTACACTTCAAAAACAAACAAAGATACTTATAGAAAAAGAAATTAGATTTGTAATTAACAGAGGCAGGGGTTGGAAAAGGAGAATTTGATTAATGCACTCAAAAGCTACAAATTTCCAGCCATAAAATAAACGTGTTCTAGGGATGCCACGTAATAACATGAAAATTAGAATTAATAATGCATTATGTTCTATATCAATGTTGTTAAGAGAGTAGACCATAAGGTTTCTCAGCACAACCAAAAGACAAATTGTATTTCTTTAAAATTTTAGCAAAATGAGGTAATGAATTCTCCCTAAAGTTGCTATGATATTTATTTCATGATAGTTATAAATCAAATCACTAACCTGTGCACCTAAACTTACACAATGTTTTATGCCAGTTATATCTCAATAAAAGCGGAAGTGAAAATGGAAAGTCAATGGTCATTTTTTCCCTTGTCATTTCCCATGATTGTTTTTGCAGCAAGTAAACTTGAGTCATGATATACTTAACCAAGCTAAAGATACTAATAAATAAGTGATTATAATAAATATACATAAAGATACGAATAAAATTATTGTTTTACCATGCCTAAATCTTTCTTCATGTAAACAGACAACTTCTTCCGTAGGCAACAAAATTTCACTCTGTGTATTCATCTGAGATTAGGGAATGGATACAAATTTAAAACTGGCTGCCCTTGCTGTCAGTGATATAGTTCACTGTCTCTGACCGATGGTCTCAACTCCCTGACAGCATCTGTAAGAAAAGAACATGCTAGGTTGCTAAAAATCTCAGCATGGTAAAATCTCAGAACTTTTACAATTCTTAACTGTTTTGCAATGGGAATGCAATAATGACAAGACTTGATTTTGGATAACAATTTGGGGTTTTCTCATGGTTGCGTAAGGGAATGTGAGGATAATCCCTGAGATCCACAACAAACATTCTTGCTCAAGTGCTGGGCAAGCAAGTGTAAAATTTCTGCAATATTAGGACAGAGGACTACTTTCAAAATAATGAGTGTGCTCACTCTGTTCCAGGTAGATCAAGGGAAGAAAGATTATTGCAATTGCTTGGTGAATGGGAATAAGTCAGTTGTTCAGACTATATAAATTAGTCAAAGTGTGTTCAAAGCCAAAATAAGTTGTGTCAACAATGAGAATTAAAAGAAATAAATCAGACATAAGCTTAAATTAAAAAGGTGATACAGTCCTGTGCTGGGCCCTGGGGACTGGAAAAAGTATATGCCTCAATCCCATTCAAGGGTTCAGGGGCTTGGCCGTAGCATCAGCTTGGGATTCAATGAACATGTAACAATTAGTATACTGGGAGAAATATAACCTACCCCTCCCTGATTGGAAGAAAATCTGGTTGCTCAATGAAACTCTTAATTCACAGAGATTCTGCCAGATGCAGAGGAATAATTCACTGATGACTCAACTAAGACAAACTTAGTTACTGCTTAACAATCCATCTTCACACACACACACAGTGGTACAGAGATCTGTAATATTTAGTGGGAAGAATTCAGTGGGCAGAACTCAGAGAAAAGTTTTCAAAGCACCAGCCTACTTTTGTAGTTTTGCCAATAGTCTAGATTTTCCCAGGTAGAAAACTACAGATGGACAAACAAGATTCTTTAGGATTTCTCACTTTGAATGTAATCTGTAACTTTTGACTTATCAGCATAGAACCTTGTTAAGATGACCACGGTAAGACCCACTGTCTGATAAGAGAGCTGGAAAGTAGCTGAACCAGCCCATCTGAACCCCAGAATGCTAATGTAAGCAACCACATAGCCACCATCAGAATTTTGCTGACAATCTTAAAGCTTGATGTTTCTGTTATAGGAAGAACCACTGCTGTGCAGACACAGTTCTCCAGCTGTAAGTGGTCTCTATCCTTCTCTTGGTAAATATCATATTGGTGGCATGTTGCTAGAGTTCACCCAGGCCCATTTGTCCTTTCTCCAGGTTATCAAAGCTTTCTTTACAACAGGTGACATGTTTTCAGAACTCAAATCTGCCATTCCAGTCTTATCAGCTGACACTGGCTGCATCATTGTGAGCAGAAGCAGTAGGCTCCTTGACCTTGCCTACAATTGTTCCAGCAATTTAGGGCATTTCCAATTCTGAAAATGCTTCACATTTTATTTTAAATTAATGGGAAATAGTCAAAGACTTCCATGAATATTTTATATTTCCTAATATCAGTATAAATTTGGTATTCTTGCAGTTGGACAAATTTTTAATTCTACCACCCTCACCTCCTTCTAGTCCACACATTGTAGATTGCAATTTGGTTACTGAATACGACCACACCAACCAAGGGGCTATTACATTTTATATACATCCTGTGTGAAGGTTAGAAGGGGCACAAGATATGTGGGGTGTATAAACCTATATTAAATACTTGCAATGGCACTTTCTCTTCTGGACAAATCTCTGATTCTAAGAAGAAAATTAATTGGTAATCAGTATAGTTATTGGTATGGGGAAGAGTATCAGCTATTTTGGGATGGGTGGGTGATGAAGAGACAGGAAAATATCCAGCAAATGAGAATGGAATATTTTAGGCCTCTGGAGGCATTAATTAAGAAGAAAATAATAACTTGTCTCCTGTACCTACCTCCAATTACTGTGTTGAGTGATTAGTCTTTGGGCTATGAAAAGAGCTTGTTTGTGGTGAAGAGTATATACCATAACGAAATAGTTTGAAAATCATGAGAGTTCTGTTGTTTCAGGAAAGTAAATTTTGCTTAAAGTCAACAGGTATTTTTCACTCACTAAATACTAAAATGCATCCTGTGGCATGTGCTGTGCTTACTGTGCTGGTATCCAAGTTAGACAAGGAGAGGTTGAGAGACAGAAAACATCTGGAGGAGGTGGTATCTGTGCTGAGACCGGGATAGTCTAAGTAGGTAAAAGGAGAACAACCAAAGTCCAAGGATGAGCTGGAGTAAAAGTATTGAGGTTGGAACTAACACTGTTGACAAGCATTTCCTTTAATGTACCTCCAGATACAGTGAAATATAAAGATATGCTAAGGTAGTCAGTTGCCAGATTTATAAAGAAATGACTAAACTATGTTGAGTTTGCGGGCTTAGATTTGGAAAGGCATTAAGTGCCACCCTGAGGATGCAAGTTTGTCTTTGGCTGGAATATAAAAGCAACATAAATTATTGACTAGAAAATGTAGTGTAGACTCTTGAGTGCAGGAAATGAAAGCACCAATTGGAATGCTTTGAGAACAGCACAAAGAAGACCATAGATAAAATTACTTCTTTAATTCTACCACATGCTTTATGTGCCATCTAAGACTACATAATTTGACCTTTTTGATTCCAAGGATGACATAATAGACCACGATCACTGGGCCGGTTCCAGCATTTATGTACTGTCCAACCTATCCAAACTTAACACATTTCATACTTTCCAGGTTGAACCAGAAACCAATTAGTAATTTTCCCTCTCTCCATGTTTTATTCTTTTTCCAAATTTTTCCATTTTTTCTTCATCCTTACAAGAAATTACTTAAATTTACTCCCATATTGTTCAATAAAAATATCATAACAATCAAATATCTATTTTTCTCTTTTAATGGTATCTTAGTCTCTCATTTAACTCTTTACTATATTTAAAAAAAATAAGGAAAATACAGGTACGCATCTATGTTAATTTTTCAAATAAGAAAATTGCAGTTATTTGTCAACATATGCCAACATCAATTTCAATCTTTGTTATCCTGTATAATCTGGTAGTCCTCTGGTAGATCAGTTGTAATTAGGATGACATTCATAAACTGAAGATGTCTGATGAGTTGGCTTTGAAAGAGATGTAGCTGATGTACCAGCTATCACTAGCACTGGAAAGCGTGGGTTGATCCCTGGTTGAAGTTTAGGAAAACGAATTTCATTGGCAGATATGTTGTGATATCTATTTGGAAAAGTAGAAGGCTCCAACATCAGTCCAAAATAATTGCTCTGTATGGGACAGAAGATGCTGTACTGAGAAGTACAAGTTGTAGTTGAAATGGAGTTCACCACACGGCCATTTGTTTCATTGTAGCTGCTTTGAGAGTGCCTGTGGACAGTGGTCAACTGATTTAAAATAACTCGTTGATCCACTGCAATTTTTTCTGATGGTCTAACTGACATTGATGACAGAGGAGAAAAATCACTTCTGATCGGGGTAGTTGTACCACCAATTATGTGGCTAGTAGAGGGCTTTCTTATTAGAGACATGTTTAAAATTGCAGAAGGTACAAATGCACTTTCTCTATTAGTGTCAGCCACAAAAACAGAATTATGATTATCCATATTGCCTCCTGCATTAAAGTGCTTCTTGTTGAAATCTTCAGCAAATGAAGACACCAGAGAAGAATTTTTAATCCCAACTCTTCTATTTATTCTCACTAAAAGCTGGGGAAAGCCTCGTTTAAAATTTGGATTATGATAGAAATGCAGCTACAACAAAATGAGAATCATTTTAGTAATACTTTAAACCATAATACAAGACTACAATAATCCTAACCTATAAAACCTCAGATTCCCAGTTTACTATGCAAAGATAATATCATCAAAATATGAACATTGCTGACGACATTTTGAAGTTCCTTATTTGGAAACTAAACATTTAAATAGTATACTGATCAAATTTAAGAAGTTAGCAATTGCTTTAATGGTGAATGTCACTTTTTAAAGCAGCCTTAATACCTTTATTTAGATTTCTGGAAAGATTCATTGTTGCAAGCATAGTTTCTCATCATCTAGACTACTTAAGGCACTGTCCTCTTTTTTTAGAAAAAAATAAAGTATTTTAGTCTTAGTAGATTTATAAAATTTTGAAAATCTAGCTTTACATTTATATTACCATTGACTGATGTGCAAAATAAAATTTTATATGTAAGTTACCAAGTGGTAACTAAAATTTCTGAATACCTTTCTTAAAACAGAGGCTTCTTTTTCTTCTGTCAGAAAGTCTGATAGACAAGCAGACCTTTGAAAATTCTGCCACACTTTCCTAAACCCATGAAGGTTAAGCTGACTAAGTAAACTTTCCATTCTTCCAGTTTCAAATATTCTGAAAGGGGCCTATCTTTCCAAATCTTCCTTCTTAAAGACATCTTCATCAATCACTATGAAAGATTCATTATCATCCCAACAGATGGATTTCAATTGGCCACTCCCAGCCATTTTCCAGAGATTTCTTGGAAATGTCAGAGAACGAAAATCATTATATTCACCTGGTTCAGAAACACAATGTGTGTAACATGGTGTTTTTATCAAGGATTCTTCAGACAAAGTCTGAAAAGCATTTTCTTCAATCATAGACCTCACGTCCAAGTCCTCAGAGAATGTTTGATCACACAATAGAGATCTACCGGAGTTTCCTAAACCAGTTGGTCCATCTTTATGAGACACATCTTGAATTTTTGAAGAAATATGTGCCATCTCAAATAACTTTTTCTACAGCTACTTTTCTAATCTGCATGATTTTGAGCACTGCAGCTTCAAATTGTGCTTTGGCAGTCCTGCACAGATAAACTGCTAGGCCTTCACAATGGTTCTCAACTTGAGTAGCTGTGACATCACAAAACGACTGGTCTCCCAGCAACTCAAGTGTAACTTCCAGTCAGTGATTATTTCTCATTCATCCAGTTAAAATGAAACATATAGTACATTTATTTTTACAGTGTGATCTCCAAAAATTTTCCCAACAAAATCTTTTAAAATAATTTAATTTTGGGGTGTATGAAATTAAATCAATCTCCATTCTTTTGTACAGAAATTTATACCACATTGTAGAACAGAGTATAAATAATGCACAAAAAATACAAAATAAATTTAAAGTTTTGGAATTTAAAGTTAAATTTGTGTAAAACCTGTACAGAATATGTATACCTATTTCAATATCATTTGTAATTAAAGTGAAACATAATTTGATTTGGAAATGGAAGTATTTTTCTGTGTACTTTATAATAAGTAGCTCTATATTCAGAACATGAGCAGAATAAATATCAGTTTATTTGTTTTGTATATAAATAAATGGTAAATAATTCTGAAATAAAATTAGATAAAAATAATGAATCAAATGTAAGAAATCCCAAGGGGCAGAAATTTTGTTTCAGATTGTAATTCAGTTCTATAAGTAAAACAAATGTAATTTTATATTCTACTCTAAAATTACAAAAGAGAAAATCTTATTGTATATTTACAAATGTGTATTTTTGCCATTCTTTCACTCAGAGGGTTTTCAGTCCCTAGAAGGAATAAATTTTCTTGTCATCTTTATAATCCATACTCTTGTGGCTTTTGTTTAGTGTTCCAAAATGATGTTCATAAATACACTTATGCACAAGATCCTGGGTTCAATAAGCAGTGCCTCCATTAAGGGGCAAACAAACAAACAATCAACAAACTAAGAAATAACTTTATATGTGTGTTGGGGTGGAAAAGACCAGGTAATGCATTTTAGGAAGTAATATGTATCTCAGTCCTGAAACAGTTTATATTGTTAGTAAAATACGGCATTTTAAGGCAAGTGTTTTGTTCACTAATTGTAAATAATAGCTACGTTGTGTATCAGTAAACCGTAGAAGATCCAGTTCTACCAAAAGTTATATTCTTTATATAGAAATAAATTCCATTAAACATAAGCCAAATTCAAAATGAGGGAAAAATTTTAAATAAATAAATGTGCACTCAATTTACAATGTAAATTTTTCTTTCATTTTGTGTACATTCCATTCTAACTAAACATTAGCAACCAGAATTAATTGCATATTATAAGTACTGTAAACTATAGTTTAGCTGGGTTTAGTCCTAATTCATAAATATTACTTATCAAATGCAAATCAATATATGTGATACAATCCCTTAAAAGCAGAGAATTCAAAAACAACTTTCTCAAAAAAGTAGGAAAATTATTCACAGATCTGATCTTTACTTTTTTATAAAAATATTCTTAACAAATTCACTTTAAATAGAATGTAACTAAACATAATAAAAGCCATATATGAAAAATCCATGACTAACATCAACTTCAATGTTAACATACAGGAAGGTTTTTCCCTGGTCGGTCCATTAATAAGAAAATGTAGCTCATTCTCACAAGTACTAAATTGCACTACTTGAAGTCCTAGCCAGAACAACTAGTCAAGAAAAATTATAAAAGGCATTCAACTTGTAAAAAAGCAGTAAAATTTTTACAGATGACATAATTAGTCATAGACAGAAAACTCCATAGACTCCTCCAGTGGCTGTTTCAAATAATGAACAAACTTAGTATACTTGCAGAATACAAAATCAATATGCAAATATCTGTTGCATTTTTATATAGTAACAACAAATTATCAAAACGTGATATTAGGAAAAATATTGTGTGTATATTTATACCACAAGGAATAAACTAGGAATACATTTACTAAGTGAAATAAAAGGACTAAACATAGACCTATAAATTACAGGTGCAAGAAATATAAGTAAACAAAATAAATAGAAAGATATTCGCTGCTTATGGATTGTATACAATTTGAGGAACTATTCTAATCTATAATTTACATGTTCAATCTCCCTTGCACTACTTATTGAAGAGATGTCTATTCTTCATTTTATACTCTTGCTTCCTTTTTCATGGGTTAATTGACCATAGGTGTGAGGGATTATATCTGGTTGCTCTATTCTCTTCTATTGATTGGTGTCTGTTTTTGAGCCAGTATCATGTTATTTAAATTACTAAAACTTTGTTGGACTGTTTAACATCAGAGAACTAGACACTATTAGATTTAATACACTTTTTCAAGATTATCTTGGTAACTCACGATCTATGTGGTTACATATAAATTTTGAAATTATCTGTTCTATTTAATGGAAAAATCTCATGGGTACATTTACATGAATCACACTAAATTAGATTGCTTTGTGTAGTATGATTGTTTCAACCACATTGTTTCACATCATTAACATAAGAGATCTTTTCATTTCTTTGGATCAGTTTTAATTTCCTTCATCAATATTTTCTATTTTTTAATGTATATATTTTCCCCTTACTTGTTAAATTCATTTTTATATATTCTATTCATTTATATATAGTTATATATATTATGTTTGGAAACACATTTCCTACACAAATACAACAGGCAGAAGGCGGTGGCAAGACGTATTCAAAATCCTGAATGAAAGAAACCTGTAATCTAAGATAATTTATCAAGCAAGGATATCCTTTAGATTAGAAGGAGAGATAAATAACTTCCACAAAAGCAAATACTAAAAGAATTTAGCAACAACAAAAAAATAATGTAATATCTACTCTGAAACAAAAAGCAGGATGCTGTGGAAAGGAGAAAGGCATAATTAGACTGGCAATATCTACAATGTATTACAATAAAATAAACATGATGTTATAAAACAGGACATCAAAATTTTTATGGGTCAGAGAGTGAAACAGAACAATACAGAGAATTTTCTTCTTGTTTCTGTTCTCTATAGGAGGGGTTAGAATTTCTATTCCTATCAGTTAAAATAAAAAGATATAGTAATATGTCAATATACATACAAAACAGAGTAACCATAAGTCAAAATCTTACAATGAAGTCACAAAGCCAAAAAGAAACCAAGATAATAACAGAAAACTTATCAAGCCACAAAAAGAAAAAGAAATGAACAAAAAGGAAATACCAAATCAACTGGGAAATGAAGTTCAAAATGTAAATAAACACCAGTCTATCAATAATTATCACAATTATTAATGGACTTAGCAATTCAATCAAAAGATATGTATTGTCAGATGGGATAATATAACAACACTCTACATTATGATGCAGAGAAGAGACTCACTTTAGTAAAAGGAACACAGATTAATTGAAATTCAGAAGATGGAAAAGTATATTCCATACAAAGGGACATGACAAGAAAGTAGGACTAGCAGTACTGACTTCACACAAAATAGACTTTACAACAAAGGCCATAGAGAAAGATAGACAAGGACATGACACAATGATTAAAGGAGCAATAAAATATGAAGTTATTAAACTCATTAAGATATATGCACTCAAAATAGGAGCACCTAAATACATAAACAAATACTAATAGATAAAAGGGAGAAATGGATAGGAACACAATCACAGTTGGAGAATATAACTCCCCATTACCATCAATAGACTTGTCTTTCAGACAGAAAATTAATAAGGAAACCAAGATACAAAAATATATGATAAAATAATTGGAGTTCGTTGATATTTTCAAAACAGAACTCCTCCCCAAAGAGAATATACATTCTTTTCCAGTTCAGATGGAATATTTTCTAGGAAAGATTATGTACACAGGCACAGAAGAAGCTTCAACAAATTTAAGAAGATAAAAATTATTTCAAGCAAGTTTTCTGAGTATAATACCATGAAACTAGAAATCCTTCACAGAAAAAAAGGGAGAAAAAATTACAGCACATAAATTAAACACCATGGTACTATAACAAGTGGGGGAGATGAAGAAGTAAAAGAAGAAATTAAGAAATATCTTGAGAAATATGTCAAAACACTACACAAAGTCTATGGAATACAGTAAAAGGATGCTTAAGAAGGAAGTTCATAGTGACAAGGCCATCCTCAATGTTGAAAATCAATTTCAAATAAATAATCTAACATTCTATGTAAACTAATCATGAAAAGAAGAGCAAAGAAAACCAAAAGTCAGCAGAAAGAGAGAAATTGGAAAGATCAAAGAAGAAAGAATTGAAATACACATTAAAAAATAGAAAAAATCAATCAAACTATTTTTTGAAATAGTAAACATAATTGACAAAACTCTGATCAGTCTCAACAACAAGAAAATGGAGAGAACACAAATAACATAAGAAATGAAAATGGAGAAACTAAAAAGAGCAAAACAATTTTGCATAGTATCATAACTGAATACCATCAACAACTGTATGGAAACAAAGTGGATAACAAGGAAGAAATGGACAAGATTTTGGAAACATTCAGCCCAACAGTATTACATCAAGAACAAATTAAACATTTGAAGATACAGATTACCAGAAATGGAATAGAAGTATTAATAAAATAAAAAAAATTCTGCAAACAAAAATTCAGACCCAAATAGCTTCACTGGGGAATTTGACCAAACATACAAAGAAAAATCCATACCAGTGCTCCTCAAACTCATCCAAAAGATTGATATGGAGAGAGTACACCCAACCTCACACGGTGAGGCCAACATCAACCTGATACCAAAACCAGACAAAGACACTACCCCAAGAGAAACCTACAGGCCAATATCATTGATAAACATAGATGTAAATTCCCTTAAGAAAGTATTAACAAACAGAATCCAACAACATGTAAAAAAGATCATACACCATGGTCAAGTTAGTTTCATCCCAGGAACACAAGGGTGGTTAAACTTATGCAAATCAATCAATAAATTGTGATAAACCATATCAATAACAGAGAGGACAAAAAACCACATGATCACCTCAGTAGATGCAGAGAAAGCATTTGATAAAAATTAACACCTATTTGCAATAAAATTCTTATCACAGTGTGCATAGAGGGACCATATATCAACATAATGAAAGCTATTTATGACAAACATATAGCCAGCAAAATACTCAATGGTGAAAAACTGAAACACTTCTCACAAAAACCTGAGACAAGACAAGGTTGCCCATTCTCACAATTTCAATTCAATATTGTCTTGAAATTCCTAGTCACAGCAATCAGGCTAGCAACAGAAATAAAAGGATACAGACTGGAAAAGAAGAGGTAAAATTGTCATGATAGGCAGACATGACACCATATGGAGAAAACTGTAAAATCTTCACAAAAAAAAAACTTAGGCTAAAAATGGAACTGGGCAAGGTACCCAGAGTAATGTACAAAAATCCAATTGCATTTCTGCGGGGGGCCACTCATGACCTGAGGGCTGCCGAGCACAGAAACTGGGCCTAAACTCCCAGAGTGCGGGGAGTCAGGCTCTGAGGTGCCATTGAGTTATTAAGAACAGGGGCTTCTGGAAAGAGAGATACAAGTCACACAAGTTAGTGATCTTAGTAACAATCACCTGAGTTACTAATACACAAGTCACACAAGTTAGTGATCTTAGTAACAATCATCTGAGTTACCAATACACAAGTCACGATGATAGCCTAGAGGAACAATAACCGTAATTAATGATGTTGGCTCTTGGGGAACGGTTAGTCTTGATTGATGAGAACTATAAACAATAATGATGTATGTAACAATACACAAGTTAATGATTTTAGTACACATTGTTAATAGATCATAAAAACAATACCGTTGCCTACGATACCGTTGCCTATGGGTAAAAAGCATATAAATTAACTGCTGGAAATAAACTCGAGGTCCACTCTTGACCTAGTGTCTTGCGGGCTAGAGTGAGACCCTCTCAGCCCCACCTTTTAGTCTTGTCTTTAGTCTTGTCTTTCTTTTCTCAGTCCTGCAGCACAGGTTTCTGGACCTGATCAATTGTCGGCTGGCTCCAACACATTTCTTTACACTACCTTTGAATCAACAGGAAAACAATCTATAGAGACAACCACTTTTATAACTGCACCCAAAACTATAAAATGCTTAAGAATAAATCTGACCATGTAGGTGAATGAATTATACATGGAGAACTAGAAAACTTTGATTGAGGAAATCAAAAAAGAATTGAAAAGATACCCAATGGTCTCATAATGGAAGAAACAAAATGGTTAAAATGGTCATACATCCAAAGGCAATCCCCAGACTTAATGGGATTTCCTATCAAATTATGCAAAACTTTTCTTTTTGGGACTGTAACAAATGATCCTAAGATTTACATAGGGTCATAAAAGATCCATAATTTCCAAAGAAATTTTAAAGAAAAAGAAAGAGGCTGGAGGAATAAACCACCAGATCTCTATACACTATTGTAAAGCTACAATATTCAAAATGACATGATATTGGTACAGAAACAGGCATATGGACCAATGGAACACAATAGAGAGCCTAGGAATAAATCTAAATGCCTATGTTGAACTAATCTTTGACAGAGTAGCCAAGAATATGACAGAGAAAAGACCATCTCTTCACCAACTGGTTTTGGGAAAACTGGATATCAGCATCAGAGTAATGCAGCTAGAAAAATCATTCACTCCGTACACAAGAATAAACTCAAAATGGCTTGAAGACTACAAGGTAAGGCAAGACACAGTAAATCTCCTAGGAGAAAATATAGGCAAAACACTCTGACATAAATCTCAGCAGTGATCTCCTAGAATAGACTACCCAGGTAAGGGATATAAGAGCAAAATTAATAAATGGGGCCTAATTAAACTTATAATCTTTTGCACAGCAAATGGAACCACAAACAAAGCAAAAAGACAACCTAGAGGTTTAAAGAAAATATTTTGAATTGATGCAACTGACAAAGGCTAAATTTCCAAAATATAAAGAGTTCATACAACCTAATAATAATAATACATAAAAAAACAAGAAACACAATCTGAAAATGGGCATAAGAACTAAACAATCAAATCTCAAATAGAGACATACAAATGCCACACAGATATATGAAAAAAATTGCTCACTATCATTATCAGAGAAGGACAATTCAAAACTCTAATGAAGTATCACTTCCCAATAGTCACAATGGCCATCATTCAAAAGTCCACAAACAATAAATGCTGGGGAAGCTGTGGAGAAAGTTATCCCTCCTACACTGATGGTAGGAATGTAGTTTGGTGCAGTCACTGTGGAAAACATGATGGGGATACTTCTAAAGTATAAAAATAAACTTAACAAATGATCCAGCAATCCCAATTCTGGGTATATATCAAAGGGAACCTTATTTCAAAAAGAAACCTGCACCCCAATGTTCTTAGCAGTGCTATATACAACAGCCACGACATGGAAGCAACCTAATTGTCCAACAACAGATAACAGTATGCAGAAGTTATGCTGTATTTACACAATGGAATAATATTCTGCAATAAAAAATGATAAAACAATGATATTTGCAGCAAAATGGATGCTCCAATAAGTGTCATTGTAATTGAAGATAGCCAGAAGCAGAAAGAAAAATAACACATGACATGATATATGTAGAACTTAAAAAAAAAATTTGGATGTGAACACTATGATTTCATCTACAAAACTGAAACACACTTGCAGATCTACTTAATAATCTTATGTTTACTGCAGAAAGGGACTGGTAGAGGATATATTTGGGAGCTGTATATTTATAAATTTTATCCACTATATACAAAAATAGATGTTTTCAAAATTTCTTTTGTATGACACAGGGCAGTAAGTTAAATATCGTGAAGTAACGTTTAAGAGGCACAGAAATATACGCTTGTACGGGGACACTGTGCAATACACCACAGATTGACACATTGTTAATGGCATAATTCAATGATAAATAAATGAATAAATATGTAAATAAAGAAATAAATAATTAAATAAATAATATTTAATAATAAAAGATATACAAAGATTCACACTACATAACTTTACACATCAAAAATCTAGGAGAAAACAGAAAGAATAAAGAAGGAATTTGAATGAATGGGAGCAAAGAAAATAACAAGAGAAACAATTGAAAAGATAAAAAAAAATACCTAAGTCTGTTTCTTTTCAACATAAATTGGACAAATGTTTTGGTTGGCTAAGAAAATAAAGACTCAAATATAATTAGAAATAAAAGAGAAGATATTACTCCTGATGTTGTAGAGGTGCATAGCATCATAAAAGATTACCACTAGCCAACGATTTGAATGACCTAGAACAAAAGACAGATCCCCAGAAACATATGTCTTCCAACACTGAATCAAGAAGAAATTAGAAAGTTAAATACATCAAAAGTGTGTATGAGTAAATCAGTAATCCAAACCTCCCAAACCAGAAAAAGTTTACAAGATGACTTTACTGGTGAATTCTGCCATACATTTGTAGACAATTTTTCACCAATTCTTCCCCAAAACTTTCAAGAATTTGAAGGGGGTGAAGGATTCCAAAGTTGTTTTATGATGCTATCTTTATTTGCATAAAAAAGGACATTAGATGAAAAATATAGAACATTATCCCTGATGAACCTATGTGCCAAAATCTCAACATAACACAAGGAAAATGAATTCAAAAACACATTTAATGTATCATACACATACATATGTAAAGGGACATATCCCTGGGTTTAAGGATAAGTCAAAATATTCAAATCAATAAAAGTGACCTGCCACACTAATAGAATGAGAAATAAAACTCACATAATCATCTCAATAGGTGCAGAAAGAGCATTATATATAATGCAACATCCATTTAAGAAACTCCCAACAAATTAAATTTACCCTGTCAGTGGCACGATATCATATATACACAAACACTGTATGGACAGAAGCGAAGCAGTTCACTGTTTATTGATTCTTAGAAAAAGGGTTTATATAGGACATGCACAGTGCCTCACATATCATCTAAGTTATAACAATGTTAATAATCTTAAACTATTTATGTCCCCATGCTCCTGCAGTAAGCACAGGATGTTAAATGATCAAGGATTGTTTTAAAGTTCATCACGGAACTTCATTAAGTAGATCATTTCTTATTCAGATGGCTGTGCCTGTCTTAGGTAGCCCTCCTCTGAGGATCTTACCCAGAATAGGATATCCAGCCAATCATACTTGATATATTGAGAAGACCATTTGCTATCCAGACTTTATATGTGACAATCCTCACAGCTTGTTTATCAGTTCAGCCCATGGGCTTATTCTCTAGTGCATTCAGACAGGAGCCTACAAACCAAACATCCCTTGACAGAAAACTGGATGAAGAAAATTTGATGTATATATGCAATGTAATCAATACTTTGCATTCCGATCAAAAGTGTCCACGGTATTACTTTTTCTCCACAATCTCACCAACATCTATATATTTTCTTTTTGATGAGAGCCTTCTGACAAGTGTGAGGTCTTGTCTCATTTTTGGCTTATGACTTTCCTAATAATTTATAACTCTGAACATATTTTCATGTGTCATTTAGTCAACTGTATGTTTTCTACAAAAAATTGATTCAGATCTATCTATCCAGTTCCTGCGTATATTTTTTTTAATTGGATTGTTTGGTCATTTTTGTTGTGGTGGTGTATGAGTTTGCTATATAGTTGCATATTAACACTTGATTGGAAAATGTCACTTCTCCCATTGTGTTGGTTGTCTTTTCATTGTATTGTTCATTTCTTCTGCAGTGTAAATCTGTTTAGAGTGATACAATCATATTTTGTTAGTTTTGCTTCTGCTTCCCTTGCCAGAGGAGACATATGTAGAATCAAATTAAGTCCAATGTCAGAGTGTACTTCTTATATTTTACACAAGGATTCTTTGTTTTCAGGTTTTATGTTTTATATGCCCAGGAGTGGATTGCTGTGTCATATGATAGGGCTATTTTTATTATTTAAAGGAACTTCCATACTGTTTCCAAAGTGGTTGCACCTATTTTTATCCCACCAACAGCATTGGAGAGCCCCTTTTTCTCCACAACCTCCCGAGTACTTATTATTTGTAGACATTTGGATGACAGCCCTTCTCACTAGTGTGAGTTAAAACATTATTATATTTTTGTCTTGCCTTTTTATAATGATTAGCTATGTGAGCAAGTATTTATGTTCCTGTTTGTCGTCTGTGCGTCTTCTTGAGGGAATTGTCTTGTGCTCATTTTCTGGCTGTGTTGCTGTAGATTTTTGAAATGGAGTTTTATGAATGATGTGTGTATTTTAGAAATTAGCCTCTTATTGATTGCAATGTTTCCAAATGTTTTCTCCCGTTTGGAATTTCATCTTTTCATTCTGTTTATTTTGCTGTAGAGAAGCTTTTAAGTTTAATTTGGATCTGTTTGATTATTTTGCTTTTTTTGTTTTCAGCTTGGTAGTGTGACATAAGAAAATTTCGCTACAATTTATGTCTTGTTTTGCCTATGTTAGATTCCAGGACATTTATTGTGTCATGCATTAGATTCAGATACTTAAAGCATTTTTAGTTTATATTTGTACAGTGTGAGGGAGCGTTCTAATTTCATTGGTTTACATGTAGCTGTCTATCTTTCTCAAAATCTCTTGCTGAAGACTGTCTTTCGGCATTGTATATTTTTGGTTCCTTTGTCATAGTTTAGTTGACCATAGGTGTGATGTTTTATTTCTGCCTCTGTGTTCGTTTCCAGTGATATAGATGTTTGTTTGTTTTCCAGCATTGTGCTGTTTCGATTACTGTTTCTGTAATATAGTCTGAGATCTGGGAGGGATATGGGTTATGCCTCCAACTTTGTTCTTTTTCCTCATTGTTTCTTTTGCAGTTCTGGTTCTTTTGCTCTTCCATACAAATCTTAGGACAGATTTAAGCTCTGTGGAAAATATCTTGTAGGTAGATCTGAATCACTTTATATCTGTAGACATCTTTTGTAGTATGTATATTTTAATATTAATTCCTCTAAACTAAGACCTTGAGATTCCTTTCCATTTCTTTGCATCATCTTCAAATTTATTTATCAGTGTCCTATTCATTTTATTATCTTGGATTTTTCATAGGTTTTTCATTTGATCTGATTTCATATGGATTTATTAAAATTATGGGATATTTCACTGTTAGTGTAAAGAAATGTGACAGTATTTGTATATTAATCATGAATCATCCTACTTTGCTAATTGTCTTTATTACTTTTAATTGTTCTGGTGTTGAGAATCTTTAGGGTTCTCTATATAGATTATCATGTCATCTAAAATAATAACAGTTTTACTTCATTCAATCTAACTTGAATAACTTTTTTTCTTGTCCGATTACTGTTGCTAGGAATTCCCATAATGTGTTTAAGAGAAATGGTGAGAGTGGGCATCCTTGATTTATTCCTTAATTTGGCTTTCAGTTATTCACTTTTGCATATTATATTGTCTGTCTGTAATTAATGATTTTATTTATGTTCAGATATATTTCCTGAATCCTAATTTGGTAAGAGGTTTCTGTTTTTGTTGATTCTGTTTTTCTTGTTGTTGTTGTTGCTGCTGTTTTAATGACTAAAAGTTGAAGTTTGTGAAATGCTTTTTATCGATTTATTGGGATGACCACTTCATTTTCCCTTTTGCTTTTGTTAATGTGGTGAATCAACTGATTGATTTCATGCAATTTCAACCCCTCTTATGACACTGCAATGAATTAAAGTTGATCATGTTGTATGATTCACTTTAAGTATTGCTGGATTTAGTTTTCTAATAATATTTTTTTGACTTTTTTTCTATATCAATCAAAGATATTGGCTTGAAATTCTCTTTGCTTGTATTTTGTTTGTTGGCTTTGCTTTCAGGGTAATGAAAGCTTCATAGATTTAATTTGGGAGTTTCACACATCTTCACTATTTTTGAACAGTTTGAAGAGTATAAGTTCTGCTTTTTATTTTTGTACAGTTCTCCACGTGAGCTGTTTATATCTGCCCTAATATTTCAAGATTTTTTTAAATGCAGATTCTATCTTTCTTCTAGTAATCAGTTTGTTCAAATTATTTGTTTTTCCTTATCCCTGTCTATTTCTACACATTTGTCTATTTCTTCTAAGTTGTCCAGTTTATTGGCATTTAAGAGTTGACCAAATGATCCCTTTTTTGTATATCTGAGGGAACAATTGTTATTTGTACAAATTTATTTCTGAATTTATTTCTTTGGAGCATCTCTCTTTTCTTCATGATGCACCTGGATAGAGGTTTTTTGATATTGCTTATCTTAAAAAGAAAACAAAAAACAAAATCTTTGGTTTTATTACGCTTTTGCATAGTTGTTTTTACTCTCTAATTTATATTTACACTTGTAATATTTAGGATTATGTTTTTTTCTTTTTTTAATATTTTTTAAATTGATTTTTATTTATTTTACAAAGTTGTCTCAAATTCCATTGTACAGCACAATTTTTTAGGTACAATTAACATATATACATTTGTTGTCCCATTTTTTCCACTGTGGGCTGCCGTGAGATCTTTTAAATATTTCCCTGTGCTGTACAGTAGAATCCTGTCTATCTATTCTACAGTTGTGACCTCCCAGTTTATCTCTTACCAACCCCAAACTTTGGTAACCTAAACTTTGTATTCTCTGCCTGCGAGTGCATTTCTGTTTTGTATTTATGCGTTTTTAGTTTGGTTTGGTTTTGTTTTTAGATTCCACTCATGAGCCATCTCACATGGTATTTTTCTATCTCTTTTTGGCTTACTTCACTTAGACTGATTTTCTCCTGGACCATCCATGTTGCTGAAAATCACATTATGTTGTCAGTTTATAAGAATAACTTCTATTCCATTCTATAAATATACCACAACTTCTTTATCCAGTCAACTGTTGATGGACATTTAGGCTGTTTCCTTGTCTTGGCTATTGTAAATATTGCTGGCTATGAACATTGGGGTGCAGGTGTCTACCTGAGTAGGGTTCCTTCTGGATTTATGCCCAGAAGAGGGAATCTTGGGTTACATGGTATGACTATTCCTAGGCTTTTGAGGAATCTCCATCCTGTTTTCCACAGTGGATTCACCAACCTGCATTGCCACCAGCAGTGAAGGACAGTTCCCTTAAATCCACAGCCTCTCCAGCATTTGTCATTTGTGGATTTTTGAATGATGGCCATTCTGACTGGTGTGAGGTGATATCTCATTGCAGTTTTGATTTGCATTTCTCTGATAATCAGTGATATTGAGCATTTTCTGATGTGCCTTTTGATCATTTGTATGTCTTCCTTGGAGAATTGCTTGTTTAGGTCTTCTGTCCAATTTTGGATTAGGTAGTTTATTTTTTCTTATTCAGTTGGATTATCTGCTTGTATACTCTGGAGATCAAGCCTTTGACGGTTTCATATGCAAATTTTTTCCCGTTCCGTTGTTTGTCTTTTTGTTTTACTTCCAGTTTCTTTACTGTTCAGAAGCTTGTAAGTTTCATTAAGTCTTATTTGTTTATTCTTGATTTTATTTCTTCTATGAGAAAATTTTCCAGACTTAGGTCAGACAACGTTTTGCCTATATTTTCCTCCTGGAGTTTATTGTATCTTGTCTTATGTTAAAGTGCTTTATCTATTTTGAGTTTATTTTTTTGTATGGTGCTCTAGTTTCATGGGAGTGTTCTAGCTTCATTGAATTACATGCTGCTGTCCAGTTTTCCCAACACAAGTTGCTGAAGGGACTGTCTTTATTCCATTGTAAATTC
Source organism: Vicugna pacos (assembly GCF_048564905.1). Lineage (NCBI taxonomy): Eukaryota > Metazoa > Chordata > Mammalia > Artiodactyla > Camelidae > Vicugna > Vicugna pacos. The sequence goes on from NW_027328741.1 coordinate 42,964,451, forward strand.
TTGCCTCCTTTGTCGAAGATTAATTGACCAAACGTTTGTGGATTCTTTTCTGGGCTCTCTATTCTGTTGCATTGACCTATATGCATGTTTTTCTACCAATACAGAGCTGTCATGTTGACTATAGCTCTATAGTATTATCTAAATCGTTAGCGTAAAGAAATGCCACTGATATTTGAACCTTAATCTTGTAACCTTCTACCTTGTTTAATTCTTTGATCAGCTGTAGTAAATTTTGTCCGGATCTTGCAGGGTTTTCTATATATAGCAAGATATTCTGTGCATATACCGAGCCTTTTACCTCTTCCTTCCAATTTACATCCCTTTTACTTCTTTCTCTTGTTTGATTGCTGTGTCTAGGACTTCCAAGACTATCTTGAGTAGCAGTCGTGATAGTGTGCATCCTTGTCTTGATCCAGATTTTAGTGGGACGGATTTGACTTTCTCAACATTGAGTACTATTTTTGTTGTAGGTTTGTTATCTATAGCTTTCAAGATGCTGAGATATAGTCCCTCTATGCCCACTTTGGTGAGAGATTTTATAATACGTTGGTGTTGAATTTTATCAAATGCTTGTCCTGCACCTTTTGAGATGATCATGTGGTTTTGGTTCTTTCTCTTGTTGTTGTGCTGTATTACTTTGTTTGATTTGCATATGTTGAACCACCCCTGTGTCACTGGCATCATCCCTACTTGGTCATGGTGTATAATCTTTATTCTGTGTTGTTGGATTCTATTTGCTACTATTTTGGTGAGGATTTTGGCGTCTGTGTTCATCAGTGATATTGGCCTATAATCCTCTTTTTTGGTAGTGTCTTTGCCTGGTTGTGGTATCAGGGTGATTGTGGTTTCATAGAATGACTTTGGGAGTATTCCTTCCTTTTCAATCATCTGGGGATTTTGAGAAGGACTGTTATGAAGTCTTCTTTTATGTTTGGTTGAATTCCTCAGTGAATCCATCCAGTCCTGAACTGCTATTTGTAGGGAGGTTTTATATTGCTATTTTGATTTCATTTCTAGTGCTCTGCTTTTTCCATGGGTTAGTTATATATTGATTCAGTCTTGGTGGACAGTATGTTTCCAGAAAATTGTCCAACGCTTCTAGGTTATACTTTTTGGGTCAATATAATTTTCATAATATTCTCATAAGATATTCTGTATTTCTAATTTTTTATGGTATTTTCTACATACTCCTTTCTTATCTTGGTAATTTGTGCTCCCTGTCTTTTCTTCTTTTTGAGTTTGGCCAGAAGTTTTTTTGGATTTTCTCACTTTTTGGAAAAACCAGCTTTTGAATTGGTTGATATTTTCATATGGTCTTTTTAATCTCTATTTTATTTATTTCCTCCCCAATATTTTAGGTTTCATTCCTTCCGCTGCCTTTTGGGTGTTTTTGTTCTTCATTTCCTAGTTCATCCTGTTGATGGGTTAAATTGTTTAATTGTGGTTGTTCTTCTTTTTTGAGGAAGGCTTGTATCATTATAAACTCCCCTCTCAGCACTGCTTTTGCTGTGTCCCATAAATTTTGTGGGGTTTTGTTTTCATTTTCTTTTGTCTCAAGGAAATTTATTTTTTCAGCTTTGATTTCTTCATTGACCCATTTATTTTTTTATTTTTTTTCTAACTTATGATTTCAGCTTTATTTTCTAATAAGAGTGCTTCCCTTAACCAGGCAATTCCAAAAGGGCTCAGCATTGTTTGTGAAAGGACCATAAGAGAAGGGGTCTGTTTTGCCCTTCCAGCATTAGTGATAGCAGATTTTTTTTTTTTGATGTTGGTCTTTTTTGGCTTTTGTGTTTGTTTTTTTTTTTACATTTTTATTGATTCATAATCATTTTACAGTGTTGTGTCAAATTCCAGTGTTCAGTACAATTTTTCAGTCATACATGGACATATACACACTCGTCACATTTTTTTCTCTGTGATTTATCATAACATTTTGTGTATATTTCCCTGTGCTATACAGTGTAATCTTGTTTATCTGTTCTACAATTTTGAAATCCCAGTCTATCCCTTCCCACCCTCTACCCCGCCTCCCCCCCCCGGTAACCACAAGTCTGTATTCTCTGTCCATGAGTCTTTTTCTGTCCTGTATTTATGCTTTGTTTTTGTTTGTTTGTTTGTTTTTGTTTTTTAGATTTCACATATCGGTGATATCATATGGTATTTTTCTTTCTCTTTCTGGCTTACTTCACTTAGAATGACATTCTCTAGGAGCATCCATGTTGCTGCAAATGGCATTATGTTGTCTGTTTTTATGGCTGAGTAGTATTCCATTGTATAAATATACCACCTCTTCTTTATCCAGTCACCTATTGATGGACATTTAGGTTGTTTCCATGTTTTGGCTATTGTAAATAGTGCTGCTATGAACATTGGGGTGCAGGTGTCATCCTGAAGTAGATTTCCTTCTGGGTACAAGCCCAGGAGTGGGATTCCTGGGTCATATGGTAAGTCTATTCCTAGTCTTTTGAGGAATCGCCACACTGTTTTCCATAGTGGCTGCACCAAACTGCATTCCCACCAGCAGTGTAGGAGGGTTCCCCTTTCTCCACAGCCTCTCCAGCATTTGTCATTTTTGGATTTTTAAATGACGGCCATTCTGACTGGTGTGAGGTGATACCTCATTGTAGTTTTGATTTGCATTTCTCTGATAATTAGTGATATTGAACATTTTTTCATGTGTTTTTTGATCATTTGTATGTCTTCCTTGGAGAATTGCTTGTTTAGGTCTTCTGCCCATTTTTGGATTGGGTTGTTTATTTTTTTCTTATTGAGTCGTATGAGCTGCTTATATATTTTGGAGATCAAGCCTTTGTCGGTTTCACTTGCAAAAATTTTCTCCCATTCCGTAGGTTTTCTTCTTGTTTTATTTCTTGTTTCCTTTGCTGTGCAGAAGCTTGTAAGTTTCATTAGGTCCCATTTGTTTATTCTTGCTTTTATTTCTTCTAGGAGAAAATTTTTGAAATGTATGTCAGATAATGTTTTGCCTATGTTTACCTCTTGGAGGTTTATTGTATCTTGTCTTATGTTTAAGTCTTTAATCCATTTTGAGTTGATTTTTGTATATGGTGTAAGGGTGTGTTCTAGCTTCATTGTTTTACATGCTGCTGTCCAGTTTTCCCAATACCATTTACTGAAGAGACTGTCTTTATTCCATTGTATATTCTTGCCTCCTTTGTCGAAGATGAGTTGACCAAAAGTTTGTGGGTTCATTTCTGGGCTCTCTATTCTGTTCCATTGGTCTATATGTCTGTTTTGGTACCAATACCATGCTGTCTTGATGACTGTAGCTCTATAGTATTGTCTGAAGTCTGGGAGAGTTATTCCTCCAGCCTCTTTCTTTCTCTTCAGTAATGCTTTAGCAATTCTAGGTCTTTGATGGTTCCATATAAATTTTATTATGATTTGTCCTAGTTCTGTGAAATATGTCCTGGGTAATTGGATAGGGATTGCATTAAATCTGTAGATTGATTTGGGCAGTGTGACCATTTTAACAATATTGATTCTTCCAATCCAAGAGCATGGAATATCTTTCCATTTTTTAAAGTCTTCTTTAATTTCCTTCATCAATGGTTTATAGTTTTCTGTGTATAATTCTTTTGCCTCCTTGGTTAGATTTATTCCCAGATATTTTATTACTTTGGGTGCTATTTTAAAGGGGATTGTCTCTTTACTTTCTTTCTCTGTTGATTTATCGTTAGTGTAAAGAAAGGCAACTGATTTTTGAACATTAATTTTGTAACCTGCTACCTTGCTGAATTCTTCAATCAGCTCTAGTAGCTTTTTTGTGGACCTTTTAGGGTTTTCTATATATAGTAACATGTCGTCAGCATATAATGACACTTTTACCTCTTCTTTTCCAATTTGGATCCCTTTTATTTCTTTCTCTTGCCTGATTGCTGTGGCTAGGACTTCCAGGACTATATTGAATAGGAGTGGTGATAGTGGGCATCCTTGTCTTGTCCCAGATTTTAGTGGGAAGCTTTTGAGTTTTTCACCATTGAGAACTATGCTGGCTATAGGTTTGTCATATATAGCTTTTATTATGTTGAGATATGTTCCCTCTATACCCACTTTGGTGAGAGTTTTTATCATAAGTGTGTGTTGAATTTTATCAAATGCTTTTTCTGCATCGGTTGTGATGATCATGTGGTTTTTGTCCTTTCTCTTGTTGATGTGATGTATTACATTGATTGATTTGCATATGTTGAACCAGCCTTGTGTCCCTGGGATGAACCCCACGTGGTCATGATGTAGAATCTTTTTTATGTGTTGTTGGATTCTATTTGCTAAAATTTTGGTGAGGATTTTGGCGTCTATGTTCATCAGTGATATTGGCCTATAATTCTCTTTTTTTGTAGTGTCTTTGCCTGGTTTCCATTTATTTTTTGATAACATATTTTTTAATCCCCATGTTTTCCATTTGTTCTCCTTTGTTTCTCTGTTGTTGATTTCTAGCTTCATGGCATTGTGTTCAGTAAACATGCTTTAGGTAAATTCTATCTTCTTAAAATTACTGAGGTTTCTTTTGTGCCCAAGTCCATCATGAATCCTGCAAAATGTCCCACGTGCACTTGAAAAGAATGTATATACTCTATTGTGGGGGGTGCAATACTCTAAAAATATCCACCAAGTCTAATAATTCTATTGTATTATTTAACTTCTCTGTTGCGTAATTTATTTTCTGTCTCGATGATCTGTCCAGTGATGTTAATGCAATGTTGAAATCTCCAAATATGAATCCCATTTTAAATCTGTTAGTAATTATTTTATGTACTTATGTTCTCCTGTATTTGGTGCATATGTATTAACGAGTGTGCTATCCTCATATTCTATCACTCCTTAAATCATTATAAAATGTCCTTCTTTATTTTCTTTATGGCCTTTATTTAAAAGACTATTTTGTCTGAAATCATTTCTGCAACACCTGCTTTTTGGCTTTTCAAATTTTATGGAATACCCTTTTCCATCCTTTCACTCTCAATTTTTATGTGTCCTTCTCTCTGAAGTGAGTCTCTTGTATGCAGCATTTGAAGGTTCTTGCTTTATTATCCAGCCTGCCACTCTATGATTTTCGACTGGAGCATTTAGTCCAATAACATTTACATTAGTTGATGATAGGCTTATGTTTAGTGCCAATTTGACCTTATCTTTGCAGTTGATTTGGTATTTCCTCTTTGTTTCTTTCATCTTCCTTTTATGGTTTGGTAATTTTCCTTTATATTATCATTAATTTTCTTTAGTTTAGTGACTCCCTGATAAGTTTTTTTCTACTCGTTAACCTTTTTTAAAAGTCCATTATACCATTACTATAACTGCTTTTATTAAATGGATAGTAACAGATCTCAAACCCATCCTACCGATAAAAAAACATTTTAAAAAGAAAGATAAAAAAATTCTCTATTTTCCTGTCTCCCTCTCCCACTCTCAATGTTTTGTATGTCTTGTTTTCAAATTTTCTGTTTATTTTATTTGTAATTCATGAGTTATCCCCTTTCTAGCTGTGAGTTTCACATTTCTGTAGCATCCTGCTGCTTTTCTTTTTAAAGAAGGCATTTCAATTATTCTTTTTGCATGGGTCTAGTTTTGCTGAACTTTTGAAGCTTTTTCTTGTCTGTAAAATACTTTATGTCTCCTTCTACCAGAAACGATAGTCTTGCTGGTAAAGTATCCTAGGATATAACATTTTTATCATTCAGGACTTTGAATATATCTTGCCACTGTCTTCTGTCCTGTAGTATTTGTGTAGTGAAATCAGCTGGGAGCCTTATTGGGATTCCGTTGTAACTCACTCTTTGCTATTCTCTAGCTGTCTTTAGGATCATATCTTTATCATTGTCTCTGGCCATCTTAATTATATGTCTTGTTATGGGTGTATTTGTCTTCTCCCTGTTTGGGACACCCTGAGCTTCCTGTATTGGATATCTGATTCCTTCTTTAAGTTTCAAAAGTTTTCAGTCATGATTTCAACAAAAACTTTTGCAATCCACCTTGATCTTTCTTCCCCTTTTGGGACTTTTATTATGCTAAGTTTTGCATGCTTTCTATTATCACATAGGTCCCTTATGCTTTTTCCATTTGTTTCTCATTGTTTCTCTTGTCACCCTACTGATTGGGTGCTTTCTATTGTCCTGTCTTCTAAGTCACAGATTTGTTACTCTGCATTATCTAGTCAGCATTGTGAACACTTTAGATCATTCCTTATCTCAGTCAACGGGTTTACCTATTCTACTTGGCTCTTCTTTATAGCTTCCATTTCCATTTTTGACATATATTATATCTCTAAACACTATCTCATTTCTTTCCTTCAGTATTTAGATGTCTCCATTTTTGAAATCTTCATCTAGTAGGATATCGATGTCTATTTCACTGATCATTCTTTCAGGGGATTTCTCTTGTTCTTTTAATTGGGAATGGTTTTTCTGCTTCTTCATCTTTCTTCTACCTCTCTGGCACTGTGGTTTATGGAGTATCAGTTATCTACTGTGGTCCTAAATGAGAATATCTACCTAATGCCTAGGTAGTAATACAACTTAGAAAATAAAAAAAAGAGAGAGAGACAATAAGAATTTTAAAGAAGGGAGAGATAAAGCTTTGAAGACGTTGTATACTGAATAATATTAAAACAAGTTGAAGCAGAGTTTTGAAAAATAATAATAATAAAAATATTTTAAAAAATTTCAAAGTATTGAAATGGGGGTATGTATAATTGCCTAAGAAATAACAATTAAGAGGGTAATAGAAAATGGAACCGGTAAAAACAGATTAAAACAAGATGGTGGTTGTGTCCTCCTGGAGACTGTGTACTTTTAATGTGAAGTCTTTCTATATTCATCCTGTTTTGGAAGCTCAGCTTGCTGTTTCCAGAGGCCCTCCATTGGAGCCCTCATCTATGCTGCTCCCAGGGCATGTTGTCAAGCAGATCGCTCCTACACCCAACACTGGGTCAACTTCAGCTCATTTTACTGTGGGCTGGCTTGTCACTGCCCTGCTCGATGCTGCAGTCAGATGTTGCAGATTGACCAGGCTGGATTGTGCATCACGCCCTCTCCCAGCACCATGGTCAGGGGCTGCATTCCAGCTCAAGTGTTGAGGGGCCACCCGCGCCCTCATGTTGCCGATCGCTCTGCTGCTGTGCCAGTATGCGCTCTGCCTCAGGTCTGCAAATCAGAAGTGGGCTCAGGGAAGACTGAGGAACAGCCCTGTACCTGGTCTGGGCCAAAATCCACCTCCTTGTTTGTCTTGGCAGACAAGTTCTCTGAGGAACCAGGACAGAATGGTCATATTTGCTTCATGCTGTCGACAAGTCTCAGTCTGGCCCTCGATGCTGCTAAGTCCTTAGGTGTAGATGCAGGTATTGCCCCCACTGCTGCCTGGGTGCAAAGCACCTGAGGCTATGGTGGCTGTGTCTGAGCCCAAGCTCTCTTTACCTAGAAACTTTTGTGGAGTTCAGAGATGGGGATTGCACCCTTCCCCCCACAGGGCACATCTTCCCTGTTGTTTTACGGAGGGCCCACGTTGTTCTGCCCTGTGCACCCACAGCCATGGCTCAAAACCCACTCAATTCCGCTGGGCTGCCACAGTGCAGCCATCCCCATCACCACCCTGTTCAGGCAGCATGACCCAGCCCTCATCTTCGGGGCTGAATCTTGGGCTGGGTGTCTGTGCCTGTTTAACTTAGTTCTGTCAGTCAACATATACTCTGTAAAGATCCAAGACTTGGAGGCTCCCCCTCCATCCTGCCAATCTCTCAGTTGGAGAGGGGAGACCGAGTGAATGAGTGCCAGTCCATCTTTGCATCTTCCTCCCCATGGGACCTGTCCCACTCTGTTTTGCCTTTTCTTCTTTCCTTCTTCCTTTTCTCCTACCAGATTTCATGCATCTTTACCTTTTGAAGTGGACAATGTTCTGCCAGATTTCTGCAGGATCTCTGGTTAGCTGAGTGAGTCTGTGGATGTGAGTCTTGTTTCATTTGTGGGAAAGGGTGAGTATCGAGCATCCTTCTACTCCACCACTTTGGCCTCCACCCCCAAAAAGGCTCACTTTATGGTGGAAGATAAACACAGCCTGGAAGTAGATGGAAGAGACATTTCATGGAAATGATAAGAAAGTACAAATTGCAATACTCAAGTCATACAAAATACATTTCAAAATAAGGGCCACAGTGAAAGATATATCTGAGATTATATAATGAAAAAGAGATCAATATTAAAATAAGGTTTACACTCATTTAATTATATATGGACCCAACACCATAGATTCTAAGTATATAAAGAAACATTAGTAGACATGAAGGAATTAATTGATTATAAAACAATAATAATAGATGAATTTAACACCTCAATATTCTGATAGCCAGATCATCCAGAAAGAATATCTGTAAGGAAATAGAGGTCTTAAAAATATATTAGATCATTTAAACCTAAATGGGTTATTGGATACTGAATCAGAAAAGCAGAACACATAAACTTTTCAAGTGTGCACAGGATGTTATCTAAGGAAATAACCACAAATTATGTCATGAAATGTGCCTCAGGATCTTAAAGCAAGTATAGATTACAGCAAGTATTTTTCCATACACATAAGTATGAAACAATGCATCAACTCTAGAAACAACAAGAAAAGCCCAAACATGCGATTAAACCACATCCTTTAAAAAAATAAAATAAAACAAGGTCAAAGATGAAATCAAAGTGGTAATAATATCATACGTATAGACAAATTACAATGAAAACACAGCTTCATACAATGTATGGGATGCAGCAAAGACAAATCTATAAGAGAAATTTAGGACAATTAATGCCTTCTACAAGGAACAAGAAAAACCTCACACAAAGGACCAAGCATACCAGGCAAAATAACTAGAAATAAGAACAAAACCCAAAGGCATTTGAATGAGAAATCTTTAATTAGTAGGTTTAAAATAAATGAAATAAAAATCAAAAAATAAGTTAAATATCCTAAAATCATGAGCAATTATTTTCTTAAAAATATTAACAAACTGGTAAGCATTTAGCCCTGCTTATCAAGAAATACACAGAGTGGACCCAAACAAAATAAGAAATGAAAGAGCAGAAATAACATCTGATATTACAGAAATGCAAAAAAGATTATGAAAACACTATGAGCTGTTACGTGTCCACAACTTGGGCGACCGAAATCTATTGGACACATTTCTAGATACGTGCAGCCTACCAACACTGAATAAAGAGAAAACAGAAAACTTGAAAAGAGCAATCAGTATAAGCTAAATAAAATGTATAATTTTGAAAACACCCCTTGAACAAAATGCCTGAATGCCTTCACTTAAACCTCTTTCCCCCCAACTAATTTAAAAAATGAATGAGGAAGGACAATTCCCAAAGTTATTCCATTAGGCCACTATTACCCTGATAACAAAACCAAACACATTACCAAACAAAAAAGAATGAAAATGAAAATCCAATATCCTAGATGAATATACATTGAAAATCCTCAAAAGAACATCAACAAATCAATCCAGCAATACATAGAAACGATTATACATGATGATCAGTTGGATTTCTTTCAGAGTCACAAGGATGGTTCAACATACACAAGTCAATCAGCATGACACATATCTAATAAAGGAAAGACAAAATTCACAGGACAAGGTCAATACACACAGAAAAAAGATTTGACAAAATTCAACATACATTCATGACCAGAACTCTCATGAAAGTGTGTATAATGGGAACATCTCTCAGCATAGTAAAGGCCATTTATAACAATTTATACTACTCAGAGGGAAAAGCTGAAAGCCTTCTGGGTAAATTCGGGAAGAAGGCAAGGACTCCAACTCTCACCACTTCTGTTCCATAGTAATACAAGGAAGGAAAAGGAAAAGAAAAAGAAGTAAAAGAAACACAAAATGGAAAGAAAGAAGCAAAATTGTCACCAGTACTAATGGCATAATCATCTACACAGATAGTCCTAAAGGCTCCACACTGACTGTTATGAATAATAAATAATTTCAGTAAGGGAGCAGGGTACAAGTTTAAAGTAAAGAAGTCTCTTGCATTTCTACACATTAATCATGAAATACCCTAAAACTGACATTTAAAGCAATACTATTTAAAATCCCATTCCATGGAATATCTTGGAATAAATGTAACCACCTATGTGAAAGATCTACACACTGAAAATAATAAAACATTGACAAAGTATATAAAAATGATTCAAAGAAATGGAAAGATGTCTTGTGCCCTTGGATTGAAAGTGTTCATATTGTTAACATGGCCGTAATACAGAAAGAAACCTACAGATTTAGTGAAATTAATGTTATGAAGCTGTAGAATTTTCCAAAGAAGCAGAAAAAAATAACTCTAAGTTTTACATGAAACCATTAAAAATAGTCCAATTGATCTTGAGAAAAAACAACAAATCTGGAGATACAACCCTCCCAGATACCTTACTATACTAAAATCCTACTGTAATAAAATCAGCATGACATTGAAACAGAGACATAATCAATAAAAACAGAGAGCCTAGAAACAATTCCACACACCTATGAGCAATGAATCTATGATAAAAGAGGCAAAAGTATACAATGCATAAAGACAGTCTCGTCAATGTTTGGTGTTGGGAAAGCTGGACATATACATGTAAAACAGTGAAATGAAAGCATTCCCTGACATCATACACAAAAATAAACTCCAAGTGTATTAAGGACTTAAATGTAAGACCTGATCATATAAAACTGATAGAAGGGAATATAGGTGATACCATATTGTTAAAATATCATAGGAATATTTTCTTATATCAGTCTCCTAATGCAAAAGAAATAAAAGCAAAAATAAGCAAGTGAGACTGAAACAAACTTCAAAACTTCTGCACAGCTAAGGAAACAATGAATGAAATGAAAACACTGCCTGTGTAATTGGAGAACATTTTGGCAAATAATTCAAGTGACCAGGTTTTAATAGATGTAACATGGATTTAGTTTACACAACTCATTGTGAAAAGCAAAAACCCAATCAAAGACAAGAGCAGAGTAACTGAGTTAATATTTTTCCAAAGAAAACTTACAGATGAGTAATGGGCAGGTGATAAAATTGCTCAACTTTACTAATTATTAGGTAATTGCAAATCAAAACCACAATGAGGTATCACTTCACACTGGTAAAACGGCTATTATCAAATAGTCTACAAATGGAAAGTGTTGGAGACGATGTGGAGGTAAGAAATCTCTTGTATACCCTTGGTAGGAATGTAAATTGGTACAGCTTCTATGGAAAACAGTATTCAGATTTCTTTAAAACCTAAAACAGAACTACCATATGAAGCAGCAATACCTCTCCTAGGAAAAATCTGGGGAAAGAACCCTAAATTGAGAAGAAACAATGTTCACAATAGCACTGTTTTTAACATGAAAGACTGGGAGGCAATCCAAGAGTCCATAGTAGAATATGGACTTAAGAAGATATCATGATTCTATGAATATGCAATGGAATATTAGTCAGACATTAAAAAGTACAACACATTGCTATTTCAGCATCCTGAATGGACCTAGTAAATTTTGTGCTTAGTGAAGAAAATTAGACAACGACAAAAGTATCTAATATAATTAATATGTTGACTCTAAAGAATAACAAATATATATGTACATCTATCTATAGGTATCTATTGATAGATGACAGATAAATAGAAGGATAGACACATAGATACAAGGTAGATAGATAGATAGATAGATAGATAGATAGATAGATAGATAGATAGATAGAAAGATAGATAGATAGATAGATTGATTGATAGAGACAGGGTAAAGAGAGAGAGATTAGATAGGCAAGACTGAAACAGACTGAAAGATATGGGAAAAAATTTATGATTACCAAAGTGGAAGGGAAGGACATTTTTATGATACGATATTGAGACATATAAAGTAGTATACATAAACGAGAGAAGCAACAAGGATAATCTGTATAGATCAGGGAATTATACACAATAACTTATAATAATTGAATGTTAAAGGTATTCTAATAATTTATAATGCAATATAATCCACAAAGAGTTTGGAAACTTTATGCTGTACATCTGAAACTACACAATATAATACATTTACTCTACTTCAATTAAAAATAAAACATCTCATGTATAATTTAGTAATTTTTCCACTGATAGAGGCTTCCTTTAATATTGATATATTTTTACTCTTTACCTTTTATGATTACTGTCTCAAATAATTTCTATTACTCTTGTGAACATGTTACCAGATTGATGTATATATATTTATTGCCCCTGATATCCTATTTTTCTCTCATTAATCCATATATTATAATAGCATTTAAGAACATACCCAAAGAAACAGTTGCAAATTTCTCGTGTCTGCTTAGCATTTTGTTCAATGTTATGCATATTTTTGCCATTTTATTTTTCTCAGAAGAGCTCTTTTCTGTACCCCGTGTAAGGTGTCTCAGTTTTGTATTTTTCATCTCATTCATGTTTTGTTTATCTGGTAAAGTCTTTATTTTCACTTTATATCTAAGTGATAACTGTGCAAGGTAGAGTATACTTGGGTGAGAGATTTCTTATTTCAGTAGTCTGAAAATGCCATTTAATTTAAACTTGGCCTATGTTTCCTGCTTAGAAATCTGCTGAAAGTCTAATGAGGGTTCCTTTGTAGATTATCATAACATTTTTTGGCTACCTTTAAAATTTTCCTCTGTCATTGACTAGCCAACTTGCATATGCTGTATCTTGAAGGAGTTCTCTTTGCCTTAAACTTATTGGTGTTTTTTGGCTCACGGACTTGTATATCAGTTTCTTACACAGGTTCAGAAAGTTATCAACTATTACTTCTTTAAATCATCAGCTACCTTCTAACTTTCTTCTCCCTCCAGGATTTCAGTCTAAAGTGCACTTCCTGAAGAAGTCTGTTGGCTAGTGTAGAATTTCCTCACTTTTTAATATCTTGTATCCCTGCGCTCCTCCATCATTTCAAGTTTTGTATTGGTGAGTTTGCTAAAGTCTCTTCCACAGAAGCAGTCTGCTCCCAATGATTTCTGTTGCATTCTTCATCTCAGTAATTAAGTTAATTTGGTCCTCCAATAATATTTGGTTATTTTTTAGTTTCAGTCTCTTTGGTAATGTATTCCTTATCAGCATTTGATTTATTCCTAAGCTCACTAAATTGCTATCTGAGTTTTGTTTTTTGTATTGAGTTTCTTTATGACACCTATTTGGATTCTCTATTAGTTATATGGCAATATACCATAACTTTGGTTTGTTTTCTGCACGGTTGACATTGTGTGTCTGTGTGCGTGTGCTTATTCGTGTGTGTCTGTGTCTGTTTTGGTGTCTGTGGCTGTGTATCTGTGTGTGTGCGTGCACTATAATGTTACAGTGTTTGGTCATGATCTTGGAAAATTATTGCTCTGATGACACTAAATAACACTTCTGGAGTTGGAGCCCTTGCTTTTCTTTTCTGGTAGTTTGCAATATTGCACAATTTTTGGTTTTACTTACCTAAGCTTCCTCTGATAATATTTCAAAATGTCATTTTCCAGTTGCTACTGTCTGGATAAAGATATGCTTTCATTGTCACTTCTTAGACTTCTCTGGTAATTAATGCCACTGTTGTCCCTGGTATAGTGAACCCTTTCTTTTATCTGATATCCCTTGAGACTCAGTTTACACATTGAGGAAATGTGTAAAGACAGGTGGGTATTTGGAATCAGGCAAGTGCCTTTCCCATGTCCAGTTTTGCAAGGTAACTTGTCTCCACCAATGTGAATGGGGAATTAGGACAGTGTCATGAATGTCTGAGTGTCTGAAGGATGGAATTTCTGTCTCCATTGTGGCTCCCTCCTAGTTAGCTGTGACCATGAGTACTGGCGCAGTTGGAGGCCGAGGCTGTGTGAACCACTGAGATGCAGTTTCTTCTGGGATCTCTGAGCCTGTGGACTCAGATACCCTAGTAAGTAGGCCTTGGTTACAGGCAACAAAATTGCTCTTCCCTCAGTTGAGCCTCCTTTATGTGTTTTAGCCCACCAAACTTCAGCTTTACACATGCGTTCTGGAGTATTGTTTTGTGATGTAGTCATTTTTGTTGAGATGTGAACTGAAGTTGTAAGGGGAGAGATAAAAATAGTTTAAACTTATGTCACTTTTTTCATAGAATGTACATTTTCATTTAAAAGCTTAAATTCTAATTAGGACATTATAAGAACATTAAAGAAAGTGAACAAATCACCTCCCTTAAGGTCATAGTACTACAAAATATTCTGAGTTTCCTGGGTTATTTTCTTCATTGTTTTTCCCACATACATGCACATTTTACTAAAATATATGCCTATAATCTCTTTAAAATCATTTAAATTATTAAAATATATCTGTGCTGTAAATATAACACTGTTGCTTCTCTAATTTATAACTGGTAGCTTGCACATTACTGTCTTCACCATCCTTCTTGTCTGTCCCCAAAGGAAAACACTACTTTGTACACTACTCATATATATGTGATTCTGTTCCTGTTTCTTTTTGATTATTTCCCTTATATCTTTAGTTTCCTCATATAAGTGATAACTTAGAGTATTTTTCCCAGTATGATTTATTTTCATATGTAAAACACTCTCTGAGTCCAGTCACATTTTTCCAAACGAAAGAATTTTATTTTTTGATATGACAATGACTAAGTATTTATTATGTTATCTATATCTCACATCTACTTCAGCCAATCATCTGTTGATGGGCAGTTGAGCTGTGTATTTATCCTGGGCTATTTTAAATGATGATGTTAAGAACATTGGGGGTAATATATCCTTTAAAGTCAATGTTTTCATGTTTTTACAGATTTATGTCAAAAACTGGAATTGCTGTAACATATAATATTACTATTTCTAGTTTTCTGTGCACTGTTTACACTTTTATATTAGTGGATGAATCAATTAATGTTTCCACCAACATGCACCTGGGTTCCCTTTTATCAACATTCTTATTAATGTTTGTCATTTGAAGACTTTTTTAATAGCCATTTTGTTTGCTGTGAGATTATATTTCATTCTGGTTTTTATTTAAGATTCCCTAATGAATAGCAATGTTATGTTTCTTTTTATGTAAATGAAAATCACCCACATGTCTGTTTTTGAAAAGTTTCCATGAAGATCCTTAAACTGTTTAAAGTTGGGGCCTGTGTTTTAAAATATTGACTCTAATATGCTACATATATACTATGGATATTAACACCTTGTTGATCTCATTGACTGAAATTTTTCCATTTATTCTGTGTGTTGTCATATGTCTTGTAGAATGTTTCCTTTGCTCTGCAAATGGTTTCACACTTCACCCTTATACAAGAAGTAGAATCCCTGTATCCCGAAGTACATATAATATTTCCTACATAAATTTAAAACTATTATTGATAATTTTTCTTTTTTTTTTAATTAGGAGACAGATCACCAATAAATATTGCTATGATTTAGCTCAAAGTCAGTTCTCCTCATATTTTTGGTCAGAAATTGTACAGTTTCAGGTTTTACATTTAGGAAATTATTCCATTTTTATCTTATTTTGTATTCTATGGAAGGAAGTGCTCATAAATCTTCCTTTTACATGTACTGTCCAGTTTTCCCAGAACTACTCGGTGAAGAGACTGCCTTTTTTCCATTGTATACTCTAACCTCCTTCATTGTAGACTAATTGACCTTACGTGTGTGGGATTATTTTTGTGATCTTTACTTTGTTCCATTGATCTACGTGTCTCTTTCAGGGATATATGTTGATGTTTTGATTACTGTAGCTTTGTAGTACGTTATAAATTCAGGGAGGATAATACCCACATCTTTCTTCATTTCTCAAAGATAATTCTAGAAAATTTGGGTCTTTCCTATTTTTGTTTAAATTTTTTTGTTTTTCACCTTGTTTAGAGAAGAAACATATGGATTTTGTGAGAATAGAAATTTATTAAAAGTAAAAACCTAAGAAAAACAGTAAAATTTGGAGGATAAATCATACAATATTAAACAACCTGTGGATTGCTGTAAAAATCAAAGGAAATATATATAAAGAAAAAGGACAACAAAAACAAAGTCCATGGGGTTTAGCAAAAGCAGAATTAATAGGGATACTTATAGCAAAATAATCCCACTTATAAAAATAAGAAACATCTCTCTCTTATAACATAATCTTACAAACAAAAGATGTAGCAAAATAAGAAATAAATTGTTAGTAGAAGGAAAGAAATCTGAAAGGTCAGAACATAAATAATTAAAATGAAGATTAAAAATAGAAACATTCAATCAAACTAAATAATGGCTTTTGAAAGATAAATAAAATAGATAAACGTTAACCAGACACGTGAGAAAAAAAGAGTACAGATTAATATGCTCAGAAATAAATGAGAAGCTACAGTTTATATCAAAGAAATACAAAGCATCATAAGAAGATACAGGAATGAGCAACAGAAAATATGAACAGATTACCACTAACGAAATTGAATAAGCAATTAAACAAATTTCCCATGAAACAAAATTCCAGACCTAGATAGCTTCACAGGTGAATTCTGCCAAACATTTTGAGAAGAGCTATCACCTATTCTTCTCAAAGAATTCCAAAAATTTGCAGTGGAGAAAAGGCTTCCTACCTCAACTTTCTTTATCACACTACTACTAAAACTGGAACAAATACCTCAAAAAATTACAGGTTAAATACTACTGATAAACATTGATGAAAAACTCATCACTAAATGTTTGCAAAGCAAAAAATACATTAACAGGATTATATATTATCATTAAGTCCATTTTAATCCAGGGCTGCAAAAGTGATTCATTTCCTACAAGTTAATCAATAAGATACACCACAGTAAGAAATTAAAAGTGATTCATTTCCTACAAGTTAATCAATAAGATACACCACAGAAAGAAATTAAAGAATAAAAATTATATAGTCGCATCAATAGTGTCATAAAATATTTTGACAATTTATTAACTATTTAAGATTATATTTCTCCTCAAAGTGGACATGAGGAAACATAACTTAACACAGTTAAGGTCATATATGACAAGAACTCAGCTAACATGACACTCACTGATTTAAAGCTGAAAGCATCTCCTGTAAGAGCAGGGAGAAGACAAGAATGAACACTCTTACCGCTTTTATTTAGTATAGTATTGGAAATTCTAGCCATAGCTATCCAAAATAAATGGAAATATATTATAGCTAATTAAGAATAGGGGTAAAAGTATCTGTTTGCACAGGACATACTTTAAACAGAAATCCTATAGATGGCACCTCAAAACTACTAGGACTTATCAATGCATTTGGTAAAATTTCAGAATGTAAAATTAACATACAGAAATATTGCATTTCTGCACACTAACAACAAGCTAACAGATAGAGAAAGTGAAGGAATAGTCTCATTTACAGTTGCATTAAAAAAAAAAAAAACTAGAAATAAATCTAACCAAGGAGGTAAAAGACCTGTACACAGAAAACTATAAAATATTTATAACAGAAATTGAAGATAAATCAAACAGACAAAAGGATATACTGTGTTCATTGATGAGGAAAAAATTATTGTTTAAATGATGGTACTAGCCAAGAAAATACATTAAATAAATTCATTGCCTATAAAAATACCATGGGCATTTTCAGAATTTACAATAAATAATACTAAAATTTACATGTAAACACAAAAGAATTGAAATTACTAAAAAAAAATGAAAAGGAAACAAACAATAAACACAAACATATTTGACAAAGAAAAAAGAGGAGGTATCACTTTCCCTGATTTAAAACTATAATTCAAAGCTTCAGTAATAAAAATAATATGGTAGTGGCACAGAAAAAAGAAAATAATTGAACACAAAGAATGCCTGAGAATGAAATCAGATAGTTGTGATCATTTAGCCCATTACAAAAAAAATGAATATACAGTGGGTGAAAGGTAATCAACAGGCATATGAAACCGATTAACATCACTAACCATCAAAAAAATGCAAGCCTAAAACACAAAAAGATTGTATGTCAGTCCTGTCAGAATGAATATTATCAAAAAGATATCAAATATAATTGTTGGTGACGATGTAAGTGAAACAACACTGATGCACTGCTGGAGTGAATGTAAATTTGTGCTGCCACTTTGGAAAACAGTATGCAGTTTTATTTAAAAATTAAAAATGAAATATAATCCAACATTTCCATATCTGGATACTTATTCCAAGAAAATAAAAACATAAACTAGAAAAGATAAATTCAAACCTATATTCACTGCAGCATTATTTACAATAGAGAGGATATAGAAGCAAGTTAATTGTTCAACAATAGATGATGGATAAAGAAAATCTGTGTTTATAGTATATATATCTACCCATCTATATTTTTTATTTTTATATTTTATAGATCTATCTATCTATCTATCTATCTATCTATCTATCTATCATCTATCTGTACACAAACAGATAAAAATACAATGGGTTATTACTCAGCTATAAAAAGAATAACTTCTTCATTTGCAAACAATAGTTAGACCAAGAGGGTAATATGCTAAGTGAAAAAAGTCACAAATAGAATGACAAATGCTGTATGATTTTACTCATATTAGGAATTTAAAAGAAATGAGCATAACACAACACAAAATGAGGTATAGGTATAAAAAGTAACAGCTTGTTCAGAAGAAGGAGGGTAATTGTGTGAGGAAAAAGAAATATTTGACAATTAAGAGAGAAAATTTTCCACTTGCAAATTAAATGAGTCAGGGGCAAGAAATGTGCTGTATTGGGAATAGTAAATAACTATGAAATATCTTTAAATAGCAACATATAATAACTAGATATATTCTGGAGATCAGGTTGAAATGTACTAAAAATATCAAACAGTACGTTGTGTAAGAGGAACTAACACAGTTTATGGATTAAAGTACATTTCAAAAACAGACACACTTATAGAAAAATATTAGATTTGTAGTTAACAGAGGCAGGGGTTGGGAAAGGACGATTTGTTTAATGCACTTAAAAGCTACAAACCACCAGCCGTAAAATAAATGTGTCCTAGGGATGCCCCATAGTAACATGAAAATTAAAATTAATACTGCTTTATGTTATATATGAATGTTCTTAAGGGAGTAGATCCTAAGTTTTCTCATCACAACCAAAAGGCAAATTGTATCTCTTTAATATTGTATCTAAATGAGATAATGAATTCTCCATAAAGTTGTTATGATATTTATTTAATGATACTTGTATATCAAATCAGTTTCCTGTGCACCTAAACTTACACAATGTTTTATGCCAATTATATCTCAATAAAAGTGGAAGGAAATATGGAAAGTCAATATTCACTTATTCCCAAGTCATTTCTCATGATTGTTTCTGCAGCAAGTAAACTTGAACCATGATATACTTAACCTAGGTTAAGATATTAATAGAGTGATTCCAATAAATAATACATAAAGATACTAATAAAATTAGTGCTTTACCATGCCTTTAACTTTCTTCATGTTAACAGCCCACTGCTTCTGTAGGCATCAAAATTTCACTCTGTGTATTCATCTGAGATTAGGGAATGGATACAAATTTAAAACTGGCTGCTCTTGCTGTGAGTGATAAAGTTCACTGTCTCTGACCGATGGTCTCAACTCCAAAACAGATTCTGTAAGAAATGACATGTTAGGTTGCTAAAAATCTCAGCATGGTAAAATCTCAGAACTCCTACAATTCTTGACTGTTTTGCAATGGGAATGCAATATTGATAAAGACTTGATTTTGCATAACAATGTGGTGTTTTCTCATGGTTGCATTAGGGGATGTGAGGATAATCCCTGAGATCCACAACAAACATTCTTGTTCAAATGCTAGGCAAAGAAGTGTAAAGGTTCTGCATTATTAGTACTGAGGGCTGCTTTCAAAATGATGACTATTCTCACTTTATTCCAGGTAGTCCAAGGAAAGAAATGTTTTTGCAATTTCTAGGTGAACGGGAATAAGTCAGTGGTTCAGTCTCTATAAATTTGTCAAGGGGTGATCAAAGCCAAGATAAATTGTGTCAACAATGAGAATTAGAAGGAAAAAGAAATTAGACACAGGCTTAAATTAAAAAGGAGACACAGTCCTTTGCTGGGCTCTAGGGACTGGAGAATGAATATGCCTCAGTCCAATTCAAGGGTTCAGTGGCTTGGCCCTAGCATCAGCTCGGGGTTCAATGAAAAGTTAACAATTAGTATACTGGGTGAAATATAATCTACCTCTCCCTGATCAGAAGAAAATTTGGTGGCTCAATGAAACTCTTAACTCAGAGAGATACTGCCAGATGTATAAGAAGAATTCACTGATGACCCAACTAAGACAAACTTAGTTACTGCTTGACAATGCATTTGCAAACACACAAACAGTGGTAGACAGATTTATAGTAGTTAGTGAGAAGAGTTCTGTGGGCAGAGCTCAGAGAATAGTATTCAAATCACCAGCCAACTTTTGTACTTTTGCCAATAGTCGAGGTTTCCCAGGTAGAAAATTAGAGATGGAGTAACCAACAATATTCTTCTTTAGGATTTCTGATTTTAAAAGTAAACTGAAGCTTTTGACTAATCAGTATAGAACCTTGTTAAGATGATCACGGTAAGACCCAGTGTCTGATAAGGGAGCTGGAAATTAGCTGCTGAAGCAGTCGATCTCAACCCCAGACTGCTAATATAAGCAACAAAATAGTCACCATCATAATTCAGCTGACAAGTTTAAAGCTTGATGTTTCTGTTGTAGGAAAAACCACTGTTGTTCAGACACAGATCTCCTACTGCAAGTGGGCTCTTTTCTTCTCTTGGTAATGGTCATATTGGTAGGATATGCAAAAGATTACCCTGGCGCATTTGCTCTTTCTCCAGATTATCAAAGACTCTCTTCACAACAGGTGACATATTTCAGGACTCAATTTTGCCATTCCAGTCTTATCAGCTGACACTGGCTGCATGATTATGAGCAGAAGCCTTAGAAACCCTGACCTTGCCTACAATTTTTCCAGCATTTCAGGGCATTTCACATTCTGTAAATGCTTCACCTTTTATTTTAAAATAATGGGAAATAGTCAAAGTCTTCCATGAATATTTTATATTTCCTAATATCTGCAGAAAATTGTTACTCATGCAGTTGGACAAATTTTTAATTCAACCACCCTCACCTCCTTCTAGTCCACACAATTTAGATTGCAGTTTGGTTACTGTATATGACCACCCCAACCAAGGGGCTATTACCTCTTTGATACTTCCTGTGTGAAGGTTAGAAGGGGCAGAAGTTATGTAGTGTGCATAAACCTACATTAAATATTTGCAATATCACTCTCTCCTCTGGTCAAGGCTCTGATTCTAATAAGTAAATTAATAATAAGGCAGTATAGTTATTAGTATGTGAAAGAGAATCAGCTATTTTGGGGTGGGTGGGGGATGAAGTGTCAGAAAAAAATCCAGCAAATGGGAATGAAATGCTTTAGGCCTCTGGAGGCGTGAATTAAGTAGAAAATAATACTTTGTCTTCTGTACCTACCTCCAATTACTGTCTTGAGTGGCTAGTCCATGGGTTATGAAAAGAGCTAGTTTGTTGTGAAGAGTAAAGACAACAACGAAATAGTTTGAAAACCATGAGAGTTTTGTTGTTACAGGAAAGTAGATTTTGCTTAAAGTCAACAAGCGTTTTTCTTTCAATAAATACTAAAATGCATCCTGTGGCATGTGCTGTGCTTACTGTGCTGGTATCCAAGTTAGACAAGGAAAGGGGGATAGACCAAAAACATCTGGATGAGGTGGTATCTGTGCTGAGACTGGGAAAGTCTAAGTTTGAAAAAGGAGGACACCCAAAATCCAAGGATGAGCTGGAGCAAAATTGATGAGGTTTCATCTAACACAGTTGACCAGAATTTGCCTGGATGTATCTCCAGATACAGAGAAACATAAAGACATGCCAAGGTAGTCAGATGCCAGATTTATAAAGAAATGACTAAACTAAGTTGAGTTTGTGTGCTTAGAGTTGGAAAGGCATTAAGTGCCACCCTGAGGACGTAAGCTTGTCTTTGGCTTGAACATAAAAGCAACATAAAGTATCGACTAGAAAATATAGTGTAGACTCTTGAGGGCAGGAAATGAAAGCACCAATTGGAATGCTTTGAGAACAGCACAAAGAACACCATAGATAAAATTACTTCTTAAATTCTACCACATGCTGAATGTGCCTTCTGAGACTACATCATGGGACTGTTATGATACTAGGAATGATATAGTAGAGACCATTACCCCTGGGCCGGTTCCTGCCTTTAACTCCTGTTCCTACCTATCCTAACTTAACACTTTGAATACTTTCCAGGATGAACCAGAAACCACTTAGTACTTTTCCGTCTCTTCATGTTTTAGTCTTTCCCCAAATTCTTCCATTTTCTCTTATTCCTTACAAAACATTATTTATATTAACTCCCATATTGTTCCATCAAATGATCATATCAAACAAATATATTTTTTGTTTAAATGTTAATTTAGTCTCCCATTTAACTCTTAACTCAATTAAAATAAAAATAGGTAAATACAGGTACACATCTATGTTTATTGTTCAAATAAAAAATTGGAGATATTTGTCGACATTTGCCGACATCAATTTTAATCTTGTTATCCTGCATAATCTGGTAGTCCTCTGGTAGATCAGTTTTGATTAGGATGACTTTCATAAACTGAAGATATCTGATGAGTTGGCCTTGAAAGAGAGATAGCTGATGCATCAGCTATCACTGGCGCTGGAGACCGTGGGTTGATCCCTGGTTGAAGTTTAGAAAAACGACCTTCATTGGCAGATATGTTGAAATATCTATTTGGAAAAATAGAAGTCTCCACCATCTGTCCAAAATAATTCCTCTGCAAGGGAGACAAGTTGCTGTACTGAGAAATACATGTTGTAGTTGTAATGAAGTTCACAACACGGCCATTTGCTTCAATGCTGCTGCTTTGAGAGTGCCCGTGGAGAGTGGTCAACTGACTTAAAATAGCACGTTGATCCACTGTAATATTTTCTGGTTGTCTAACTGACATTTATGATGGAGGAGAAAAATCACCTCTGATCGGGATAGTTGTATCACCAATTATGTGGCTAGTAGAGGGCTTTCTTATTAGTGGCATGTTTAAATTTACAGAAGGTAAAAATGCACTTTCTCCACTACTGTAACCCACAAAAAAAGAATTATTATTATCCAAATTACCCACTGCATTATAGAGCTTCTTGTTGAAATCTTCATCCAATGAAGGTAACAGAGAGGCAGTTTTAATACCACTCTTCTTTTTATTCTCACTAAAAGCTGGGGACAGCCTCGTTTAACATTTGGGTTATGATAGAACTGCAGCTACAACCAAAGTTGAAAGATTTTAGTAATAATTTAAACCAAAATACAACACTATAATAAGCCTAACCTATAAAACCTCAGACTTCACGTTTACTATGCAAAGATAATATCATCAAAATATGAACATTGCTGACGACATTTTGAATTTCCTTGTTTCGAAAATACACATTTATATAGTATAGTCATCAAATATAAGAAGTTAGCATTTGCAGTAATGGTGAATGCCACTTTTTAAAAGCAGCTTAAATACCTTTATTTAGATTTCTGGTAAGATTCATAGTTGCCATCAAAGTTTCTTATAATCAGTATAGTTTATACACTGTCCTTATTTTTTAGAAAAAATAAAGGATTTTAGCCATAGTAGTTTTATACAATTTTCAAAATCTAGCTTTACATTTATATTACCATAGATTGATGTACAAAATAAAATTTTATTTATAAGTTACCAAGTGGTAACCAAAGTTTCTGAATACCTTGCTTAAAAAAGAGACTTCTTTTTCTTCTGCCAGTAAGTCTGGTAGAAATGCAGATCTTTGAAAATTCTGCTGCACTTTCCTAAACCCATAAAGATTAAGCTGTCTAAGTAACCTTTTCATGCTTCTAGTTTCAAATATTCTGAGAGGGCCTATCTTTCCAAAATTTCCTTCTTAAAGACATCTTCATCAATCACTATGGAAGTTCCATTATCATCCCAACAGATGGATTTAAACTGGTCACTCCCTGCCATTTTCCAGAGTTTTCTTGGGAATGTCAGAGAACGAAACTCATTATCTTTCTCTGGTTCAGAGACACAATGTGTGTAACATGGCCTTTTAATTAAGGATCCTTCAGACAAAGTGTGAAAAGCATTTTCTTCAATCATAGACCTCAAGTCCAAGTCCCCAGAGAATGTTTGATCACACAATAGAGTTCTACCAGAGTTTCCTGAACCAGTAGGTCCATCTTTACGAGACACATCTTGATTTTCTGAAGAAACATGTGCCACTTCTTATAAATTTTTCTACAGCTACTATTCTAATCTGCATGATTTTGAGCACTGCAGCTTCAAATGGTGCTTTGGCAGGACTGCACAGATAAACTGCTAGGCCATCACAGTCATTCTCGATCTGAGTATATGTCACATCACAGAACGACTGGTCTCCTAGCAACCCAAGTGTACCATTTAGCCAGTGTTTAGTTCTCATTTATCCAGTAAAAATGAAACATATAGGATGCTTATTTTTATAGTGTGATCTGCAAATATTATCTGCACAAAATATTTTTAAAGAATTTAATTTTGGGGTCTTTTAAATAAAATCAAACTCCATCCTTTTGTACACAAATTTATGACAGATTAGTGAACAGAGTATAAATACTGCAGAAAATATATAAAATAATTTTAAAGTTTAGGAATTTAAAGTGAAATTTGTATAAAACCTGTACAGAATAGGTATAACTATTTCATCATCATTTGTAATTAAAGTGATACATAATTTGATTTGGAAATGGAAGTTGGTATTTATCTGTGTACTTTACAATAACTAGCACTATATTCTAAATATGAGTAGAATAAATATCAGTTTATTTGGTATGTTTATAAATAAATTGTTAATATTTATGAAATAAAATTAGACTAAAGTAATCAATCAAATTTAAGAAATCAGAAAGGGGGAATTTTTGTTTTAAATTGTAATTCAGTGCTATAATTGAAACTAATTAATTTAATATTCTACCTTAAAATTGCAAAAGAGACAATCTTATTGTATATTTACAAATGTTTATTTTTGCCATTTTTTCACTCAGAGGTTTTTCAGTCCCTAGAAGTAATAAATTTTCTTGTCATCTTTCTAATCCATACTCTTAGGGCTTCTGTTAAATGTTCCAAAATTATGTTGATAAATACACTTATGCACAAGATCCTGGGTTCAATAAGTAGTGCCTCCATTAAGGGGCAAACAAACAAACATTCAAAAAACAAAGATATAACAGTTTATGTCAGTTGGGGTGGAAAAGACCAGGTAATGCATTATAGGAAACAATACATTTCTCAGTCCTGAAACAGTTGGCATTGTTAGTATAATATGGCATTTTAAGGCAAGTGTCTTGTGCACTAATTGTAAATAATAGCTATGTTCTGTATCAGTAAATGGCAGTAAATCCAGTTCAACCAAAAGTTATATTATTTATTTAGAAATAAAATCCATTAAACCTCAGCCAAATTCAAAATAAGAGATAAAATTTTTAAATATATAAATGTACCCTCAAACTACAATGTAAATTTTTCCTTCAGTATCTGTAATTTCCATTTTAAATAAATATTAGCAACCTGAAATCATGGCATATTTTAAGTATTATAAACTATAGTTAAGTTGGACTTAGTTCTGATTCATAAATATTATTTAACATATACAAATGAATATATGAGATAACACCCCTTTAAAAAACAAAGAATTCAAAAATAACAATCTCAAAATATGTAGGAAAATTATTGACAGATCTGATCTTAATGTTAATATTAAAATATTCTTAAATTCGCTCTAGATAGAATGTAACAAAACATAATAAAAGCCATATATGAAAAACCCATGGCTTACGTCAAGCTCAATGTTAACATACAGGAAGGTTTTCCTCTGGTCCAGTAATAAGAAAAAGTAGCTCATTTTCACAAGTCCTAAATTACACTACTAGAAGTCCTAGCCAGAACAACTAGTCAAGAAAAAATATAAAATTCATCCAACTTGTAATAAAGTAGTGAAGTTTTTACAGATGACATAATTAGGCATAGATAGAAAACTCCATAGACTCCTGCAGTGGCTGTTACAATTAATGAACAAACTTAGTAAGCTTGCAGAATACAAAATCAATATACAAATATCCATTGCATTTTTGTATAATAACAACACATTATCAGAAATAAAAATTATGAAAACTATTGTGTGTAAATTTATACCAAATAGAATACAATAGGAATAAATTTGATAAGTGAAATTTAAGTTCTAAACATAGATCTATGTATTACAGGTGCAAGAAATATAAGTAAATGAAATAAATAGAAAGATATTCTGAGCTCACGGATTGTAAACAATGTGAGTAAATAAACTAATCTCTATTTTACATTTTCAATCTCCCCAGCAGTAATTATTGAGGTGAATGTCTTTTCTTAATTTTATACTCTTGCTTCCTTTTTCATGGGTTAATTGATCATATGTGTGAGGAATTATATCTGGTTGCTCTATTCTCTTCCATTGATTGGTGTCTGTTTTTGAGCCGGTATCATGTTGTTTTAATTAGTAAAGCTTTGTAGGACTGCTTAACACCAGAGAATTTTACACCATTACATTTAATACCCCTTTTCAAGATTATTTTGGCAACTCATGCTCTTTGTGGCTACATATACATTTTAAAATTATTTGTTCTATTTATTGGAAAAATTTCATGGGTATTTTCACATGAATCACACTAAATGTAGATTCCTTTGTGTAGTATGGTTGTTTCAAACACATTGTTTCACATCTTCAATGTAAGAGATCATTTAATTTCTTTGGATCAGTTTTTATTTCCTTTATCAATGTTTCCTGTTTGTTAACGTATAGGTTTTCACCATATTTGTTAACTTCATTTGTATGTGTTCTTTACATATATATATTATTATATACATTATACACATAAACTCGATTCCTACACAAATACAGCAGGCAGAAGGCAGTGGCAAGACATATTCAAAGTCCTGAAGGAAAGAAAGCTGTAATCTAAGATACTTTATCAAGCAAGGCTAACTTTTAGAAGAGTAGAAGAGATAAATAACTTCCACACAAGTAAATACTTAAGAATTTAGCAAGAGAAGAAGAAATATAGAAAGATCTACTCTAAATAAACAGAAGCAGGATGTTATAGAAAAGAGAAAGCATAATTAGAAAGGCAATATCTACATTGACTTACAACAGAATAAATATGATGTTGTATTAGAGGACATCAAAATTTTTAAGAGTCACAGAGTGAAGCAGGAAAATACAGAGTGTTTTCTTCTTGTTTCTGTTCTCTTTAGGATGGGTTTGAGTTTGTATTCTTATCAGATAAAATAAATAAATATAGTACAGGTCAATATACATACAAAACAATGTAACCATAAGTCAAAAGCATACAATGAAGTCAGAAAGCCAAAAAGAAACCAAGATAATAAAAGAAAACTTATCAAGCCACAAAAACAAAAAGAAATGAACAAAAAAAATATACCAAATCAACTGGAGAATGAAGTTCAATATGGAAATAAACACTAGTCTATCAATAATTATCGCAAATGTTAATGACTTATCAATATAATCAAAAGATATATATTGTAAGATGGAATAATATAACAAGAACGTATATTATGAAGAAAGAAGAGACCCACTTTAGTAAGAGGAACACGCATCAATTGAAAGTCAGAAGGTGGAAAAATATATTCCATGCAAATGCACATGACAATAAAGCAGGACTAGCAGTATAGACTTCACTCAAAGAGACCTTACAAAAAAGGCCAAAGAAAAAGATAAACTCGGACATGATAAAATGATTAAAGAAGCAAATCAAAATGAGGGTATTATACTCATTAAGATATATGCTCTCAATATAGGAGCACTTAAATACATAAAGCAAACACTAATAGATAAAAAAAGAGAAATCCCTGGGAACACAATCAAAGTAGGAGACTATAATTTCCCATTACCATTACTGGACTGGTCTTTCACACAGAAAATTAATAAGGGAACAAAGATACTAAAGTACATTATTAAATAATTGGAGATGCTTGATATATTCAAAAGAGTGCTTATCCCCAAAACAGAATATAAATTCTTTTCCTGTGCACAAGTTATGTTTTCTACGAAAGGTTATGTACTCAGGCACAGAAGAAGCCTCAAAAAATTTAAGAAGATAAAAATTATTTTAAGCATCTTTTCTGAGTATAATACCATGAAACTAGAAATCAATCACAGAAAAACTGGGAGAAAAAAAGACAGCATCCAGATTAAAAAATATGGTACTAAAACAAGGGGTGGAGGTGATGAAGTAAAAGAAGAAATTAAAAAATATCTTGAGAAATATGACAAAACACTACACAAAGTCTATGGAATACTGTTAAAGCAGGCTTAAGAGGGAAGTTCATAGTGACAAGGCCCTCCTCAAAGTAGAAGAACAATTTCAAAATATAATCTAACATTCAATGTAAACTAATAAAGAAAAGAAGAGCGAACAAAACCAAAAGTCAACAGAAAGAGGGAAAAAATAAAGATCAAGGAAGAAATAATTAAAATAGAGATTAAAAAAAGAAAAAAATTAATCAATCTCTTTTTTGAAATAGTAAACAAAATTAACAAAACTCTGGACAGGCTCACCAACAAGAAGTGAAAACACAAATAATATTAGAAATGAAAATGGAGAAACTACAAAGAGTACAACAAATTTACCAAATATCATAAGGGAATACCATGAGCAACTGTATGGAAACAAACTGGATAACCAGGAAGAAATGGAGAAGTTTTTGGAAACATTCAGCTCACCAATATTGCATCAAGGAGAAATTAGCCATTTGAACAGACATATCACAAGAAATGGAATAGAATCATCAATAAAATAAAAAACCTCTGCAAAAAAATTTCAAAACCAAATAGCTTCACTGGGGAATTTGACCAAACATACAAAGAAAAATCCATACCAGTCCTCCTCAAACTCTTCCAAAAGACTGATATGGAGAGAGTACTCCCAAAGTCACACCATAAGGTCAACATCAACCTGATACCAAAACCACAATAACACACTACCCCAAAAAGAAATCTATAGGCCAATATCTTTGATAAACAAAGAAGTAAAAGTCCTTGAGAAATTATTAACAAACCGAATTCAAAAGCATGTTATAAAAGATCATGAACCATGGACAAGTTAGGTTCATCCCAGGAACACACGGATGGTTGAACATATGCAAATCGATCTATCAACTGTGATACACCGTATCAACAAAAGAGAAGACAAAAACGATATGATCATCTAAGTAGATGCAGAAAAAACATTTGATAAAATTTAACACCTATTTGCAATAAAAGTTCTTATCACAGTAGGCAGAGTACAACCATATCTCAACATAATGAAAGCTATTTACAACAAACATATAGACAGCATAATACTCAATGGTGAAAAACTGGAAATCTTCCCACAAAAACCTGAGAGAAGACAAGGATGCCCGTTCTCACAATTACAATTCTATATAGTCTTGGAATTACTAGCCACAACGATCAGGTAAGAAAAAGGAATAAAATTATTCAGACTGGAAAAGAAAAGGTAAAATTGTCACGATATGCAAACATGACACTATATATAGAAAACTGTAAAAGCTTCACAAAAATATACTTAGGCTAAAAAGGAACTAGGCAAGGTAGCCAGATTAATGTACAAAAACCAATTACATTTCTTTACACTAACATTGAATCAAGGGGAAAAGAAATTATAGAAACCACCCCTGTTATAACTGCACCCAAAATTTTAAAATGCTTAAGAATAACTCTGACTAAGGTGGTGAATGACTTATACATGGAGAAAAAGAAAACATTGGTTGAGGAAATCAAGAAAGATTTGAAGAATTGAAAAGATCCCCAATGGTCTCGTAATGGAAGAAATAATATTGTTAAAATGGCCATACTACCCAAGGCAATCCACAGATTAAATCTGAGTTCCTATCAAATTATTCATAACATTTATTTTTAGGACTGAAACAAATGATCATAAGATTTATATAGATACAATAAAGATCCATAATTTCCAAAAGAATATTGAAGACAAAATAAGAGGCTGGAGGAATAACCTGCCTGGTCTCCATACACTATTGCAGAGCTACAATAATCAAAATGTCATGATATAGGTACAGAAACAGGCATATGGTCCAATGGAACAGAATAGAGGGCCTAGGAATAAATCTACAGGTCTATGTTGAATTAATCTTTGACAGAGTAGCCAAGAATATGACAGACAAAAGACCATCTCTTCACGAACTGGTGTTGGGAAAGCTGGATAGCGGTATTCAGAGCAATGGAGTTAGAACAATCCTTCACTCCATACACAAGAATAAACTCAAAATGACTTGAAGACTTAAATGTAAGAGAAGACAAAGTAAATCTCCTAGAAGAAAATATACGCAAAACACTCTGAGACAAATCGCAGCAATGATCCCCTAGAACAACCTACCCAGGTAATGGATGTAAGAGCAAAATTAATAAATAGAACCTAATTAAACTTATAAGCTTTTGCACAGCAAAGGGAACCATAAACAAAGCAAAATGACAACCTACAGAATTAAAGAAAATATTTAGAAGTGATGGAACTGACAAATGCTAAATTTCCAAAATATAAAGAGTTCATACAAACTAATAATAATACATAAAAAAAACCAAGAAACCCAATTTGAAAATGGGCAGAAGCCCTAAACAAGCTATTCTCCGTTAGAGACATACAAATGCCACACAGATATATGAAAAAAAATTGTTCACAATAAATATCAGAGAAGGGCAATTCAAAACTATAATGAAGTATCACCTCACAATATTCACAATGGCCATCATTCAAAAGTCCACAGACAATAAATGCTTGGGAAGCTGTGGAGAAAGGGAAACCTCCTACACTGTTGTTAGGAATGTAGTTTGGTGCAGTAACTGTGGAAAACAGGATGGGGATTCCTCAAAAGAATAAAAATAGACTTAACATATGATCCAGCAATCTCACTTCTGGGTATATATCAAAGAGAACCCTAATTCAAAATGTCATCTGCACCCCAATGTTCTTAGCAGTGCTATATACAACAGCCACGACATGGAAGCACCCTAAGTGTCCATCAATAGATAACAGTATACAGGATTTATGCCATATTTATGCAATGGAAAAATATTGTGCCATAAAAAATGATAAAACAATGATATTTGGAGCAAAATGAATGTCCCCAATAAGTGTCATTCTAATTGAAGTAAGCCAGAAAGAGAAAGAAAAATAATACATGACATGATATATGTAGAACCTTAAAAAAAAATCTGGATAAGAACACTATGATTTCATCTACAAAACTGAAACACAATTGCAGATCTAATTAATAATCTTATGATTACTTCTGAAATGGGATAGTAGAGGATATATTTGGGAGCTGTAGATTTATAAATGTTTTCCGCTATATATAAAAATAGATATTTTCAAAATTTCTTTTGTATGACACATGGCAGTATGTTAAATATTGTGAAGTTAACTTTAATAGGCACACAAGTATACGCATGAAGTTTTACACTGTGCTATACACCACAGTTTGACACATTGTAAATGGCAGTAATTCAATGATAAATAAATGAATAAATAAGTAAATCAGAAAGTAAGAAAGAAAGTAAATAAATAAATTAAATAATATTTAATAATAATAGAAATACAAAGATTCACACTACTTAACTTTAAACATCAAGAATCTAGGAGAAAACAGAAAGAATAAAGATGAAAATTGAATGAATGAGATTAAGGCTAATAACAAGAGAAACATTTGAAAAGATAGAAAAAATTCCTAAGTCTGTTTGTTTTAAACATAATGTGGACAAACGTATAGTTTGGCGAGTAAAATAAAGACTCAAATGAAATTATAAATAAAAGAGAATATATTACAACTGATGTAGAGATGCATACCTTCATAAGAAATTACCACAAGCCAACAATTTGAATGACCTAGAACAAAAGACAAATTCCCAGAAACATATGTCTTCCAATACTGAATCAAGAAGAAATTAGAAAGTTAAATAGAGCAAAAATGTGTATGAGTAAATAAGTAATCCAAACCTCCCAAACCAGAAAATATTTACAAGATGACTTCACTGGTGAATTCTGTGATACATTTGAAGAAAATTTCTCAACAATTCTTCCCCAAACCATCCAAGAATTTGAAGGGTGTGAAAGTATCCAAACTTGTTTTATGATGCCAGCTTTATTTGCATAACAATGCTATAAAGGACATTATATGCAAAATATAGAATATTATTCCTGATGTATGTGCCAAATTTCTCAGCAAAATACAAGCAAAATGAATTCAACAACACATTTAATGTATCATACACATACATGAGTAAAGGGATTTTCCCCTGTGTTTAAGGATACTTCAAAATATTCAAATCAATAAAGGTGAAATGCCACACTAATAGAATGAGAAATAAAACTCACATAATCATCTCAATAGGTGCAGAAAGAGCATTGTATATAATGCAACATCCTTTTAACATAATCCTAACAAATTAAATTAACAGTCAGTAGCACGATATCACATACACACAAACACTGTGTGGACAGAAGTGGAGCAGTTCTCTGTTTATGGATTCTTAGAAAAAGGGTATATATGGCACATGAACAATGCCTCACATATCACCTAAGTTATAACTATGTTAATAATCTTAAGCTATTTATGTCCCCATGCTCCCGCAGTAATCACAGAATGTTAGATGATCAAGGATTGTTTTAAAGTTCATCACGGAACTACATTAAGTAGGCCATCTCTTATCCAGCTGGCTTTGCCTGTCTAAGGTTGTCCTCCTCTGAGGATCTTACTCAGCATAGGCTCTCCATCCATCCATACTTGATACATTGATTAGGCCCTTTCTTATCCAGCCTGGATATGTGACATTCCTCAGAGCTTGTTTATCAATTCAGCCCATGGGCTTATTCTTTAGAGCATCCAGACAGGGTCCTACAAACACAACATCCCTTGACAGAAAAATGTATGAAGAAAATTTGATGTTTATATGCAATGGAATCAATACTTTGCATTCCTATCAACAGTGTCCACGGTGTTACATTTTCCCCACAATCTCACTGACATCTATTAGTTTTCTTATTAATGAGAGCCTTCTGACTTGTGTGAGGTATTGTCTCATTTTTGGTTTATGACTTTCCTAATAATTTATAACTCTGAACATATTTTCATGTGTCATTTAGCCAACTGTATGTTTTCTACATAAAATTGATTCAGATCTATATATTTAGTTCCTATGGCATTTTTTTAATTGGATTGTTTGGTCTTTTTCATTGTTGTGTATGAGTTTAACATATATTTAGATATTAACACTTGATAGGAAAATATCACTTGCAAATATATTCTCCCATTGTGTTGGTTGACTTTTCATTTTATTGAACATTTCTTCTGCAGTGTAAATCTGTTTAGACTGATACAATCATATTTTGTTAGTTTTGCTTCTGCTTCATTTGCCAGAGGAGACATTTGAAGAATCAAATTAAGTCAGGTGTACTTCTTATATTTACCCTAGGATTCTTTGTTTTCAGGTTTTATGTTTTATATGCCCAGGAGTGGGATTGCTGTGTCATATGATAGGTCTATTTTTATTATTTAAAGGAACTTCCATACTGTTTCCAAAGTAGTTGCACCAATTTTCATTCCCAACAACAGCGTTGGAGTGTCCCTTTTTCTCAACAACCTCCACATTCTTTATTATTTGTAGACATTTTGATGACAACCCTTCTAACTAATGTGAGGTAAAACATTATCTTATGTTTATCTTGCCTTTGTATAATGATTAGCAATGTGAGCATATTTTTATGTTCCTGTTTGTCATCTGTGTGTCTTTTTTAGAGAACTGTCTTCTGCTCATTTTCTGGCTGATCTGTAGATTTTTGAAATGGAGATGTATGAACGATGTTGGTATTTTAGAAATTATCCTCTTTTTGATTGCATTGTTTCCTAATATTTTCTCCCATTTGGAAGTTCATCTTCTCATTCTGTTTATTTTGTTTTGTAGAAGCATTTATGTTTAATTAGGACCTATTGATCATTTTGCTTTTATTGTTTTCAGCTTGGGTGATTGACATAAGAAAATTTCGCTACAATTTATGTCTTGTTTTGCCTATGTTAGATTCCAGGAGTTTTATTGTGTCATGTATTAGATTCAGATATTTACAACATTTTGACTTTATTTTTGTACAGTGTGTAGGAGTGTTCTAATTTCATTGATTTACATGTAGATGTCTAGCTTTCTCAACATCACTTGCTGAATGCTGTCTTTTAATCATTGTATATTTTTTCCTTTGTCATTATTTAGTTGACCATAGGTGTGATGTTTTATTTCTGCCTCTGTGTTCTGTTCCAGTGATATAAATGTTTGTTTGTTTTCCAGCACTTTGCTGCTTTGATTACTGTATTATTGTAATAAAATCTGAGATCTGGGAGGGTTATGGATTAGGCCTCCAACTTTGTTCTTTTTCTTGATTGTTCCTTTTGCAGTTCTGGATCTTTTGCACTTAATTACAAATCTTAGGACTGTTTTAATTTCTGTTGAAAATATCACGTATTTCGATCTGAATCACTTTATATCTGAAGACATCTTTTGTAGTATGTATATTTTAACAATATTAATTCCTCTAAACTAAGACCTTGAGATTTCTTTCCATTTCTTTGCATCATCTTCAAATTTATTTTTCAGTGTCCTTTCGATTTTATTATCTTGTTTTTTTCATAGGTTTTTCATTTTTTTGATCTGATTTCATATGGATTTTTTAAAATTATGGAATATTTCATTGTTAGTGTAAAAAATGTGACAGTTTTTGTATATCAATCATGAATCATGCAAGTTTGTTAAATGTCTTTATTTGTTTTTGTTGTTTTGCTATGGAGAATCTTTAGGGTTCTCTATATAGATTTTTATGTCCTCTAAAATAATAACAGTTGTAGTTCATTCAATCCAACTTGAATAATTTTTTTCTATTACGATTGCTGTTGCTAGGACTTCCCATACTGTGTTTAATAGAAATGGTGAGAGTGGCATCCTGGTAGTATTTCTTAATTTGGCTTGATTTTTTTCACGTTTTCATATTATGTTGCCTGTGGTTCTGTAATAAATGACTTTAGATATGTTGAGATATATTTTCTGAATCCTACTATGTTAAGAGTTTTTATTGCTGTTTTTGTTGTTGTTGTTGTTGCTGTTGTTGCTGTTCTAATGAATAAATTTTGAAATTTGTGAAATGCTTTTGATGGATTTATTGGAATAACCACGTCATTTTCTCTTTTAGTTTTGTTAATGTGGTGTATCAAACTGATTGATTTGTGAATGTTGAACTTCTCTTGTAACCCTGCAATAAATCCAAGTTGATCATGGTGTATGATTCATTTTTGGTATTGCTGGATTTAGTTTGCTAGTAATATTTTGTAGAATACTTGCATCTAAATCTATCAAATATATTGGCTTAAATTTGTCTTTTCCCGTACTTCGTTTGTTGGTTTTGCTATAAGGGTGTTGAAATCTTCATAGAATTAATTTGGGGGTTTCCCACATCTTCAATATTTTTGAATAGTATAAGTCCTGCTTTGTATTTTTGTACAGTTCTCCATGGGAACTGTTTAATTCTGAACTAATGTTTAATGATATTTTTAAATGCAGAATATTTCTTTCTTCTAGTAATCAGTTTGTTCAAATTATTTGTTTCTCCTTATCTCTGTCTCTTTCTAGACATTTGTCTATTTCTTCTAAGTTGTCCAGTTTATTGGCATATAATTGTTGACAAAATGAACACTTATTTGTATATCTGAGGGAACAATTGTTATTTCCCTTCTTTTATTTCTGACTTTATTTCTTTGGTGCTTTTCTCTTTTGTTCATGATGCACCTGGCTAGAGGTTTTATGATTTTGTTCATCTTAAAAAGAAAACATAAAACAAAATGTTTGGTTTTACTACACGTTGCAGAGTTATTTTTCCTCTATAATTTATATATGCACCTGTAATATTTAGGATCATGGTTTTTTCTTTTTTTTTACTTTTTTTTATCGGTTTTAAGTCTTTTTACAAAGTTGTCACCAATTCCAGCATAGAGCACAATTTTTCAGTTACAATGAATATAGATAAATTTGTTGTCCCATTTTTTCTTCTGTGAGCTGCCGCAAGATCTTTTATATATTTCCCTGTCTTATACACTACAATTCTGTTTATCTATTCTATAATTTTGACCTCCAAGTCTATCTCTCCCCACCCTCCGACCCCTGGGCAACCTAAACATTGTATTCTATGTCTGTGAGTTTATTTCTTTTTTGAGTATGTGCTTTTTTTGATTTGTTTGTTTTGTTTTTAGATTCCACTGATAAGCCATCTCATATGGTATTTTTCTTTCTATTTGTGGTTTACTTCACTTAGACTGATTTTCTCCAGGAGCATCCATGTTGCTGAAAATGGCATTATGTTGTCGGTGTATATGGCTGAATTGTATTCCATTGTATAAATATAACACCTATACTTTATTCAGTCAACTGTCGATGGACAGTTAGGCTGTTTCCATGTCTTGGCTATTGTAAATAGTGCTGGCTATGAACATTGGGGTTCAAGTGTCATCCTGAAATAGGGTTCCTTCTGGATTTATGCCCAGGAGCGGAATTCCTGTTTCTTATGGTATGTCTATTCCTAGGCTTTTGAAGTATCTCCATTCTGTTTTCCACAGTGGCTGCACCAGACTGCATTGTCACCAGAAGTGAAGACGGTTCCCTTTTCTCCACAGCCTCTCCAGCATTTATCATTTGTGGATTTTTGAATGATGGCCATTCTGACTGCTGTGAGGTGATACCTCACTGTAGTTTTGATTTGCATTTCTCTGATAATCAGTGATATTGAGCACTTTCTGATGTGTCTTTTGATCATTTGTATGTCTTCCTTGGAGAATCGCTTGTTTAGGTTTTCTGCCCATTTTTGGATTGTGTTGTTTATTTTTCCTTATTCAGTTGGATGAGCTGCTTATTTACTCTGAAGATCAAGCCTTTGTTGTTTTCATATGCAAATTATTTTCCCATTCCGTAGGTTGTCTTTTTGTTTTACTTCTGATTTCTATACTGTGCAGAGGCTTGTAAGTTTCATTACGTCTCAATTGTTTATTCTGGCTTTTATTTCTTCTACAAGAAGATTTTTGAGACATATGCCAGATAACGTTTTGCCTATATTTTCCTAAAGGAAGTTTATTGTGTCTTGCCTTATGTTTAAGTCTTTGATCCATTCTAAGTTTATTTTTGTGTATGGTGTTCTAGATTCATTGGGAGTGTTCTAGCTTCATTGATTTACATGATGCTGTTCAGTTTTCCCAACAGAATTTGCTGAAGGGACTGTCTCAATTCCATCGTATTTTCTTGCCTACTTTATCGAAGATTAATTGACCAAAAGTTTGTGGGTTCATTTCTGGTGTCTCTATTGTGTTCCATTGAATTATATGTGTGTTTTCCTACCAATAAAGTGCAGTCATGGTGACTGTAGCTCTATAGTATTATCTGAATTGTTAGCGTAATTATATGCCAATGATTTTTGAACCTTAATCTTGCAACCTGCTACCTTGCTGAATTCTTCGATCAGCTGTAGTAGATTTTGTCTGGATCTTGCCGGGTTTTCTATATGTAGTAACATATTATCTGCATATAGTGAGACTTTTATCTCTTCTTTCCAATTTGCATTCCTATAAATTCTCTCCCTTGTTTGATTGCTGGGCCTTGGACTTCCAAGATTATATTGAGTTGGAGTGGTGATAGTGTGCATCCTTGTCTTGTCCCAGATTTTAGTTGGAAAATTTTGACTTTCTCACCGTTGAGTACTATGTTGGCTGTAGTTCTGCTTTCTATTGCTTTCATGATGCTGAAATATGTTCCCTCTATGCCTTCTTTGGTGAGATTTTTTATCATATGTGGGTGTTGAATTTAACAAATGCTTTTCCTGCTTATATTGAGAGGATCATGTGATTTTGGTCCTTTCTCTTGTTGATGTGATGTATTACACTGCTTAATTTCTATATGTTGTACCACCCCTGTGTCCCTGGCATGATCCCCAATTGGTCATGGAGTATAAACTTTTATCTGTGTTGTTGGATTCTATTTACTACTATTTTGGTGAGGATATTGGCGTCTGTGCTCATCAGTGATATTGGCCTATAATCCCCTTTTTTAGTAGTGTCTTTGCCTGGTTGTGGTATCTGGGTGATTTTGGCTTCATAGAATGACTTTGGGAGTGTTCCTTCCTTTTCAATCTTCTGGAAGAGTTTGAGAAGGAATGGTATGAGTTCTTCTTTGTAAGTTTTGTAGAATTCTTCAGTGAATCCGTGCGGTCCTGGACTGCTATTTGTAGGGAGGTTTTACATTACTATTTT
Organism: Vicugna pacos; assembly: GCF_048564905.1. Classification (NCBI taxonomy): domain Eukaryota; kingdom Metazoa; phylum Chordata; class Mammalia; order Artiodactyla; family Camelidae; genus Vicugna; species Vicugna pacos. The sequence continues at coordinate 43,002,909 of NW_027328741.1, forward strand.
GATTTCATTTCTAGTGCTCTGCTTGTTCAAGGGGTCAGTTTCTTCTTGATTCAGTCTTGGTGGACAGTATGTTTCCAGAAAGTTGTCCATCTCCTGTAGGTTATCCAGTTTATGTCCATATAATATTAATAATATTTTTGTATGATATTCGGTATTTCTTCTTTATTTGTTGTAATTTTTCCATTCTCCTTCCTTATTTTGCTAATTTGTGCTCTCTCTCTTTTCTTTTATTTGAGTTTGGACAGAGGTTTGTCAATTTTACTTTCTTTTTCGAAATACCAGTTTTTGGATTCGTTGAATTTTTCCCTACAGTGTTTTTAATCTGTATTTTACTTATTTCCTCCCCAATATTTATGATTACCTTACTTCTGCTGCCTCGTGTGATGTTTTTGTTCTTTTACTAGTGCATTTTGCTGTGGGTTAAATTGTTTATTTGTGATTGTTCTTCTTTGTTGAGGAAGGCCCCTATCGCTATAAACTCCCCTCTCCACACTGGTTTTGCTGTGTCCCATAAATTTTGTGTGGTTTTGCTTTCATTTTCTTTTGTCTCAAGGTACTTTTTCATTTCAGCTTTGATTTCTTCATTAAACCATTGTTTTTTTAATAAAATATTTTTTAATCTCCAAGTTTTCCTTTTGTTCCATTTTGGTTCTCCATTGTTGATTTCTAGCTTCAATGCATTGTTGTCAGTAAACTTGCTTGAGGTAATTTCAATCTTCATAAAATTGCTGAGGTTTCTTTTGTGCCCAAGTACATCATGAATCCTGGAAAATATTCCACGTGCACTTCAAAAGAATGTATATCCAATTTTGTGGGGGGTGCATTGCTCTTAAAATATCCACCAAGTCTAACATTTGTATTTTATTATTTAACTTCTCTGTTGCCTAATTTATTTTCTGTCTCGATGATCTGTCCAGTGATGTTAATGCAGTGTTGAAATCTACAAATATACATCCCCCTTTAAATCTGTTAGTAATTATTTTATGTACTTATTTGCTCCTCTATTTGGTGCATATGTATTAACGAGTGTGCTATCGTCATATTGTATCACTCCTTCAATCACTATGAAATGTCCTTCTTTATCTTACTTTATGGCCTTTGTTTTAAAGAGTATTTTGTCTGCAATCAGTACTGCAACACCTGCTTGTTTGGCTTTTCCAATTTTATGGAATACCCTTTTCCATCATTTCACTCTCAATCTATATGTGTCATTCTCTCTGAAGTGGGTCTCCTGTATGCAGCATATTGAAGGTTTTTGCTTTCTTATCCAACATGCCACTTTATGACTTTCAACTGGAGCCTTTAGTCCATTAACATTTATTTTAGTTGATGATAGGTTTGAGTTTATTGCCATTTTCACCTTATTTTCCAGGTGATTTAGTATTTCCTCTTTGTTCCTTTCATCTTCCTTTTATGGTTAGGTAATTTTCCTTTGTATTATCATGAGTTTTATTTAGTTTTAGTGACTCCCTGATAAGTTTTGCTTTCTTGTTACTCTTTTTTATAAGTCTTTTAGACCATTATTATAACTGCTTTTATTAAACTGATAGTAACATGATCTCAAACCCATCTTACCAGGAACAAAAAATTTTAAAAAGAAAGAAAAAAATTCTCTATTTTCCTTCCTCCCTCTCCCACTCTCAATGATTTGTATGTCTTGTTTTAAAATTTTGTGTTTATTTTATTTGTAATTCATGAGTTGTCACCTTCCTAGCTGTGAGTTTCACATTTCTGTAGCATCCTGCTTCTTTTCTTTTTAGAGAAGACCTTTCAATATTTCCTTTAGCATGGGTCTAGTGTTGCTAATCTCTTGTAGCTTTTTCTTGTCTGTGAAATTCTTTATGTCTCCTTCTACCATAAAGGATAGCCTTGCTGGTTAAAGTATCCTATGGTATATCATTTTTTTCATTCAGGATTTTGAGTATATCTTGTCACTCCCTTCTGACCTGTAGAAATTGTGTAGTGAAATCAGCTGGGAGCCTTCTGAGCATTTCCTTGTAACTCACTATTTGATATGACCTTGTTGCCTTTAGGATCATTTCTTTATCCTTGACTCTGGCCATCTTAATTATATGTCTTCCTGTGGGTGTGCTTGGGTTCTTCTTGTTTGGGACACTGAGCTTCCTGTACTTGTATATCTGATTCCTTCTTTAAGTTTGGAAAGTTCTCAGTCATGAAGTTTTCAAACACCTTTACAATCCCCTTTGATCTCCCCTCCCCTTCTGGGACTTCTACCACGCCAATTTTGGCATGCTTTCTATTATCCCATAGGTCTCTTGTGCTTTTTTCATTTGTTTCTCTTTGTTTCTCTTGTAGATCTTCTAATTGGGTGCTTTATATTGTCCTGTCTTCTTAGTCACTAATTCATTCCTCTGTGTTATCTAGTCAGCTTTGTGATGCCTTTAGAGCATTCCTCATCTCAGTGAACGCGTTTATCTATTCTACTCAGCTCTTCCTTATTGCTTCCATTTCATTTTTGACATATTTTTTTATCTCTAAACACTATCTCTTTTATTTCCTTCAGTACTTTGATCACTTCTTTTTTGAAATATTGATCTACTAGGATATCAGTGTCTATTTCACTGATCATACTTTCTTGGGATTTCTACTGTTCTTTTAATTGGGAATGGTTTCTCTCCTCCTTCGTCTTGCTCCTACCTCTCTGGCACTGTGGTTTTTGGAGTATCAGTTAACTACTGTGGTCCTAAAGGAGTTTATCTACCTAATGCCTATGTAATAATACATGTTAGAAAAGAGAAAAGAGAGAGAGAGAGATAAAGAATTTTAAAGAAGGGATAAATAAATGTTTGAAGACATTGTATAATGAATAATAGAAAAGCAAGCTGAAACAGAGATTTGAAAAATATTAATAATAAAAATATTTTTAATTATTTCATAGGATTATAATGGGGGTATATATAATTGTATAAGAATTAGAAATTAGGAGAGTAATAGAAAATGGAACCAGTAAAAACAGATTAAAACAAGAGGGTTGTCAGTGTCCTCCTGGTGACTGTGTATTTTAATGTGAAGTCTTTCTTTATTCATCCTGTTTTGGAAGCTCATATTCCTGTTCCAGAGGCCCTCCATTGGAGCCCTCATCTGTGCTGCTCCCAGGGCATGTTGGCAAGCAGAACGCTCCTAAACCCAACACTGGGTCAGGTGCAGCTCTCTTTACTCTGGGCTGTCTTGTCACTGCCCTGCCTGATGCTGCAGTCAGATGTTGCAGACTGACCAGTCAGGATTGGGCAACACGCCCTCTCCCAGCACCATCGTCAGAGGCTGCATTCCAGCAGAAAATGTGGGGGCCACCCACCCCTCAGTGTGCCAATCACTCTGAAGCTCTGTGACACTGTACGCTCTGCCTTGGGTTTGCACAACAGAAGTGGGCTGAGGGAAGACTGAGGGACTGCCTTGTCCATGGTCTGGGCCAAAATCCAGCTCCTTGTTGTCTTGGCAGACAAGTTCCCTGAGGAACCATTACAGTAGGATCCTATGTGCCTCATGGTATAGACAAATCTCCATCTGACACTTGCGGCTTCTAATTCCTTAGGTGTAGATGCAGTTTTTGCCACACTGCTGCCTGGGCACAAAGCACCAGAGGCTATGGAGACTGTGTCTGAGCCCCAGCTCTCTTCACCTAGAAACGTTTGTGGATTTTCAGAGATGGGGAATGCAACCTTCCCCCCAACAGGGCACATCTGTGCTGTTGTTTTATGGACGGCCCAGGTTGTTCTGCCCTGTGCACCCACAACCATGGCACAAAGCCCACACCATTCCCCCAGGCTGCCACAGTGCAGCCATCCCCATCTACCACCCAGCTCGGGTAGTGTGGCCCTGTCCTCATTTTCCAGGCTACATCACTTGCTGGGCCTCACAGGGATCCTCTGTGCCTGTTTATCATAGTTCTGTTAGTCAACTTATACTTTGTACAGGTCCAAGACTTGAATGCTCCCCCTCCATCCTACCGAAATCTCAGTTGTAGAGAGGAGACTTAGTGAATGAGCACCAGTCCTTCTTTGCTTCTCCCTCCCCTAGGTACCTGTCCCACTCTGTTTTGCCTTTTCTTCTTTCTTTCTTACTTTTCTACTGCCAGATTTTTTGTATCTTTATCTATTGAAGAGGACAATGTACTGTCAGAGTTCTGCAGGTTCTCTTGTTAGCTTAGTGGGTCTGTGGATGTGAGTCTTGGTGCATTTGTGGGAAAGGGTGAGCTAAGAGCATCTTTTTGCTCCACCATCTTTGCCTCCCCCCAAAAAATTCTCAGTTTATGGTGGAAGATAAACATAGTCTGGAAATAAATGGAAAAGGTATACCATGGAATTGACAAGAAAGTGCAGATAGCAATGCTCAACTCATACAAAATACGTTTTAAAATAAAGGCCAAAATGAAAGAGATATGAGATAATATAAAGAAATTTACATCAAGAAAAAAATTTGGGAATTATGTTCAGTAAATTATATATGGCCCAACAGCATATATCCTAAATATAAAAAGAAATTTTAGTAGACATGAAAGAATTAATTCATTATAAAACAATAATAGTAGATGGGTTTAACACCTCACTCTTCTGATGATCAGATCATTCAGAAAGAATATCTGTTAGAAAACAGAGGTCTTAATTGCATATTAAATCATTTGAACCTAACTGAGCTATTGGACACTGCATCAGAAAAGCAGAACATATAAACTTTTCAAGTAAGCACAGGATTTTATCTAAGGAATTAACCACATATTAGGACATGATATAAGCCTCAGAAATTTTAAGCAATTATAGATTATATCAAGTATTTTTCCATACACAAAAGTATGAAGCTATGCATCAACTCTAGAAAGAAGAATAGGAAAACACAAACATGAGGTAAAACCACATCTTTTAAAAAAAACAATAAAACATGTTCAATGATGAAATCAAAGGGGAAATAAATTCATAACTGGAGACAAATTACAATGAAAACACAGCTACATAAAACGTTTGGGATGCATCAAAGACAAATCTAAGAGGTAAGCTGAGAACAAATCAAGCCTTCTACAAGGAACAAGAAAAACCCCATACAAAAGTCCAAGCATATCACCCAAAACCACAAGAAATAAGAACAAACAAAACCCAAAGGCAGTAGAACGAGAAATCTTTAATGATTAGGTCGAAAATAAATAAAAAAGTTGAAAAATAAATTACAAATCATAAAATCAACAGCTTTAATTTTTCTTAAAATATTAACATACAGGAAAGCATTTAGCCAGGCTTATCAAGAAAAACAGAGACTGCACCCAAACAAAATGAGTAATTAAACAGTAGAAATAATATCTGATATTATAGAAATACAATAAAAGATTATGAAAGCACTATAAGCTGTTACATGACAACCAACTGGATGACCTAAAAGAAATGGACAAATTTATAAAAACGTACAGCCTGCCAAGACTGAATAAAGAGAAAACTGAGAACTTGAGTAGAGCAATCAGTATAAGTTAAATAAAATTTATAATTTTAAAAACACCCTTTGAACAAAATGCCTGGATTCCTTCACTAAAACCCCTTTCCCCCTAACTAGTTTAACAAATGAAGGAGTAAGGATATTTCCCAATGTTATTCCATGAGGCCACCATTACGCTTATAACAAAAATACTCAAAGACAATCCCCAAAAAAATAAAAATGAAAATGAAAATCCAATACCATTGATGAATAGAGATTCAAAAATCCTCGAAAAATTTCAACAAATTAATCCAGCAATTCATATAAAGGATTATACATGATGATCAGATGGATTCCTTCCAGATTCACAAGGACGGTTCAACATACACAAGTCAAGCAGCATGACACATATCTAATAAAAGAAGGAAAAAATTCACAAAACCATGTCAATACACAAAGAAAAAGCATTTGACAAAATTCAACATACATTTATCATCAGAACTCTCATGAAAATGTGTACAATGGGAACATTTCTCAACATACTAAAGGACAGTTATAACAATTTATAATATTCAGGGGAAAGGCAGAAAGCCTTCTGTGTAAATTCGGGAACAAGACAAGGATTCCTACTCTCACCACATCTGTTCAATTGTAATAGAAGAAAGGAAAAGGGAAAGAAAAAGAAGTAACAGAAACACAAAATTGAATGAAAGAGGTAAAATCGTCACCAGTACTAAAGTCATACAAATCTACACAGAGTCCTAAGGGCTCCACACTGACTATTATGAACAATAAATAATTTCATCAAGGGAGCAGAGTACAAGATTCATGTAAAGACGTCTCTTGCATTTGTCCACATTAATCATGAGATACCATAAAATGGACTTTGAAAGCAAAAACATTTAAAACCCCATTCCCCTGAATATCTTAAAATAAATGTAATCACATATGTGAAAGATCTACACACTGAAAATTATAAAACATTGACAAAGAAATTAAAAATGATTCAAAGAAATGGAAAGATGTCTTGTGCTCTTGGATTGAAAGAGTTCATATTGTTAACAAGACAGTACTACACAAAGAAACATAAGGATTTAGCGCAATTATTGTTACGAAGCTGTATTTTCCACATAAGAAGAAAATAAATACCTCTAAGTTTTACATGAAACCATTAAAAATTGCCAAAATGATCTTGAGAATAAACAACAAATCTCGAGGTATAAATCTCCTGGATACATTACCCTACTAAAAACTTACAGTAATAAAAACACTATGGCATTGGCACACAGATATAATCAATAAAAACAGATAGAGACCCTAGAAATAATTCCAGACTCCTATGAGCAATGAATCTATGATAAAAGAGGCAAGAGTTCACAATGGAGAAAAGACAAGTCTCGTCAATGGATGGTGTTGGGAAATCTGGACATTTACATGTAAAACAGTGAAATGAAAGCTTTCCCTGACATCATATACAAAAATAAACTCCAAGTGTATTAAGGACCTACATGTAAGACCTGATACTATAAAACTGCTAGAAGGGAGTATAGGTGATACACTTTTGGATATACATCATAGGAATATTTTCTTATATCAGTCTCCTAAGGTAAAAGAAATAAAAGCAAAAATAAGCAAGTGGGACCTAAATAAACTAGAAAATTTCTGCACAGTTAAGGACACTATCAATGAAATGAAAACACTGCCTATGTAATTGGAAAACATATTTGCAAACAATGCAAGTGACCAGGGGTTAATAAATGTAGGTTAATAGATATAACATGGATTTAGGTTACACAGCTCAAGATGAAAAACAAAAACCCAATCAAAAACAAAAGTAGAGTACCTGAGTTAATATTTTTCCAAAGAAAACATTCAGATGAGTAACAGGAAAGTGATAAAATTTCACAACATTACTAATTATTACATAATTGCATATCAAAACAACAATGAGGTATCACTTCACTCTGGTCAAATGGCTATTATCAAAAAGTCTACAAACATTAAGTGTTGGAGACGATGTGGAGGTAAGAAATCTCTTGTATACTCTTGGTAGGAATGTAAATTTGTACAACTTCTAAGGAAAACAGTATTCAGATTTGTGTAAAAACTAAAATGTTTACTACCGTATGACCCAGTAATAACTCTCCTAGGAAAAATCTGGGGAAAACCTCCTAAATTGAGAAGAACCAATGTTCACAACTGCACTGTTTATAATATGCAAGACAGGGAAGCAATCCAAAAGTGCACAGTAGACTATGGACTTAAGAAGATATGATGTTTCTATAAATATGCGATGGAATAATACCCAGCCATGAAAAATATAACACATTGCTATTTCAGCATCATGAAAGGACTTAGTAAATATTGTGCTTAGTGAATTAACTTAGACAAAGACAAAAGAATATAATTTAATTTATCTGTGGAATCTAAAGAATAACAAATATCTGTGTACATCTATCTATAGCTATTTATTGATATATGATAGATAAAGTTAGAAGTATAGATATATACATACATGATAGATAGATATAAAGATAAGTGATAAATAGATAGATAGATAGATAGATAGATAGAGCTATAGAAAGATAGATAGAGACATGATGGAGGGGTAAAGAGATTAGATAGACAAGACTTAAGCAGACTCTAAGATATGGGAAGAATTTATATTTACCAAAGTGGAAGGGAAAGAGAATTTAATGGTAGGACATTGACAGATACAAAGTAGTATATATTAAGTAGAGATGTAACAACGATAATCTGTATAGATTAGGGAATTATACACAATAGCTTAAAATAATTTTATGTTACAATTATTGTAATAATTCATATTGCAATATAATCTACAAATTGACTGGAATCACTATGCTATACATCTGAAACTATGCAATATTATACATCTACTGTACTTCAATAAAAAATAAAACATATCATGTATAATTTAGTCCTTTCTCCATTGATAGAATCTTCCTTTAATATTGTTTTATTTCACTCTTTGTTTTTAATGATTACTGTTTCAAGTTATTTCTTTTAAACTTCTGAACATGATACCAGTTTGAAGTATCTATATTTATTGCCCCTAATTCTTATTTTTCTCTCTTTAATCCATATAGTATAGTAGCATTTAATAACATAACCAAAGAAAAAGTTGCAACTTTCTCATGGTATCTTCTTAGAATTTTGGTCAATGTTTTGCATATTTCTGCCATTTTATATTTCTTAGAAGACTTCTTTTCTACACCTCTTATAGGGTGTCTCAGTTTTGTTTTTCATCTCATTCAGGTTTTGTTTGTCTGTTAAAGTCTTTACTTTCACTTTATATCTAAGAGATAACTGTGTAAGTATTATTGTGTGAGTGATTTCTTATTTCTGTAGTTTGAAAATACAATTTTATTTAACCTTGGCATATGTTTTCTGCTCAGAATTCTGCCGAAAATCTAATGGTGGTTCCTTTGTAGATAATCATATCTTTTCCTGGATGCCTTTAAAATTTTACTCTTTCATTGACTTGCCAATTTGCATATGACGTATCTTGAAGGAGGTCCCTTTGTCTTAAAGTTATTGGTGTTTTTTTGGCTCACAGACTTGTATATCAGTTCCTTACACAGGTTCAGGAAGTTATCGACTATTACTTCTTTAAATAAACCATCAGCTGCCTTCTAACTGTCTTCTCCCTCTAGGGTTACACTCTAAAGTGCACTTCCTGAGGAAGTCTGATGGCTACTGTAGAATTTCCTCGCTTTTTAATATCTTGAATCTCTGCCCTCTCCTATCATTTCTAGTTTTGTAATGGTGAGTTTGCTAATCTCTCTTCCACAAAGACAGTCTACATCCAATGCTTTCTGTTGTACACTTCATCTCATTTATTAAGTTCTCCTTGTCCTCCAGTAATGTTTGGTTATTTTATAGTTTCAGTCTCTTAGGTAATGTATTCCTTATCATTTCATTTATTCCTGAGCTCACTAAACTGCTTTCTCAGTTATGTATTTTTTATTGAGTTTCTGTATGACACCTATTTGGATTCTCTATTAGTTATATGGCAATATACCATGGCTTTAAGTTTGTTTGCTGCAGGGTTGTCATTGTGTGTGTGTGTGTGTGTGTGCAGGTGCGGGTGTGTGTTCATGTGTGTCTGTGTCTGTCTCAGTGTCTGTGTGTGTCTATCTGTGTGTTAGCATGCCCTATATTGTTATTGTGATTGGTCATGATCTTGATAAATTATTGCGCTGATGGCACTTAATAACAGATTGGGAGTTGGAGTCCTTGGTTATGTTTTCTGGTAGCTTGCAATATTGCACACTTTTTCGTTTTATTTACCTGAGCTACCTCTGATAATATTTCAAAATGGCACTTTCCAGTCGCTACTGTCTGGATAAAAGATGTGCTTCCATTGTCACTTCTTAGAATTCTCTGGTAGTTAATGCCACTGTTGTCACGGGGCCTGTGAACCCTTCCTTTTATCTGATATCCCTTGAGAATCAGTGTACACATTGAGGAAATGTGTAAAAACAGGTGGGTATTTGGAATCAGACAAGTGCCTTTGCCATGTCCAGTGTTGCAAGATAACTTTTCTCCACCACTGTGAATGGGGAGTAGGGACAGTTTCATGAATGTCTGAGTGTCTGAAGGATGGAAATTCTGTCTCCAATGTGGCTCTCTCCTAGTTACCAGTGATCATGAGTACTGGTACAGTTGGAGGCCGAAACTCTGTGAGCCACTGAGACTCTGTTTCTACTGGGTTCTCTGAACTTGTGGACTCAGATATCCTACTCAGGTGGCCTTGGGTGCAGACACCAACACTGATCTTTCCTCAGTTCAGCCTCCATTGTGTGTTTTAGTCCACCAAACTTCACCTGTTCACATGCGTTGTGGAGTATTGTTTTGTGTTGTAGTTATTTTTGTTCAGATGTCAGTGTTTTACTGACTGTAGATGTAAGGGGAGAGTCAAAAATAGTTTAAACTTATGTCAGTTTTAAAAGTATATACCTTTTCAATTAAAAGCTTAAATTCTAATTAGTACATTATAAGAACACTAAATAAAGTGAACAAAACACCTCCCTTAATATCATAGTACTACAAAATATTTTGATTTTCCTGGGTTTTTTCTTCAATGTTTTTCCCACCTACATGCACATTTTACTAAAATATATCCCTATAATCTCTTTAAAATCAATTAAATTATTAAAATAATTCTCTGTGCTGCAAATATAGCCCTTTTGGTTCTCTAATTTATTATTTGTACCTTGCACATTTCTGTCTTCTCCAGCCTTCTTCCCTTTCCCCACAGGAAACCACTATTTGTTACACTACACATATATATGTCATTCTTTTTCTGTTTTTTTATGATTATTTCTCTTATATCTTTATTTTCCTCATTTAAGTGACAACATAGAGTGTTTTCCTCTGTATGACTTATTTTCCTATATGCAACACTTTCTGGGTCAAGTCACATTGTTCCAAATGGCAGAATTTTACTTTTTAATATACAATGATGAAGTATTTATTATGTTATCAATATCTCACATCTATTTCAGTCTATCATCTGTTGATGGGCAGTTGAGTTGTGCTTCTACCCTTGGCTACTATAAATGATGATGTTAAAACATTTGGGGTAATATATCTTTTAAGATAATCTTTTCATTTTTTCTCAGATTTATACTGAAAACAGGAATTGCTGCAACAGATAATGCTTCTATTTCTAGTTTTCTGAGCACTGCCCACAGTTTTATAATAGTGAATGCATCAATTTATGTTTTCACAATCAGTGTACCTGGGTTCCCTCTTATCGACATTCTTATTAATGTTTGTCATTTGTAGACATTTTGTTAATTTCCATTTAGGTTGCTGTAAAATTATGTTTCATTCTGGTTTGGATTTATGTTTCCTAATTAATAGCAATGTTGTGTTTCTTTCTATGAGCATGAAAATCATCCACATGTCTGTTTTTATAAAGTTTCCATAAAGATTGTTTAACTGTTAGTAATTTGGGGTCTTTATTTTTAAATATCGAGTCTAATATGCTATATATATATATTATTGATATTAACATCTTGTTGGTCCCATTGTGTGAAATTCTTCCTTCTATTCTGTCTGTTATCATATGTCTTGTTGAAGGTTTCCTTTGCTCTGCAAAAGATTTTGCGCTTCACACTAATACAAGAAATAGAATCCCTGTATCGCATAGTACATCTATTTTTTCCTCAGTAAACTAAAAATTGTAACTATTAGTGTTTTTTTCTTTAATTTGGAGACAGATCAAAAATAAAGATTGCTATGATTTATCTCAAAGTCTGTTCTGATCATGTTCTTGGTCAAAAATTGTACATTTTCAGGCTTTACATTTAGGAAATGAATCCATTTCTATCTCATTTTTTATACTATGGAAGGAAGTGCTCTTACATCTTCCTTTTACATGTACTGTCCTGTTATCTCAGAACGACTTTTTGAAGAGACTGTCTTTTTTCCATTGTATACTCTTGCATCCTTCTTTGTACACTAATTCACCATATTTTTGTGGGTTTATTTTCTGACAATTTATTTTGTTCCATTGATCTATGTGTTTCTTTAATTATCATATTTTGATGTATTGATTACTGTAGCTTTGTAATATGTTCTAAATTCAGGGAGGGTATTACCCACAGCTTTGTTCATTTTTTAAAATAATTTTAGAAAATTTGGATCTTTCAGATATATGTATAAATTTTATTATTTTTCTCCTTGTTTGGTGAAAAAACTTATGGATTCTGTGAGAATAGAAATTTACTAAAATAAAAAACCTGAGAATAATACTAAATTGTAGAGGATAAATTATTCAATATTAACAACAACTGGATTGCTGTATAAATCAAAGAAAATATATAAAGAAAAATGACAACAAAAACAAAATCCATGGGGTATAACAAAAGCAGTATTAGAAGGGATGCTTATAGCAAAATAATCCCACTTATACAAATAAGAACAATTTCTCTCTTATATTCTTACAACCAAAAGATGTCACATAATAATAAAAAAAACTTGTTAGTAGAAGGAAAGACAGCTGAAAGGACAGAACATAATTAAATAAAATACGGATTAAAAATATAAATATTTAATCAATCTAAATAATGGCTTTTGAAAGATAAATAATGTTGGTAAAGTTTAACCAGACACATGAGCAAAAAAGAGAGTTACAGATAAATAAGCTCAGAAATAAATGAGGAGTTAGACCTTATATCAAAGAAATACAAAGCATCATAAGATGATACAAGAAATTATATGCCAATAAAATGGAAACCCTAGAAGAAATGGACAAATTCTTAGAAAGACTTAATCTCCAGAATGGAATGATAAATAAATTATGAACAGATAATCACTAATGAAATTGAATAAGTATTTAAACAAAATCTCCCAAGAAACAAAATTCCAGGCCTAACAGCTTCACAGGTGATTTCTCCCAAACACTTAAAGAAGAGCTATCATCTATACTTCTCAGAGAATTCCAAAAATTTCGAGAGGAAGGGAGGCTTTCTACCGGACATTTCTGGATCACATTGCTACTACAGCTGGAACAAATACCTCAAAAAATTACAGGTTAAATACTACTGATAAGCATAGATGCAAAAATCACCACTAAATTGTTAACAAATCAAACAATACATTAAGAAGATTATACATTATGATTAAATCCACTTTATTCCAGGGATGCATAGTGATTGAATACCCAAAAATTAATCAGTATGATACACCACACAAACAACCTGAAGAATAAAATTTATATGGTCACCTCAATAGACTCATAAAGTGTTTTTGACAAATTCAGTATCTATTTAAGATTATATTTCTCTTCAAAGTGGGCATGAGGAAACATACCTCAACACAGTTACGGTCTTATATGACAAGAACTCATCTAACATGACACTCACTGATTAAAAGCTGAAAGCATTTCCAATAAGAGCAGGAGGAAGACAAGAATGCTGACTCTTACCACTTTTATTCAGTATAGTATGGAAATTCTAGCCATAGCTATCCAAAATAAAAGTAAATAAAATTTAGCTAATTAAGAAAAGGAGTAAAAGTATCTGTTTGAAGATGACATACTTTAAACAGAAATCCTAAAATGGGTGCCACAATACTACTAGGGCTTATCAATGCATTTGGTAAAATTTTCGAATGTAAAATTAAGTTACAGAAATCTTGCATTTCTACACACTATCAAGAAGCTAACTGATACAGAAAGTGAGGGAACTGTCTCATTTACAGTTGCATTACAAAAAAAATTAAAAAATGTATCCAACCAAGGAGGTAAAAGACCTGTACTCAGAAAACTATAAAATATTTATAACAGAAATTGAAGGTAATGCAAACAGATGAAAGGATATAGTGTGTTCATAGATGAGGAAAAATATAGTTTTTAAATGACAGCATAAGCCAAGAAAATGCACAAATTAAATTCAGTGCCTATCAAAATACCAAGGGCATTTTCAGACACTTAAAATAAATAATTCTAAAATTTACATGTAAACACAAATAATTGAAATCACTAAAAAAAAGAAAGAAAAGAATACAAACAGACTGAAAACAGAAACAACTTTAACAAGGAACAAAGAGGATATATCACTGTCCCTCATTTTAAACTATAATACAAAGCTACAGTAATGAAAAGAATATGGTAGTGGCACAGAACAAACAGAATAATAGAACACAAAAATGCCTGAAAATGAAAACAGACACTTATGGTCATTTAGCCCATTACAAAAAATGAATATACAGTGGGTGAAAGGTAACCAACAGGCACATGAAACTGATCAACATCACTAACCATCAGAAAAATGCAAGTCCAAAAAACAATGAGATTTTATGTCACTCCTGTCAGAATGACTATTATCAAAAAGATAATAAATGTAAATATTGGTGAGGATTTAAGAAAAACAACCCTGATGCACTGCTGGAGTGAATGGAAATATATGCTGTCACTGTGGAAAGCAACATGGAGATTTATCTAAAAATAAAAAATGAAATATAATTCTACATTTCCATATCTGGATACTAATTCCAAGAAAATAAATATACTAATTAGAAGAGATTAATTCAACCATATATTCACTGCAGCATTATTCACAAAAGACAGGATATACAAGCAAATTAATTGCTCAATAGATGATGGATAAAGAAGATATGAGTTTATAAAATATATATCTATCCATTTAACTACAGATTTACCTATATTTATATATATATATACACACACACATAAAAATATGATGGGTTATTATTCAACTCTAAATAGATTAAGTTTTTGTCATTTGCAGCAAATGGGTAGACCAAGAGTGTAATATGCTAAGTGAAATAAGTCAGAAAGAGAATGACAAATACTGAATGATGTTATTCACATTTGGAATTTTAAACAAATGAACTTAACAACACAGAAAAGGAGTTATACATATAGAAAGAATGAGTTTGTTCACAAGAAGGAGGGAAATGGGGTAAGGAAAAGAAAAAGTTGAGGAAAATTAAGAGAGAAATTTTTCCAGTTGCAAATTAAATGAAACACGGACAAGAAATATACTGTATGGGGAATAGTCAATAACTATGAAATATCTTTAAATAGCAACAAATCATAACTACATATATTCTGGTGAACAGTTTGAAATGTAGTAAAAATAGTGAACAGTATGTTGTGTAGGGGAAACTAACGCAGTGTTATAGATTAAAGTACACTTCAAAAACAAACAAACATCCTTACGGTAAATGAAAATAGATTTCTAATTAACAAAGGCAGGGGTTGGAAAAGGAGAATTTGATTAATGCACTCAAAAGCTACAAACCTCCAGCCGTAAAATAATCGTGTTCTAGGGATGCCCCATATTAATTTGAAAATTACAAGCAATACTGATTTATGTTCAATATAAATGTTGTTAAGAGAGTAGACCATATGGTTTCTCATCACAACCAAAAGACAAATTGTATTTCTTTAAAATTTTATCTAAATGAGATAATGAATTCTCCCTAAAGTTGCTATGATATTTATTACATGATAGTTGTATGTCAAATCACTATCCTGTGCACCTAAACTTACACAATATTTTATGCCAATTATATCTCAATAAGGGCAGAAGGAAAAATGGAAACTCAATGGTAATTTTTCCCATGTCATTTCTCATGTTCGTATTTGCAGCAAGTAAACTTATGTCATGATATACTTATCCTAGGTAAAGATACTAATAAATAGGTGAGTCTAATAAGTTATAAATAAAGATAGTAATAAAATTAGTGTTTTACTATGCCTAAACATTCTTCATTTTAACAGCCCACTGCTTCTGTAGGCATCAAAATTTCAATCTGTGTATTCATCTGAGATTAGGGAATGGATACAAATTTAAAACTGGCTGCTCTTGCTGTGAGTGATAAAGTTCACTGTCTCTGACCGATGGTCTCATCTCCCCGACAGCATCTGTAAGAAATGAACATGCTAGGTTGCTAAAAATCTCAGCATGGTTAAATCTCAGAACTCCTACAATTCTTAACTGTTTTGCAATGGGAATGCAATACTGACAAAGACTTGATTTTGGATAACAATGTGGTGTTTTCTCATGGTTGCATTACGGAATGTGAAGATAATCCCTGAGATCCACAACAAATATTCTTGCTCAAGTGCTGGGCAAAGAAGTGTAAAACTTCTGCATTATTAGGACTGAGGACTGCTTTCAAAATGATGACTATGCTCACTGTATTCCAGGTAGTCCAAGGGAAGAAAAGTTATTGCAATTTCTGTGTGAATGGGAATAATTCAGTGGTTGAGACTCTACAAAGTATTCAACGTGTGTTCAAAGCCAAAATATGTTGTGTAAACAATGAGAATTAAAAGAAAAAAAGTTAGACATAAGCTTAAATTAAAAAGGTGATACAGTCCTGTGCTGGGCTCTGGGGACTGGAGAATGTGTATGCCTCAATCCCATTCAAGGGTTCAGAGGCATGGCCCTAACATCAGCTCGGGATTCAATGAGCAGATAAAAATTAGTATACTGGGAGAAATATAATCTACCTCTCCCTGATCGGAAGAAAATCTGGTGGCTCAATGAAAGTCTTAATTCAGAGAGATTCTGACAGATGCAGAGGAAAAATTCACTGATGACTCAACTAAGACAAACTTAGTTACTGCTTAACAATCTATCTTCACACACACACACAGTGTTAGAGAGATTTGTAGTATTTTGTGGGAAGAATTCAATGGGCAGAGCTCGGAGAATAGGTTTCATAGCACCAGCAAACTTTTGTACTTTGATCAAAGCTCTAATTTTCCCAGGTAGAAAACTACAGATGGACAAACAAACAATATTCTTCTTTACGATATCTAATTTTGAATGTATACTGTAGCTTTTAACTTATCAGTATAGAACCTTGTTAAGATGATCACGGTAAGAACCACTGTCTTATAAGTGAGCTGGAAACTAGCTGCTCAACCAGCCCACCTGAACCCCAGACGGCTAATGTAAGCAACAACATAGCCACCATCAGAGATCAGCAGACAAACTTAAAAGCTTGATGTATCTGTTGTAGGAAGAACCACGGCTGTCCAGACACATTTCTCCAGCTGCAAGTGGTCTCTATTGTTCTCTTGGTATAGGTCATATTGGTGAGATGTTGCTAGAGTTCACCCTGGCCCATTTGCCCATTCTCCAGAATATCAAAAGCTTTCTTCACAACAGGTGACAAATTTTCAGTACACAATTCTGCCATTCTAGACTTATCAGCTGACACTGGCTGCATCATGGTGAGTAGAAGCCTTAGGGTCCCTGACCTTACCTACAATTTTCCAGTAATTCAGGGCATTTCACATTCTGAAAATTCTTCGTGTTTTTTTTTTTAAATTAATGGGAAAGAGTCAAAGACTTCCATGAATATTTTAAATTTCCTAATATCTGCAGAAATTTGGTATTCTTGCAGTTGGACAAATTTTTAATTCTATTACCCTCACCTCCTTCTAGTCCACACATTTTAGATCGCAATTTGATTACTGAATACCACCACCCCATCCAAGGGTTTAGTACATCTTAGAAATTTCCCGTGTGAAGGTAAGAAGGGGCAAATGTTATGTGGGGTTTATAAACCTACATTAAATGTTTGCAATGGCACTGTCTCTTTTGGAAAAAGCTCTGATTCTAAGAAGTAAATTAATTTGAAGTCAGTATAGTTATTGGTATGGGGAAGAGAATCAGCTATTTTGGGATGGGTGGGTGATGAAGAGACAGGAAAATATCCAGCAAATGAGAAAGGAATGATTTAGACTTATGGAAGTATGAATTGAGAAGACAATGATACTTTGTCTTCTGTACCTACCTCCAATTACTGTCTTTAGTGACTAGTCCTTGCGCTGTGAAAAGAGCTAGTTTGTGGTGTAGAGTAAAGACCATAACGAAATAGTTTGAAAACCATGACAGTTTTGTTGTTTCAGGAAAGTAGATTTTGCTTAAAGTCAACATGTATTTTTCATTCACTAAATACTAAAATGCATCCTGTGGCATGTGCTGTGTTTACTGTGCTGGTATCCAAGGCAGACAAGGAAAGCGGGATAGACATAAAACATCTGGAGGATGTGGTTTCTGTGCTGAGAGGAGGATAGTCTAAGTAGGTAAAAGGAGGACACCCAACGTCCAAGGATTAGCTGGAATAAAACTGTTTAGTTTGGAGCTAACATTGTTGAGAAACATTTGGCTGGATATATATCCAGATACAGTGAAACATAAACATATGCCAAGGTAGTCAGATGCCAGATTTATAAAGAAATGACTAAACTAAATTGAGTTAATTTTGTGTGATTAGAGTTGGAAAGGCATTAAGTGCCACCCTGAGAACTTAAGCTTTTCTTTGGCTGGAAGATAATAGCAACATAAATTATTAACTAGAAAATATAGTGTAGACTGTTGAGGGCAGGAAATGAAAGCACCAACTGGAATGCTTTAAGAACAGCACAAAGAAGACCATAGATAAATTACTACTTAAATTCTACCACATGCTGAATGTGCCATCTAAGTCTACATCATGTGACCTTTTTGATTCCAGGGATGACATATTAGAGAACATGATCCCTGGGTGGTCCCTGCATGTATCTCCTGTTCCAAACTATCCTAACTTAACACATTTAATACTTTCCAGGAAGAACCAAAAACCACTTATTACTTTTCCCTCTCTCCATGTTTTATTATTTTTCCAAATTCTTCCATTTTTTCTTCTTCCTTACAAGAAATTATTTAAATTTACTCCCATATTGTTCCATCAAAAGATTTTATCAATCAAATATCTCTTTTTTTTTTAAATGGCAAGTTAGTCTCCCATTTAACTCTTAACTCTATTAAGAAATATTACGGAAAATACAGGTACACATCTATGTTTATTGTTCAAATAAGAAAATAGCAGATAGTTGTCGACATTTGCCAACATCATTTATAATTTTTGTTTCCTGCATAATCTGGTAGTTCTCTGGTAGATCAGTTGTAATTAGGATGACGTTCATAAACTGAAGATGGCTGATGAGTTGGCCTTGAAAGAGAGTTAGCTGATGTATCAGCTATCACTGGCACTGGAAAGCGTGGGTTGCACCCTGGTTGAAGTTTAGGAAAACGACCTTCATTTGCAGATATGTTGTGATATGTATTTGAAAAGTAGAAGGCTCCAACATCAGTCCGTAATAATTGCCCTGTATGGGAGATAAGATACTCTACTGAGAAATAGAAGTTGTAGTTCAAATGGAGTTCACAACACGGCCATTTGTTTCATTGTAACTGCTTTGAGAGTGCCAGTGGAGGGCGGTCAACTTATTTAGAATAGCTCGTTGACCCACTGCAATTTGTTCTGGTGGTCTGACATTGATGATGGAGGAGAAAAATCACCTCTGATCGGGGTAGTTGTATCACCAATTATGTGACTAGTAGAGGGCTTTCTTTTTAGGGGCATGTTTAAATTTGCAGAAGGTAATCATGCACTTTCTTCAATAGTGTCAGCCACAAATCCAGAATTATTATTATCCACATTATACCCTGCTTTAAAGTGCTGCTCTTTGAAGTCTTCAGCCAATGAAGACACCAGAGAGGCATTTTTAATCCCAACTCTTCTTTTTATTCTCACTAAAAGCTGGGGACAGCCTCGTTTAAAATTTGGATTATGATAAAAGTGCAGCTACAACCAAAGGAGAAACATTTTAGTAATATTTATACCAAAATACAAGACTACAATAAGCCTAACGTATAAAACCTGATTCCACGTTTACAATGTAAGGATAATATCATCAAAATATGAACATTGCTAACAATATTTTGAAGTTTCTTATTTGGAAAATACACATTTAAATATTATAGTCATCAAATTTAAATGTCAGCATTTGCGGTAACGGTGAATGACACTTTTGAAAAGCAGCTTTATTACCTTTATTTGGATTTCTGGAATGATTCATAGTTGTAAGCAAAGTTTCTCATAATCTTGAATACTTAAGTCACTGTCCTCATTTTTTAGAATAAATAAAGGATTTTAGACTTAATAGTTTTATACAATTTTCAAAATCTTGCTTTACATTTATATTACCATTGATTGATGTGCAAAATAAAATTTTATATATAAGTTACCAAGTGGTAACTAAAATTTTTGAATATTTTTCTTAATACAGACCCTTCTTTTTCTTCTGCTGGAAAGTCAGCTAGACAAGCACACATTTGAAAATTCTGTCTCACTTTCCTAAACCCATAAAAGTTAAGCTGTCTAAGTAAACTTTTCATACTTCCAGTTTCAAATATTCTGAAAGGGGCCTTTCTTTCCAAATCTTCCTTCTTCAAGACATCTTCATCATTCACTACGGAAGACCCATTAACACCCCACCAGATGGATTTAAGTTGGTCACTCCAATCTATTTTCCAGAGTTTTCTTGGAAATGTCAGAGAACGAAAATCATTATCTTCTTCTGGTTCAGAGACACAATATGTGTAACATGGTGTTTTTATCAAGGATTCTTCAGACAAAGTCTGAAAAGCATTTTCTTCAATCAGAAAACTCATGTCCAAATCCCCAGAAAATGTTTGACCACACAATAGAGATCTACTGGAGTTTCCTGAGCCACTTGGTCCATCTTTATGAGACACATCTTGAATTTCTGAAGAAACATGTGCCACCTCAAATAACTTTTCCTACAGCTCCTTTTCTAATCTGCATGATTTTGAGCACTGCAGCTTCATATGCTGCTTTGGCAGGCCTGCACAGATAAACTGCTAGGCCTTCACAATGGTTCTCAACTTGAGTAGCTGTGACATCACAAAACGACTGGTATCCCAGCAACTCAAGTGTAATATTCAGCCAGTGTTTACTTGTCATTCATCCAGTTAAAATGAAACATATATGATGCTTATTTTTAAAGTGTGATTTGCAAATATTATCCCAACAAAATCTTTTAAAATAATTTAATTTGGGGTCTAGGAAATAAAAACAATCTCCATCCTTTTGTATTAAAATTTATACCAGATTTGTGAACAGAGTATAAATATTGCACAAAATATATAGAATAATTTTAAAGTTTTGGAATTTAAAGTGAAATTCGTGTAAAACATGTACAGAAAATATATATCTATTTCTATATCATTTGTAATTAAAATGAAACATAATTTGATTAGGAAATTGATATAGGTATTTATCTGTGTACTATATAATAAATAATTCAATATTCAAAACATGAGCAGATTAAATGTCAGTTTATTTGTTTTGTATATAAATAAATGTTTAATAATTATGAAATAAAATAAGATAAAATAATGCATCAAATTTAAGAAATCCCATAAGGCGGAATTTTTGTTTTAAATTGTAATTCATTTCTATAAGTAAAACAAATTTAATTTAATAATCTACTCTAAAATTACATAAGAGAAAATCTTATTGTATATTTACAAATGTTTATTTTTGCCATTCTTTCAATCAGAGGTTTTTCAGTCCCTAGAAGCAATAAATTTTCTTTTCATCTTTATAATCCATTCACTTGTGTCTTCTGTTAAGTGTTCCAAAATGATGTTCATAAGTACAATTATGCACAAGATCCTGGGTTCAATAAGCAGTGCCTCCATTAAGGGTCAAACAAACAAACAATCAAAAAACAAAGAAATAACACTATATGTGATTTGGGGTGGAAAAGGCCAGGTAATGCATTTTTGGAAGGAATATGTATCTCAGTCCTGAAACAGTTGACATTGTTAGTAAAATACGGCATTTTAAGGCAAGTGTTTTGTTCACTAAATGTAAATAATAGCTATGTTCTGTATCAGTAAACTGTAGTAAATCCAGTTCTACCAAAAGTTATATTCTTTATTTAAAAATAAATTCCATTATACATAAGCCAAATTCAAAATGAGGGATAAATTTTTTAAATAAATAAATGTAAACTCAAGCTGTAATGTAAATTTTTCTTTCAGTATGTGAACATTCCATTCTAAATAAACACTAGCAACCTGAATTCATTACATATTACAAGTATTATAAACTATAGTTTAGAGGGATTTAGTCCTGATTCATAAATATTACTTATCAAATTCAAATCAATATATGTGATACAATCCCTTAAATAGCAGAGAATTCAAAAACATCAATCTCAAAAATTGTAGGAAATTTATTGACCGATCTGATCTTTACATTTTATAAAAATATTCTTACAAATTCACTTTTAATACAATTCAGCTAAACATAATAAAAGTCATATATGAAAAACCCATGACTAACATCAAGTTCAATGTTAACATACAGGAAGCTTTTCCTCTGGTCCACTAATAAGAAAAGGTAGCCCATTCTCACAAGTACTAAATTATACTATTTGAAGACCTAGCCAGAACAACTAGTCAAGAAAAAAATATGAAAGGCATATAACTTGTAAAAAAGCAGTAAAATTTTTAGAGATGGCATAATTATGCATAGATAGAAAACTCCATAGACTCCTCCAGTGACTGTTAGAAATAATGAACAAACTTAATAAACTTGCAGAATACAAAATCAATATACAAATATCTGTTGCATTTTTATATATTAACAACAAATTATCAGCAAGAGAAATTAGGATAACGATTGTGTATATATTTATACCAAAATGAATAAACTAGGAATACATTTGATAAGTGAAATAAAAGATCTAAATATAGATCTATAAATTACAGGTGCAAGAAATAAAAGTAAACCAAATAAATAGAAAGATATTCTCTGCTTATGGATTGTAAACAATGTGAGGATCTATTCTAATCAATCTTTTATATGTTCAATCTCCCCTGCACTACTTATTGAGGAGAATGTCTATTTTCATTTTATACTCTTGCTTCCTTTTTCATGGGTTAATTGATCATAAGTGTGAGGGATTATATCTGGTTGCTCTAACCTCTTCTATTGATTGGTGTCTGTTTTTGAGCTAGTTTCATGTTGTTTAAATTACTAAAGCTTTGTTGGACTGTTTAACTTCAGAGAACTATACACTATTAGATTTAATACTCTTTTTCAAGATTATTTTTGCAACTCATGGTCTATGTGGTTACATAAAGATTTTGAAATTACCTGTTCTATTAAATGGAAAAATCTCATGGTTACTTTGACATGAATCACACTAAATGTAGATTGCTTTGTGTAGTATGTTTGTTTCAACCACATTGTATCACATCATTAACATAAGAGAAATTTTCATTTCTTTGGATCAGTTTTAATTTCCTTCATCAATGTTTTCTATTATTTAACGTATAGGTTTTCTCCTTATTTGCTAACTTCATTTCTATGTATTCTATTCATATATATGTAATTATATATATTATATTTGTAAACACGTTTCCTACACAAATACAACAGTCAGAAGACAGTGGCATGACATATTCAAAGTCCTGAAGGAAAGAAAGCTGAAATCTAAGATAATTTATCAAGCAAGGCTATTCTTTAGAATAGAAGGAGAGATAAATAACTTCCACTAAAGCAAGTACTAAAAGAATTTAGCAACAGAAAAAGAAATAATGTAAATCGACTCTAAAAAAAAAAGAAGCAGGATTCTATAGAAAGGAGAAAGGCATAATTAGAAAGGCAATAGCTACAATGTCTTACAATAGAATAAACATGATGTTGCAGTACAGTACATCAAAAATTTTAAGAGTCAGTGAGTGAAACAGGACAATACAGAGTATTTTCTTCTTGTTTCTGTTCTCTATAGGAGGGGTTAGAATTTCTATTCTTATCAGTTAAAAGAAAAAGTTATAGTAATGTGGCAATATACATACAAGACAGGGTGGCCATAAGTCAAAACTTACAATGAAGTAACAAAGCCAAAAAGAAACCAAGATAATAAAAGAAAACTTATCAAGCAACAAAAAGAAAATGAAATGAACAAAAAGGAAATACCAAATCAACTGGAAAATGAAGTTCAAATTGGAAATAAACACCAGTCTATCAATAATTATCATAAATGTTAATGGACTTAGTGCTTCAATCAAAAGATATGCATTGTCAGATGGGATAATATAATGAGACCCTACATTATGAAGCATAAAAGAGTCCCACATTTGTAAGAGGAACACAAATTAATTGAAAGTCAGAAGATGGAAAATATATTGCATGCAACTGGACATGACAAGAAAGCAGGACTAGCAGTACTGACTTCACACAAAATAGACTTTACAAGAAAGGTCATAGAGAAAGATAAACAAGGACATGAAATAATGATTAAAGGAGCAATAAAAAATGAGGGTATTAAACTCATTAATATATATGTACTCAATATAGGAGCACCTAAATACATATAGCAAATACTAATAGATGAAAAGGGAGAAATGGATGGGAACACAATCACATTTGGAGACTATATCTCCCCTTTACCATCACTAGACTGGTGTTTCAGACAGAAAATTAATAAGGAAGAAAGATATAAAAAGATACGATAAAATAATTAGAGTTGTTGATATTTTCAAAACAGTACTCTTCCCCAAAACAGAATATACATTCTTTTCCAGTTCACCTGGAATATTTTCTAGAAAAGATTATGTCCTCAGGCACAGAAGAAGCCTCAACAAATTTAAGAAAATAAAACTAATTTGAAGCATCTTTTCTGAGTATAATACTATGAAAATAGTAATCCTTCACAGAAAAACATTGTGAAAAAATGACAGCATGAAAATTAAACACCATGGTACTATAACAAGTAGGGGAGGTGAAGATGTAAAAGAATAAATTAAAAAATATCTTCAGAAATATGTCAAAATACTACAGAAAATCTATTGAATACATTTAAAGCAGGCTTAAGAGGTAAGTTTATTGTGACAACCCTCCTCAAAGTAGAAGAGCAATTTCAAATAACTGATCAAAGGTTCTATGTACACTAATCATGAAAAGAAGAGCAAACAAAACCAAAACTCAGCAGAAAGAGAGAAATAAGAATGATCAAGGAAGAAAGAATTGAAATACACATTAAAAAATAGAAAAAAATCAATCAAAGTCTTGTTTGAAATAGTAAACATAATTGACAAAACTCTGGACAGGCTCACCAACAAGAAAAGAGAGAGAACACAAATAATATAAGAAATGAAAATGGAGAAACTAAAAAGAGTACAACAAATTTGCATATTATCATAAGTGAATAACATGAGCAACAGTATGGAAACAAAATGGATAACCAGGAATAAATGGAGAAGTTTGTGGAAACATTCAGCCCACCAATATTGCATCAAGAAGAAATTAACCATTTGAACAGTCAGATCACCAGAAATTGAATAGAATTATCAATAAAATAAAGAATATCTGCAAACAAAATTGAAACCCAACTAGCTTCACTGGGGAATTATACCAAACATACAGAGAAAAATACATACCAGTCCTCCTCAAACTCTTCCAAAAGATTGATATGGAAAGAGTACACTCAAACTCACACTGTGAGACCAACATCAACCTGATACAAAAACCAGACAAAGACACTACCCCAATAGAAAACTATAGTCCAGTATCATTGATAAATATAGATGTAAATGTTCTTAAGAAAGTATTAACAAACAGAATCCAACAGCATGTAAAAAAAGATTATGCACCATGGTAATGTTACTTCATCCCAGGAAAACAAGGATGGTTTATCTTATGCAAATAAATCAATTGTAATACACCATATCAATAACTGAGAGGACAAAATAACACATGATCATCTCATTATATGCAGAAATAACATTTGAGAAAAATTAACACCTATTTGCAGTAAAAGTTCTTGTAACAGTGTGCATAGAGGGTCCATATATCAACATAATGAAAGCTATTTATGACAAACATATAGCCAGCAAAATACTCAATGGTGAAAAACTGAAACCCTTCCCACAAAAACCTGAGACAAGACAAGGTTGCCCATTCTCACAATTTCAATACAATATAGTCTTGGAATTCCAAGCCACAATGATCAGGCAAGGAAAAGATATAAAAGTATTCAGACTGGAATAGAAGAGGTAAAATTGTCATGATAGGCAGACATGACACTATATATAGAAAACTGTAAAAGCTTCACAAAATATTACTTAGGCTGAAAAAGGAACTGGGCATGGTACCCAGAGCAATGTAAAAAAACCAATTACATTTCTTTACACTACCATTGAATCAACAGGAAAACAATTTATAGAGACAACCGCTTTTATAACTGCACCCAAAGCAAAAAAATGTTTAAGAAAAAATCTGACCAAGGAGGTGATGAAATATACATGGAGAAATAGAAAACATTGATTGAGGAAATCAAAAAAGAATGAAGAATTGGAAAGATGACCAATGGTCTCGTAATGGAAGAAACAAAATGGTTAAAATGGTCATATTGCCCAAGGCAATCCTCAGACTTAATATGATTTCCTATCAAATTATGCCAAAATTTTCTTTTTGGGACTGAAACAACTGATTCTAAGATTTACATAGAGTCATAAAAGATCCATAATTTCCAAAGCAATATTAATGAAAAAGAAAGAGGCTGGAGGAATAAACCACCGGTTCTCCATACACTATTGCAGAGCCACAATGAACAAAATGACAAGATATTCATACAGAAAGAGGCATATGGACCAAAAGAACAGAATAGAAGGCCTAGGAATAAATTCACAGGCCTACGTTCTATTAATCTTTGACAGAGTAGCCAGGAATATGACAGAGAAAAGACCATCTCTTCACCAAATGGTTTTGGGAATCTGGATAGCAGCATGCAGAGCAATGGAGTTAGAACACTCCTTCAATCCATACACAAGAATAAACTCAAAATGGCTTGAAGACTTAAATGTAAGGCAAGACACAGTAAATCTCCTAGAAGAAAATATTGGCAAAACACTCTGAGATAAATCTCAGGAATGATCTCTTAGAACAGACTACCCAGGTAATGAATGTAAGAATAAAATTAATAAATGGGACCTAATAAAACTTATAAGCTTTTGCACAGTAAAGGGAACCATAAACAAAGCAAAATGACAACCTGCAGTATTAAAGAAACTATGTAGAAGTGTGCAACTGACAAAGGCTTAATTTCCAAAATATAAAGAGTTCATACAAACTAATAATAATACTTAAAAAAAACAAGAAACCGAAATTGAAAATGGGCAGAAGCCCTGAACAAGCAATTCTCCAATAGAGACATACAAATGCCACATAGATATATGAAAAAAAAATTGCTCATTATCATTATCAGAGAAGGGCAATTCAAAACTCTAATGAAGTATCACCTCACAATAGTCACAATGGTTATCATTCAAAATTCCACAAACATTAAATCCTGGGGTATCTGTGGAGAAAGATGACCCTCCTACACTGTTGGAAAGAATGTAGTTTGGTGCAGTCATTGTGAAAACCAGGGTGGGGATTCCTCAAAAGAATAAAAATAGGCTTAACATACGATCCAGCAATCACACTTCTTGGTATAAACCAAAGTGAACCCAAATTCAAAAAGACACCTGTACCCCAATGTTCTTTGCAGTGCTATATACAACAGCCACGACATGGAAGCAACCTAATTGTCCAACAACAGATAACAGTATTCAGAAGTTATCCCGTATTTACAAAATGGAATACTTTTCTGCAATAAAAAATGATAAAACAATGATGTTTGCAGCAAAATGGATGTCCCCAAAAAGTGTCATCTAATTGAATTAAGCCAGAAAAAGATAGAAAAATAATACATGACATGACATAAGGGGAATCTTAAAAAAAAATTTGGATGAGAACACTATGATTTCATCTACAAGATTGAAAGAAACTCACAGATCTACTAAGCAATTATATGATTACAACGGAAAGGGGCTATGAGAGGATATATTTGGGAGCTGTAGATTCATAAATTTTTTCCTCTATATATAAAAGTAGATTTTTTCAAAATTTCTCTTTATGACACAGGGCAGTAAGTTAAATATTGTGAAGTAATGTTTAATAGGCACATAAATATATGCATGTAGGGGGACACTGTACTATACACCACAGATTGACACAATGTAAATGGCAATAATTCAATGATAAGTAAATGAATAAACATGTAAATAAATAAATAAATAAATAAATAATAACTAAATAAAAAATATTTAATAATAAATCAAATACAAATATTCACACTACTTAACTTTACACCTTATGGATTTAGGAGAAATCAGAAAGAATAAAAAGAAAATTGAATGAATGAGAGTATGGCAAATAACAAGAGATGCAATTGGAAAGCTAGAAAAAAATATACCTAAGTCTGTTTCTTTTAAACCTAAACTGGACAAATGTTTAGGTTGGCTAATAAAATACAGACTCAAATAAAATTAGAAATAAAAGATAAGATATTACCACTGATGTTGTAGAGATGCAAAGCATCATAAGAAATTACCACTAGCCAATGATTTGAATGACCTAGAACTAAAGACAAATACCCAGAAACATATGTCTTCCAATACTGAATCAAGAAGTAATTAGAAAGATAATAGAGCAAAAATGTGTTTGAGTAAGTCAATAATTCTAACTTCCAAAGCCAGAAAAAATTTACAAAACGACTTTACTGGTGAATTCTGTCATACATTTGAAGACAATTTTTCACCAATTCTTCCCCAAATCTTCCAAGAGTTTGAAGGGGGTGAAAGGTTCCAAACATATTTTATGATGCGAGCTTTATTTGCTTAACAAAACTAGAAAGGACATTATATGCAATAAATAGAATATTATCCCTGATGTACATATGTGCCAAAATTCTCAACAAAACACAAGCAAAATGAATTCAACAACACATTTAATGTATCATAAACATACATGAGTAAAGGTATATATCCCTGGGTTTAAGGATACTTCAAAATATTCAAATCAATAAGATGACATGCAACACTAATGGAATGAGAAATAAAACTCACACAATCATCTCAATAAGTGCGGAAAGAGCATTGTATATAATACAACATCCTTTTAAGATACTCCCAACAAATTAAATTAACCCTGTCAGTGGCACGATATAATTTACACACAAACACTGTGTGGATAGAAGCGAAGCAGTTCTCTGTTTTTTGATTCTTAGAAGAAGGGTTTATATAGGACTTGCACAATGCCTCACATATAATCTAGGTTATAACAATGTTAATAATCTTAAGCTATTTATGTTCCCATGCTCCTGCAGTAAGCGCAGGATGTTAAATTATCAAGAATTGTTTTAAAGTTCACCACGGATCTTCATTAAGTAGGCCATCTCTTATCCAGCCGGCTTTGCCTGTCTTAGGTTGTCCTCCTCTGACGATCTTACCCAGCATAGGCTATCCAGCCTTCCATACTGGATACATTGAGTAGGCCATTACTTATCCAGCCTGGATACGTGACATTCCTCACAGCTTGTTTATCAGTTCAGCCCAAGGGCTTATTCTCTAGAGCCTTCAGACAGGGGCCTACAAACCCAACATCCCTTGACAGAAAACTGGATGAAGAAAATTTGATGTTTATATGCAATGGAATCAATACTTTGCATTCCTATCAACAGTGTCCACGCTGTTCCTTTTTCTCCACAATCTCACCAACATCTATTTGTTTTCTTTTTGATGAGAGCCTTCTGAAAAGTGTGAGGTCTTGTCTCATTTTAGGTTTATGACTTTCCTAAAAATTTATAACTCTGAACACATTTTTATGTGTCATAATGCTTACTCTATATTTTCTACAGAAAATTGACTCAGATCTATCTATTCAGTTCCTATGGACTTTTTTTAAATTGGATTGTTTACTCTTTTTTATGTTGTATTGGGGTAAGAGTTTGCCATATATTTTGGATATTAACACTTGATTGTAAATTATCACTTAAAAATATATTCTACCATTGTGTTGGTTGACTGTTAATTTTATTGATCATTTCTTCTGCAGTGTAAATCTGTTTAGTGTGACACAATCATATTTTGTTAGTTTTATTTCTGCTTTCCTTGACAGAGGAGGCATATGCAGAATCAAATTAAGTCCAATATCAGAGTGTACTTCTTATGTTTTACCCTAGGATTCCTTAATTTCAGGTTTTATGCTTTATGTGCCCATGAATGGGATTGCTGTGTCATTATTCAAAGGAACTTCCATACTGTTTCCAAAGTTGTTTCACAAATTTTATTTCCCACCAACAGCATTGGAGAGTCCCTGTTTCTCCACAACCTTCCCCAGTCTTTATTATTTGTAGACATTTTAATGACAGCCCTTCTCGCTAGTGTGAGGTAAAACATTATTTTATTTTTGTCTTGCCTTTGTATAATGATTTGCATTGTGAGCACGTTTTTATATTCCTGTTTGTCATCTGTGTGTCTCTTTTTGAGAATTGTCTTCTGCTCATTTTCTGGCTGAGTTGTTTGTAGATTTTCAAAATGGTGTTGCATGAACATTCTGTGTATTTTAGAAATTAGCCTCTTGTTGATTGCATTGTTTCCTAATGTTTTCTCCCATTTGGAAGCTCATCTATTGATTCAGTTTATTTTTCTGTGTAGAAGTTTTAAGTTTAATTAGGACCTACTTGTTTATTTTAACTTTATTGTTTTCAGCTTGGGAGTGTGACATAAGTAAATTTTGCTACAATTTTTGTTTTGTTTTACCTATGTTAGATTCCAGAAGTTTTATTGTGTCACGCATTAGATTCATATATTTAAAACATTTTGAATTTATTCTTGTACAGTGTGAGGGATTGTTCTAATTTCATTGATTTTCATGTGGCTGTCTAGCTTTCTCAACATCACTTGCTGGAGACTGTCTTTAAGGCATTGTATATTTTTGTTTCCTTTGTCATATTTTAGTTGACCATAGTTGTGATGTTTTATTCCTGCATCTGTGTTCTTTTCCAGTGATATAGATGTTTGTTTCTTTTCCAGTATTGTGCTGTTTGATTGCTGAATTTTTGTAATATAGTCTGAGATCTGGAAGGGTTATGGGTTATGAATCCAACTTTGTTCTTTTTCCTCATTGTTTCTTTTGCAGTTCTGGTCCTTTTTAAGATCCATTCAAATCATAGGACTGTTTTTAGTTCTGTGGAAAATATCATGTAGTTCGATCTGAATCAATTTGTATCTGTAGACATATTTTGTAGTATGTATATTTTAACAATATTAATTCCTCTAAACGAAGACCTTGAGATTTCTTTCCATTTCTTTGCATCATCTTCAAATTTCTTTATAAGTGTCCTATAGATTTTATTATGTTGGATTTTCCTGAGGTTTTTCATGTTTTGATCTGATTTCATATGGATTTTTTAAAATAATGGAATATTTTATTGTTAGTGTAAAGAAATGTGACAGTTTTTTATATTAATCATGAATCATGCTACTTTGCTAAATGTCTTTATTAGTTTTAGTTGTTCTGGTGTGGAGAATCTTTAGGGATCTCTATATAGATTATCATGTCATCTAAAATAATAACAGTTTTACTGCATTCAATCCAACTTGAATAACTTTTTTTCTTGTCCTTTTGCTGTTACTAGGACTTCCCATACTGTGTATATTAGAAATGGTGAGATTGGGCATCCTTGTCTTATTCCTTAATTTGGCTTTCAGTTATTCACTTTTGTGTACTATATTGTCTGTGGGTTTGTAAGTAATGACTTTAGTTATGTTGAGATATGTTTCCTGAATCCTACTTTGGTAAGAGGCTTCTGTTGTTGTTCCTATTGTTGTTGTTGTTGTTGTTGTTGCTGTTGTTGCTGTTTTAATGAATAAAATGTTGAATTTTCTGAAATACTTTTTATGTATTTTTTGAGATCACCACATCATTTTCTCTTTTCCTTTTGTTAGCGTGGTGTATCAAACTGATTGACTTGTGCATGTTGAACCTCTCTTGTGACCCTGCCATGAGTCCAAGTTGATCATGGTGTATGATTGATTTTTGGCATTGCTGGATTTAGTTTGCTAATAATATTTTGTAGAATTTTTGCATCAAAATCTGTCAAATTTATTGGCTTGAAGTTCCCTTTGCCTGTAGTTTGCTTGTTGGCTTTGCTATCAGGGTGATAAATTCTTCATAGGATTAATTTGGGAGTTTCCCACATCTTCACTATTTTTGAATAATTTGAAGAGTATAAGTTATGCTTTGTATTTTTGTTCTCCACACAATTTGTTTAAATCTGCACTTCTATTTAACGATTTTTTTAAATGCAGATAATTTCTTCTAGAAAATAATTTGTTCAAATTATTTGTTTCTCCTTATTTCTGTCTCTTTCTAGACATTTGTCTATTTCTTCAAAGTTGTCAAGATTATTCGAATGTAAGTGTTGACAAAATGATCCCTTTTTTGTATATCTGAGGTAACAATTGTTATTTCTCTTCTTTTATTTCTTACTTAATTTATTTGGGGCATCTCTCTATTCTTCATGATGCACCTACCTAGAGGTTTTTTTTATTTTGCTTATCTTAAAAAAAACAAAAATAATCTTTGGTTTTACTGCTCTTTTGCATAGTTTTCTTTTTGTCTCTAATGTATATTTACACCTGTAATATTTAGGATCATGTTTTTTAATTTTTTTAAATTTTCTTCATTGATTTACTGTCATTTTACAAAATTGTCTCCAATCCCAGTGTAGAGCACAGTTTTGCAGTTACAATGAACAAAAATACATTTTTTGTCCCATTTTTTCCACTGTGGGCTTCCATAAGAACTTTTATATATTTCCCTGTGCTATACAGTACAATCCTGTTTATCTATTATAAAATATAGACCTCCTAGTCTATCCCTTCCCACACGCCGCCCCCTTGGCTAACAAAAGCTTGTATTCTACATCTGCGTGTCTATTTCTGTTCTGTATTTGTGCTTTTTTTGTTTTGTTTTGTTTGTTTTTTTGATTCCACTGATGAGCCATATCATATGGTATATTACTTTCTCTTTCTGGCTTACTTCACTTAGACTGATTTTCTCCTGGACTATCCATGTTGCTGAAAATGGCGTAATGTTTTCGCTTTATATGGCTGACCAGTATTCCATTGTATAAATATACCACCTCTTCTTTATCTAGTCAACTGTCGATGGATATTTAGGCTGTTTCTATGTCTTGGCTATTGTAAATAGTGCTGGCTATAAATATTGGGGTACAGGTGTCATCCAGAACTAGGGTTCCTTCATGATTTATGGCCAGGAGTAGGTTTCCTGGGTCATATGGTAAGCCTATTCCTAGGTTTTTGAGGAATCTTCATCCTGTTTTCCACAGTTGCTGCACCAATCTTCATTGCCGCCAGCAGTGAAGGAAGTTTCCCTATTCTCCACAGACACTCCAGCATTTGTCATTGTGATTTAAGAATGATGGCCATACTGATTGGTGTGAGGTGATACCTCTTTGTAGTTTTGATTTGTATTTCTCTGATAATCAGTGATATTGAGCATTTTCTGATGTGTCTTTTGATCATTTGTATGTCTTCCTTGGAGAATTGCTTGTTTAGGTCTTCTGCCAATTTTTGCATTGGGTGATTTATTTTTTCTTATTCAGTTGGATTAGCTGCTTATATACTCTGGAGATCAAGCCTTTGTCGGTTTCATGTTCAGATATTTTCCCATTCCGTAAGTTGTATTTTTGTTTTACTTCCAGTTTCTTTGCTGTGCAGAAGCTTGTAAGTTTCATTAGGTCTCATTTGTTTATCCTTGCTTTTATTTTTTCTAGAAGAAAATTTATGAGACGTATGTCAGATACTCTTTTGCCTATATTTTCCAATAGGAAGTTTATTGTATCTTGTCTTATGTATAAGTCTTTGATCCATTTTGAGTTTATTTTTGTTTATGGTGTTCTAGCTTCATTGGGAGTGTTCTAGGTTCATTGATTTACATGCCGCTGTCCAGTTTTCCCAACAGCAGTTGCTGAAGGGATTGTCTCTCTTCCGTTGTATTTTCTTGCCTCCTTTGTCAAAGATTAATTGACCAAAAGTTTGTGGGACTATTTCTGGCTCTCAATTCTGTTCCGTTGGCCTGTATGTATCATTTCCTACCAATACAATGCTGTCATGTTGACTGTAGTTCTATAGTATTATCTGAATCATTAGCGTTAAGAAATGCCACTGATTTTTGAAACTTAATCTTGTAACCTGCTACATTGCTGAATTCTTCGATCAGCTGTAGTAGTTTTTGCCTGGATCTTGTACGGTTTTCTATATATAGTAACATATTTTCTGCATATAGTGAGACTTTTACCACTTACTTTCAAATTTGCAATCATTTTACCTCTTTCCCTTGTTTGATTACTGTGGCTAGGTCTTCCCAGACTATTTGAGTCAGAATGGTGATAGTGTGCATCCTTTTACTGTCCCAGATTTTAGTGTGAAGATTTTGACTTTCTCAACATTCAGTACAATCCTGGCTGTAGGTTTGTAATCTATAGCTTTTATGATGCAGAGATATGTTGCCTCTATGCCCAATTTGGTGAGATTTTTTATCATAAGTGTGTGTTGAATTTTATCAAATGCTTTTCTTGCATCTATTGAGATGATCATGCAGTTTTGGTCCTTTCTCTTGTTGACGTGCTGTATTACATTGATTAATTTGCATATGTTGGACCACCCCTGTGTCCCTGGCATGATTCC
Source organism: Vicugna pacos (assembly GCF_048564905.1). Taxonomy (NCBI): domain Eukaryota; kingdom Metazoa; phylum Chordata; class Mammalia; order Artiodactyla; family Camelidae; genus Vicugna; species Vicugna pacos. Next base: position 43,037,309 of record NW_027328741.1, read on the forward strand.
CACTTGGTCATGATGTATAATTTTTTTCTGTGTTTTTGGGTTCTTTTCGCTACTATTTTGGTGAGGATATTGGCATCTGTATTCATCAGTGATATTGGCTTATAATTGTCTTGTTTGGTATTGTGTTTGCCTGGTTGTGGTATCAGGGTGAATGTGGCTTCATAGAATGACTTTGGGAGTTTTTCTTCCTTTTCAATCTTCTGGAAGAGTTTGAGAAGGACAGGTATGAGTTCTTCTATGCATGTTTGGTAGAATTCCGTAGTGAAGCTGTCCGGTCCTGGACTGTTATTTGTAGGGAGGTTTTATATTGCTATTTTGATTTCATTTCTAGTGCTCTGCTTGTTCAAGGGGTCAGTTTCTTCTTGATTCAGTCTTGGTGCACAGTATGTTTCCAGAAACTTGTCCATCTCCTCTAGGTTATAAAGTTTGGTTCAATATACTTTTCATAATATTCTCATATGATATTCTGTATTTCTATTTTATTAGTTGTAAATTCTACATTCTCCTTTCATATTTTGGCAATTTGTGCTGTCTCTCATTTCTTGTTTTTGAGTTTGGCCTGAGGTTTGTCGGTTTTACTTACTTTTTAGACAAACCAGCCTTTGGATTGGTTGAATTTTTCCTATGGTCATTTTAAACTCTATTTTATTTATTTCCTCCCCAATATTTATGATTTCCTTCCTTCTGCTGCCTTTGGGTATTTTTTTCTTCTTTTTCTAGTTCATTCTCCTGATAGGTTAAATTGTTTATTTGTGGTTGTTCTTCATTTCTGAGGCCTTTATTGCTATAAACTCCCCTCTCAACACTGCTTTTGCTGTGTCCCATAAATTTTGTGTGGTTTTGCTTTCATTTCCTTTTGTCCCAAGGTAAATTTTCATTTCAGCTTTAATTTCTTTTTTGACCCATAATTTTTTTAATACCATATTGTTTAATCCCCATGTTTTCCTTTTGTTCTCCTTTGTTTCTCTGTTGTTGATTTCTAGCTTCATGGCATTCTGGTCAGTAAAGATGCTTGAGGTAATTTCTATCTTCTTAAAGTTGCTGAGGTTTCTTTTATGCCCAAGTATATGATGAATCATGGAAAAGTTCCACGTGCACTTGAAAAGAATGTATGTACTATTTTGTGGGGAGTACAATGCTCTGAAAATATCCACCAAGTGTAATATTTCTATTGTATGATTTAACTTCTCTGTTGCTTAATTTATTTTTGATCTCGATGATCTGTCCAGTGATGTTAATGCAGTGTTGAAATCTCCAACAATAATTAGTATCCCATCACTATCCCCCTTTATATCTGTCATTAATTATTTCATGTACTTAGGTAGTCTTCTATTTGTTGCCTATGTATTAACGAGTGTGCTAGCCTCATCTTGTATCACTCCATCAATCATTATAAAATGTCCTTCTTTATCTTTCTTTATGACCTTTGTTTTAGAGTCTTTTGTCTGAATTCAGTACTGCAACACCTGCTTTTTGGCTTTTCCATTTGTATGGAATACCCTTATCCATCCTTTCACTCTCAATCCATATGTTTCCTTCTCGCTGAAGTGGGTCCCTTGTATGCAGCATATTGAAGGTTCTTGCTTTATTTTCCAGCCTGCAACTCAATGACATTGACTGGAGCATTTAGTCCATTAACATTTATAATAATCGATGATATGTTTGTGTTTATTGCCATTTTGACCTTATCTTTCCAGTTGATTTGGTGTTTCCTCTTTGTTCATTTAATCTTCCTTTTCTGGTTTGGTCATTTTCCTTTGTATTATCATGAATTTTATTTAGTTTTAGTGACTCCCTGAATATGTTTTTGTCTTGTTTTTGCCCTTTTATACAGTCTATTAGACCATTACTATAACTGATTTTATTAAACTGATAGTAACATGATCTCAAAACCATCCTACCAAGAACAAAATATTTTAAAATGAAAGACCCCCAGAAAAATTCTCTATTTTCCTGCCTTCCTCTCCCACTCTCAATGATTTCTATGTCTTGTTTTAAAATTTTGTGTTTATTTTATTAGTAGCTTATGAGTTATCTCTTTTCCAGCTGTGAGTTTCACATTTCTGTAGCATCCTGCTGCTTTTCTTTTTAGAGTAGAACTTTCAATATATCTTTTAGCATGGGTCTAGTGTTGCTAAACTCTTGTAGCTTTTTTTGTCTGTGAAATATTTTATGTCTTCTTCTATCATAGAGTATAGCCTTGATGGTTAAAGTATCCTAATGTATATAATTGTTTTCATTCAGGACTTTGAATTTATCTTGCCAATCCCTTTTGTTCTGTAGTATTTGTTTTGTGAAATCAGCTGTGAGCCTTATGGGGATTTCCTTGTAACTCTCTGTTTGAGATTCACTTGCTGCCTTTAGAATCATTTATTTATCCTTGAATCTGGCCATCTTTATTATATGTCTTGCTGTGGGTTTATTTGAGTTCTTCCTGTCTGGGACACTCTGAGCTTCCTGTTCTTGGATATCTGATTCCTTCTTTAAGTTTGGGAAGTTCTCAGTCATGATTTTTTCAAACACCTTTGCAAACTACTTTGATCTTCCCTCCTCTTCTGGGACTTCTACCACGCCAAGTTTGGCATGCTTTCTATTATCCCATAGGTCTCTTGTGCTTTTTTAATTTGATTCTTGTTGTTTCTCTTGTAGCTGTTCTGATTGGGTGCTTTTTATTTTCCTGTCTCCTAGATCACTAATTCATTCCTCTGCATTATCTAGTCAGCTTTGCGACACATTTAGATCATTCCTCATCTCAGTCAACGGGTTTACCTATTCTACTCGGCTCTTCCTTAGAGCTTCCATTTCATTTTTAACATATTTTACATCTCTAAACACTATCTTTTATTTCTTCCAGTAATTTGATCACTCCTCTTTTGAAATCTTGATCTAGTATGATATTGATATCTATTTCACTGATCACTCTTTCAGGGGATTTCTCTTGTTCTTTTAATTGGGAATGATTTGTCTGCTTCTATATCTTGCTCCTACCTCTCTGACACTGTGGTTTATGGAGTATATGTTATCTACTGTGGTCCTAAAGGAGTTTATCTACCTAATGCCTATGTAGTAATACAACTAAGAAAGAGAAAAAAGAGAGAGAGAGGCAAAGAATTTTAAAGAAGTGGTAATAAATATTTGAAAACATTGTATAATACATAATAGAAGAACAAGCTGAAACAGAGTTTTGAAAAATGATAATAATAATACAATTATTTTTATAAATTTAATTGGCATTTAAAAGGGGGGTATATACAATTGTCCAAGAAATAATAATTAATAGGGTAATAGAAAATGGAATAGGTAAAAACAGATTAAAACTAGGGGTGGTCAGTGTGTCCTGGATACTGTGTACTGTTAATGTGAACTCTTTCTGTATTCATCCTGGTTTGGAAGCTCAGCTTGCTTTTTCCAGAAGCCCTCCATTGGAGCCCACATCTGTGCAGCTCCCAGGGTCTGTCAGCAAGCAGAACACTCCTACTCCCAACACTGGTTCCGGAGCAGCTCTCTTTACTCTGGGCTGTCTTGTTACTGCCCTGACCGATACCTCAGTCACATGTTTCAGACTGACCAGGCAGTAGTGGGCATCAAGCCCTCTCCCAGCCACATGGTCAGGGGCTGCATTACAGCCCAAAATTTGGCTGGTCATCAGCCCCCTCAGGGTGCCGGTCTCTCCACAGCTATGTGCCCTGTCACTGGTCTGGGTCAAAACCCAGCTCCTTGTTTGCATTGGCAGAGCAAGTTCTCTGAGGGAATAGGACAGTAATATCTTATATGTCTCAGACTGTAGACAAGTCCCCATTAGGCGCTTAAGGCTGCTAAGTCCTTAGGAGTGAATGGAGGTTTTGCTCTCACTGCTGCCAGGGTGCAAAGCACCAGAGGCTATGGTGGCTGTGTCTGAGCCCCAGGTCTCTTGTCCTAGATACTTTTGTGGATTTTCAGAGATTCGGAATGCACCTTTCCCCTCACAGGGCTAGTCTGCCCTGTTGTTTAATGGAGGGCCCAGGTTGTTTTGCCCTGTGCAACCACAGCAATGGCACACAGCCCCCTCCATTCCCCTGGGCTGCCTCAGTGCAGCCATCATCATCTTCCACCCAGGTCGGGCAGCATGGCCCTGCCCCCAGCTGCCAGGTTGCCTCTTGGGCTTGGTGTCATAGGGATCCTCTGTGCCTGTTTAACTTAGTACTGTCAGTCAACTTATAACATATACAGGTTCAATTCTTGGAGGCTCCTCCTCCATCCTGCCGACCTCTCAGTTGGAGAGGGGAAACTCAGTGAATGAGCACCAGTCCTTCTTTGCTACTCCCTCACTATGGGACCTGTCCCAATCTGTTTTGACTTTTCTTCTTTCTTTCTTCATTGTCTTCTTCCAGATTTTTTGCATCTTTACGTTTTGGGACCTGTCCCAATCTGTTTTGCCTTTTCTTCTTAATTCATTTTCTTTTACCAGATTTTTTGCATCTTTATCTTTGAAGAGGACAATGTTCTATCATAGTTCTGCAGGTTCTCTGGTTAGTTGAGTAGGTCTGTGGATTTGAGTCTTGATGCATTTGTGGGAAAGGGTGAGCTACGAGCATCCTTCTTCTCAAGCATCTTCGCATCCCCCACAAAAAGTCTCACTTTATGGTGGAAGTTAAACACAATCAGTAAATAGATGGAAAAGATGTTTCATGGAAATGACAAGAAAGTGCAGTTTGCAGTGCTCAACTCATACAAAATACGTTTTAAAATAAGGGCCCCAGTGAAAGTGAAATATGAGATTATATAAAAAAAGAGATCAATATAAAAATACAGTATTACACTCATTAAATTATATATGGACCCAACACCGTAGATCCTAAGAATAAAAAGAAATATTAGACATGAAGGAATTAATTTATTATAAAACAATAATAGTAGATGTGTTGAACACCTCACTATTCTGATGGCCATATCATCACAAAAGAATATCTGTAAGGAAACAGAGGTATTAATGGCATATTAGATCATTTGAACCTAACTCAGGTATTGGACATTGCATCAGAAAAGGAGAACACATAAACTTCTCAAGTGTGCTCAGGATGTTATCTAAGGAATTAACCACATACTATGTCATAAAATGAGCCTCAGGAACTTTAAGCAAATACAGATTACAGCAAATATTTCTCCATACATAAAATTATGGGAATATGCATCAACTCTAGAAAGAAGAAAAAGATAAGCACAAATATGAGATTAAACCTCATCCTTTAAAAAATAAAATAAAACAAGGTCAATGATGAAAACAAAGAGGTAATAAAATCATACCTGAAGACAAATTACAATGAAAACACAGCTTCATCAAATATATGGGATACAGCAAAGCAAATCTAAGAAGGAAGTTTAGAAAAATTGAGGGCTTCTACAAGGAAAAAGAAAAACCTCACACAAAGGAAAATGTTAACCAGCCAAAATAAATAGATATAAGAATAAATAAAACACAAAGACAGTAGAGTGAGTAAAGTTTAATGATTAGGTTGAAAATAAATAAAATAAAAATTAAAAATTAAATAAAAATTCATAAAATCAACAGTTTTTTTCTTAAAAATATTAACAAATTGATAAGCATTTAGCCAGGATTATAAAGAAATACAGAGTCAACCCAAACAAAATAAGAAATGAAATATTAGAAATAATTTCTGATAGTACAGAAATGCAAACAAAGATTATGAAATCACTCTGAGCACTTACGTGACAACTAACTGGATGACCTTAAAGAAATGGACACATTTCTTTAAAAGTACAGCCTGTCAACACTGAATAAAATGAAAACTGAAAACTTGAAAAGAGCAATCAGCATAATTCAAATAAAATCTATAGTTTTAAAAACATCCTTTGAACAAAATGCCTGGATGTCTTCACTAAAACCTCTTTCCTCTCAACTATTTCAAAAAATGTATTAGGAAGGAAAATTCCCAAAGTTATTCTATGAGGCCACCAATAACATTATAACAAAACCAGTCAAAGACACTACCAAAAAAAAGAAATGAAAATGTAAAGCCAATATCCTTGATGAATATACATTAAAAAATTCTCAACAAAACATCAACAAATTAATCCAGCAATACATAGAATTTATTATACACGATGATTAGTTGGATTCCGTCCAGAGTCACAGGGATGTTTCAACATACACAAGTAAAACAGCATGACACATATTTTATAAAGGAAGTACAAAATTCACAGGACCATGTCAATACACACAGAAAAAGCATTAGACAAAATTCAACATACATTCATAATCAGAACTCTCATGAAAGAGAGTATAATGGGAACATCTCTCAACATACTATAGGTCACTTATAACAATTTATAATACTTAGGGGAAAAGCTGAAAGCCTTCTGGGTAAATTCGGGAATAAGACAAGGATTCCTACTCTCAGAACTTCTGTTCCATAGTAAAAGAAGAAAGGAAAAGGAAAGAAAAAGAAGAAAAAGAAATGCAAAATGGAAAGAAAGAGCAAAGTTGGCACCAGTACTGATGACATAACAATTTACATTGAGTCCTAAGTTCTCCACACAGACTAATATCAACAATAAGTTATTTCAACAAGGGAGCAGGGTACAATATTAATGTAAAGTTGTCCCTGCATTTCTACACGTTAATCATGAGATACCCTAAAATGGACGTTGAAAGCAATACTATTTAAAATCCCAGTCTCCCGAATATCTTGGAATAAATGTAACCACATATATGAAAGATCTAAACACTGAAAATTAAAAAACATTGACAAAGAAATTAAAAATGTTTCAATAAAATGGAATGATGTCTTGTGCTCTTGGATTGAAAGAGTTAATATTGTTAACATGGCCGAACTGCACAAAGAAACCTACAGATTTAGTGCAATTCCTGTTATGAAGCTGTAGTATTTCCCACAGAACCAGAAAATAAATAACTCTAAGTTTTACATGAAACCATTAAAAATTGTCAAAGTGATCTTGAGTAAAGACAACAATTCTGGAGGAATAAACCTCCCAGAATCCTTACTATAGTACAAAGCTACAGTAATAAAAGCTGCATGGCATTGGCACAGAGGTATAATCAATAAAATCAGATAGACAGCCTAGAAATAATTCCACACACCTATGAGCACTGAATAAATGATAAATGAGGCAAGAGTACACAATGGAGAAAAGACAGTCTTGTCAATGGATGGTGTTTGGAAACCTGGACATCTACATGTAAAACAGTGAAATGAGAGCATTCCCTGACATCATATATAAAAATAAACTCCAAGTGTATTAAGGACCTAAATGTAAGACTTGATACTATAAAACTTCTAGAAGGGGATATAGGTGATACACTATAGGATATATATCACAGGAATATTTTCTTGTTTCAGTCTCCTTAGGCAAAAGAAATAAAAGCAAATATAAGCAAGTGAGACCTAAATAAACTTGAAAACTTCTGCACAGATAAGGAAAATTTGATGAAATGAAAACACTGCCTGTGTAATTGGAGAAAATATTTGCAAATAATGCAAGTGACCAGGGGATAATAGATGCAAGTTAATAGATGTAACATGGATTTAGGTTACACAACTTAATGTGAAAAACAAAAACCCAGTCAAAAAAAGAGCAGAGTACCTGAGTTAATATTTTTCCAAAGAAAACCTACAGATAAGTAACATGCTAGTGATAAAAATGCTCAACATTACTAATTATTAGTTAATAGCAGTTCAAAACCACAATGAGGTATCACTTCACACTGGTCAAATGGCTATTATCAAAAAGTCGTAAAATAGAAACTGTTGGAGATGACTTTGAAGAAACAAATCACTTGTATACACTTGGTAGGAATGTAAATTTGTACAACTCTTTTTTAAAACAATATTCAGATTTTTTTAACACCTAAAACAGAACTACCATATGAAACACTAACACCTCTCCTTGGAAATATCTGGACAAGAAACCCTAAATGAGTAAAACCAATGTTCACAACTGTACTGTTTATAATATGCAAGACAGGGAAGCTATCCAAGTGTCCACAGTAGACTATGGACTTAAGAAGATATGATGATTCTGGAAATATGCAATGGAATATTACTTAGCCATGAAAAAGTATAACACATGGCTATTTCAGCATCATGAATGGACTTAGTAAATATTGTGCTTAGTGAAGTAACTTAGACAAAGACAAAAGTATATATACTTAATATGATATATATGTGGAATCTAAAGAATAACAAATATATGTGTACATCTATATATAGATATCTGTTGATAGATAACAGGTAAGTAGATACATAGAAGGATAGATACATAGACACATGGTAGATAGACATATAGCTAGACAGTTAGATTGATAGATAGATAGATAGTTAGATAGAGACATCGTAGAGAGATAGAGAGATTAGATAGACAAGACTGAAAGATATGGGAAATAATTTATGTTTACCAAAGGGGAAGGGAAAGACAATTTAATGGTAGGACACTGAGAGATAAAAAGTAGTATACAAAAAGGAGATAAGAATCAAGGATAATCTGTATAGATCAGGGAATTACAAGCAATAACTTAAAATAATTGTATGTTACAATTATTGTAATAATTTATAATGCAATCTAATCAAAAAAGTGGTTGGAGTCACTATACTGTACATCAGAAACTACACAATATAGTACATCTACTGTTCTTCAATTAAAAATAAAACATCTCATGTATAATTTAGTCCTTTTTCTGCTGATAGCATCTTCCTTTAATATTGTTTCAATTTTAGTCTTTACCTTTTATGAATACTGACTCAAATTATTTCTATTTCTGTTGTGAACATGTTACCAGATTGATGTACCTATATTTATTGCAAGTGAATTACTATTTTTCTCTCTTTAAATCATATAAAATAGAAGCATTTAAAAACATACCTAAGGAAACAGTTGCAACATTCTCATGGTCTTTGCTTAGTATTTTGTTCAATATTTTGCGTATATTTGCCATTTTATTTTTCTTAGAATAGCTCTTTCCTGAACCTCTTGTAAGGTGTCTAGGTTTTGTTTTTTACATCTCATTCAGGTTTCTTTGTCTGGTAAAGTCTTTATTTTCACTTTACAAATAAGTGATAACTGTGCAAGTTAGAGTATTTCTGGGTGGGAGATTTCTTATTTCAGTAGTTTGAAAATGTCTTTATAATTACCCTCGGCGTATGTTTTCTGCTCAGCAATCTGCTGATAGCCTAATGGGGGTTTCTATGTAGATTAACATAACTTTTCTTGGCTGCTTTTAAAATTTTACTCTGTCATTGACTTGCCAATTTGCATATGACGTATCTTGAAGAAGGTCCCATTGTCTTAAAGTTATTGGTGTTTTGTTGGCTCACGGACTTGTATATCAGTTCCTTACCCAGCTTAAGGAAGTTATCAACTATATCAACTTTAAATAAACTATCAACTGCCTTCTAACTTTCTTCTCCCTCCAGGATTTCACTCTAATATGCACTTCCGGAAGAAGTCTGATGGCTATTGTAAAATATCCTCACTTTTTAATATCTTGAATCTCTGCCCTCTCCTATCATTTCTTGTTTTGTATTGGTGAGTTTGCTAATCTCTCTTCCACAAGAGAGTCTTCTTCCAATACTTTCTGTTGCATTCTTCATATCACTTATTAAGTTCATCTGGTCCTCCAATAATGTTTGGTTGTTTCATAGTTTCAGTCTCTTAGGTAATGTATACCTTATCAACATTTATTTTATTCCTGAGCTCACTAAACTGCTTTCTGAGTTTTGTTTTTTGTATTGAGTTTTTGTATGGCATCTCTTTGGATTCTCTATTAGTTATACGGCAATATTCCATGACTTTAAATTTGTTTGCTGCAGTGTTGATGTTTGTGTGCGTGTGTGTGTGTGTGTGTGTGTGTGCATTTGCCTGTGCGTGTGTGTCTTTGTCTGTGTCAGTGTCTGTGTGTGTGTATCTGTGTGTGTACGTGCCCTATAATGTTACTGTGATTGGTCATGGTCCTGGTAAATTATTGCTCTGATGACACTAAAAAACAGATTGGGATTTGGAGTCCTTGCTTTTGTTTTCTGGTAGTTTGCAATAATGCACAATTTTTGGTTTTGCTTAACTGAGCTACCTCTTATAATATTTCAAAATGGCACATTCTAGTCGCTACTGTCTGGATAAAAGATTGTTTACATTGTCACTTCTTAGACTTCTCTGGTAGTTAATGCCACTGTTGTCACTTGGCCGGTGAACCCTTCCTTTTATCTGATATCCCTTAAGCCTCAATGCACACATTGAGGAAAGGTATAAAGACAGGTGGGTAGTTGAACTCAGGCAACTGCCTTTGCCATGTCCAATGTTGCAAGGTACATTGTCTCCATCACTGTGAATGGGAAGTAGAGAGAGTGTCATGAATGTCTGAGTGTCAAAAGGTTGGAAATTCTGTCTCCATTTTGGCTCCCTCCAAGTTACCTGTGACCATGAGTACTGGTGCAGTTGGAGGCTGATGCTGTGTGAACCAATGAGACCCTGATTCTACTGAGAACTCTGAAACTCTGGGCTCAGAAACCCTAGTAAGTGGACCATGGTCGCAGGCACCAACTCTGCTCTTCCCTCAGTTCAGCCAACTTTATGTGTTTTAGCCCACCAAACTTCAGCTGTACACATGTGTTCTGGAGTATTGTTTTGTGTTGTAGTTATTTTTCTTGAGATGTGATCGTTTCACTGACTGTAGATTTAAGGGGAGAGACAGAAATAGTTGAAACTTATGACACTCTTCTCAAAGAATATACTTTTACTTTTAAAATCTTAAATTCTAATAAGGACATTATAAGAAGAGCAAAGAAAGTGAACTAATCACCTCCCTTAATATCAGAGTACTACAAAATACTTTGTTTTTCCTGGGTTTTTTCTTCAATATTTTCCCACATGCATGCACATTTTAGTATAATATATGCCTATAATCTCTTTAAAATCAGTTAAATTATTAAAATATTTTTCTGTGCTGTAAATATAGCCCTGTTCTCTAACTTATTATTAGTAGCTTGCATATTTCTGTCTTCCCCATCCTTCTTCCCTGTCCCCAGTGGAAACCACTACTTGGTACACTACACATATATATATGAGTCTGTTTCTTTTTTTTATGATAATTTCTCTTATACATTTAGTTTCCTCATGAAAGTGGTAACATAGAGTGTTTTTCTCTGTATGACTTATTTTGCTATATGCAACACTATCTGGGTCCAGTCACATTGTTCCAAATGGCAGAATTTTATTTTTTGATATGACAATGACTAAGTTTTTATTATGTTATCTATATCTCACATCTATCTCTGTCAATCATCTGTTGATGGGCAGTTGATTTGTGCTTCTATCCTTGGCTATTATAAATAAAGATGTTAAGAACATTGGGGGTAATATATCATTTAAATTTAATGTTTTCATTTTTATCAGATTTATAACAAAAACTGGAATTGTGGCTACATATAATTTCCTATTTCTAGTTTCCTTAACACTGTCCACAGTTTTATAATAGTGGATGCATCAATTTATATTTCCACCAACATTGTACCTGGGTTCCCTTTTATTGTCATTCATATTAATGTTTGTCATTTGAAGACTTTTTTTAATAGCCATTTTGGTTGCTGTGAGATTATAATTCATTCTGGTATTGATTTATGTGTTCTTAATTAATAGCAACATTATGTTTCTTTTTATGTACATGAAAATCATCCACATGTCTGTTTTTGAAAAGTTTCCATGAAGATCCTTCAACTGTTTTTAAGTTGTGGTCTTTTTTAAATAATGAGTTTAATATGCTATATATACATAATGGATAATAACACCTTGTTGGTTTCATAGTCTGAAACTCTTCCTTCTATTCTGTGTATTGTCATAAGTCCTGCTGAAGGTTTCCTTTGCTATGCAAACGGTTTTGCATTTCACAATTATACAAGAAGTGGAATCACTGTATCCCATATTACATCTATTTTTTCCTCAGTATAATTAAAAAGTTATTGTTAATTTTCCTTTTTTTGTTACTTAGTAGATAGATCAAAAATACATATTGCAAAGATTTATCACAAAGGCACTTCTGCTCCTGTTTTTGTTCAGAGATTGTACAGTTTCAAGTTTTACATTTAGGGAATTAATCCATTTCTATTTTATTTTGTATTCTATGGAAAGAAGGGCTCTTCCATTTACCTTTTACATGTAATTTCCAGTTTTCCCAAAACTACTTGTTGAAGAGACTGCCTTTTTTTCCATTGTATACTCTTGCCTCCTTCATTGTAGACTAATTGACCATATATGTGTGTGTTTATTTTAGGGCTCTTTATGTTGTTCCATTGATCTATGTGACTCTATTAGTGACATATTTTGATGTTTTGATTACTGTAGCTTTGTAGTATGTTCTAAAGTCAGGGAGGATAATACTCACAGCTTTGTTCATTTTTTAAGGATAATTTTTGAAAATTTGTGCCTTTCAGAATTTAGTGTAAATTTTATTATTTTTCTCCTTGTTTTGTGAAGAAACATATGGATTCTGTGAGAATAGCAATTTACTAAAAAGAAAAACATGAGAAAAATTGTAAAGTGTGGAGGATAAATCATACAACATTAAACAACCAATGGATTGCTGCATAAATAAAAAAATACAAAAAGAAATATAACAACAAAAACAAAGTCCTTGCTATATAGCAAAAGCAGTAATAGGGATGCTTATAGGAAAACAATCCCACTTATACAAATAAGAAATATCTATCTCTTATAACATAATCTTACCAACAGAAGATGAAGCAAAATAATAAACAAACTTGTTAGTAGAAAGAAAGACAACTGATAGTTTGGAACATAAATACATAAAATAAAGATTAAAAGTAGAAATATCTAAAGAAACTACATAATGGCCTTTGAAAGATAAATAAAACTGATAAACTTTAATGAGACTCATGAGCAAAAAAGAGAATGCAGGTTAAAAAGCTGCAAAATATATGAGAAGTTACAGCTTATGTCAACGGAAAAGAAAGCATCATAAGATGATACAACAAATTATATGCCAATTAAAATGGAATCCCTAGAAGAAATGGACAATTTCCTAGAAAGATCTAATCTCCAAAATGGAATGAGAAATAGAAAATATTAACTGATTATCACTAATGAAATTGAAAAAATAATTAAACAAAATCTCCCAAGAAACAAAATTCCAGGACTTGACAGTTTCACAGGTGACTTCTGCCAAACATATACAGAAGAGTTATCACCTTTACTTCTCAGAGAATTCAAAAAATTTGCAAAGGAAAGAAGGTTTCCTACCCCACATTTCTGTATCACACTATTACTAAAACAGGAACAAATATCTCATAAAATTACAGTTTAAATACTACTGATAAGCATACATGAAAAAACATCAATAAATATTAGCAAAGCAAACAAAACATTAAAAGGATTATACAGTATGATTAAGTCCCTTTTATCCCACTGATGCAAAAGTGATTCATCACCCAGAAATTAATCTATATGATACACCAAACTAACAAATTGAAAAATAAAAATTATATGGTAACCTCAAAAGTCTCATAAAATGTTTGACAAATTCAGTATCTATTTATGATTATATTTCTCCTCAGAATGGGTATGAGGAAACATACCTCAACACATTTAAGGTCGCATATGACAAGAACTCAGCTAACATGACACTCACTGATTAAAAGCTGAAAGCATCTACTGTAAGAGCAGGAAGAAGACAAGAATGTTCACACTTGCTACTGTTATTCAGTATAGTATTGGAAATTCTAGCCATAGCTATCCAAAATAAAAGTGAATAAAATATAGGTATTTCTGAAAAGGAGTATAAGAATCTGTTTGCAGATGAAATACTTAAACAGAAATCGTAAAAAAGACACCACAATGCTATGAGTGCTTTTCAATGCATTTGGTAAAATTTCAGAATGTAAAATTAGCATACAGAAATCTTGCATTTCTACACACTAACAACAAGTTAACAGATACAGAAAGTGAGGGAACTGTCTCATTTACAGTTGCATTACAAAAAAAAATCAAGAAATGTATACAAAAAAGGAGGTAAAAAAAATGTACTCAAAAAACTGTAATATATTTATAACAGAAATTGAAGATAATGAAAACAGATGAAAGGATATACAGTGTTCATAGATTAGGAGAAAAATATTGTTTAAATGACAATACTAGCCAAGAAAATACACAAATTAAATTCAGTGCTTTTCAAAATAAAAATGGCATTTTCAGACACTTTTAAAAAATAATTATTACATTTACATGTAAACACAAGAGTTGAAATCACAAAAAAACCAAAGGTAAAGATAACGAACAAACTAAAAACACAAACAACTTTGACAAAGAACAAACAGGATGTAACACTTTCCCTGATTTTTAACTGTAATACAAAGATACAGTAATGAATATGGTAGTGGCATAAAACAAACAGAATAATGGAACACAACAGAATGCCTAAAAATGAAATCAGACAGTTATGGTCATTTTGCCCATTACAAAAAAATGAACATACAGTGGGGGAAAGGTAATCAAAAGACACATGAAAATGGTCAACATGACTAATCATGAGAAAAAAGCAAGACCATAACTCAATGAGATATTATGTCACTCCTGTCAGAATGCCTATGATCAAAAATGAAACAAATATAAATATTGGTGAGGATGTAAGGAAAAGCACCCTGCTACACTGCTTGAGTGAATGTAAATTTGTGCTGCTTCTGTGGAAAAGAGTATGGAGTTTTATCTCAAAATTAAAAATGAAATATGAACCAACATTTCCATAACTAAATACTTATCCCAAGAAAATATAAACACAAATTTGAAAAGATAAATTCACCCCTATATTCACTGTGGCATTATTTAAAATAGCCAGGCTATAGAAGCAAATTAATTGCTTTTCAATAGATGATGGATAAAGAAATGTGTGTTTATAGTATATATATCTACCCATCTATTAACTACATATTTATCTATATTTATATATATATATATGCACACTAAATATATATATATATATATATATATATGCACACACACACATAAAAATACAATGGGTTATTACTCAGCTATAAAAAGAATAAGTTCTTGTCATTTGCAACAAATGGGTAGAACAAGAGGGTAATATGTTAGGTGAAAAATGTCAGACAGAGAATGACAAATTTAGAATAGTTTTACTCATATTTGGAATTTAAAAAAATGAACATAACAAAACAGAAAAGAAGTTATATATATAGAAAGTAAAAGGTTGCTCACATGAAGGAGGGAAATGTGGTGAAGAAAAACAAATAGTTGAGGAAAATTAAGAGAGAAAATTATCCAGTTGCAAATTAAAAGATCAGGGACAGGAAATTTACTATGTGGGGAATAGTCAATAACTATGAATTACCTTTAAATAGCAACTATCAAAACTATATTTATTGTTGTGATCAGTTTGACATGTATTAAAAATAGCAAACATTATGTTATGTAAGAGAAACTAACACAGAGTTATAGATTTAAGTGCACTTCAAAAACAAACAAACACACTTATAGAAAAAATAATTTGATTTGTACATAACAGAGGCAGTGGTTGGGAAAGGAGAATTTGATTAATGCACTCAAAAGCTACAAACCTCCAGCCGTAAAATAAACCTGTTCTAGGGATGCCCCGTAAAAACATGAAAATTACAATTATTACTGCTTTATGTTCTATATGAATGTTGTTAAGGGGATAGAACATAAGATTTCTCATCACAACCAAAGACAAATTGTATTTCTTTAAAATTGTATCTAAAAGAGATAATGAATTCTCCCTAAACTTGCTATGATATTTATTTCTTAATACTTATAAATCAAATCCCTATCCTGTGCACCTAAACTCACACAATCTTTTATGCCAATTATATGTCAATAAAAGCGTTAGTAAAAATGGAAATTTAATGATCATGATTTCCCATGTCATTTTTCATGATTCGTTTTGCAGCAAGTAAACTTGAGTCATGATATACTTATCATAGGTAAATATACTAATAAATAAATGATTCAAATAAATTATACATAAAAATACAAATAAAATTAGGGTCTTACCATGCTTTAAGCTTTCTTCATGTTAACAGCCCACTGCTTCTGTAGGCATCAAAATTTCACTCTGTGTATTCATCTGAGATTAGTGAATGGATACAAATTTAAAACTGGCTGCTCTTGTTGTGAGTGATAAAGTTCAATGTCTGTGACCAATGGTCTCAACTCCCCGACAGCATCTGTAGGAAATGAACATGCTAGGTTGCAAAAAATCTCAGCATGGTTAAATCTCATAACTCCTACAATTCTTAACTGTTTTGCAATGGGAATGCAATACTGACAAAGTCTTGATTTTCAATAACAATGTGGTGTTTTCTCATGGTTGCATTAGGGTATGTGAGGATAATCCCTCAGATACACAACAAATATTCTTGCTCAAGTTCTGGGCAAAGAAGTGCAAATTTCTGCATTATTAGGACTGAGGACTGCTCTCAAAATGATGACTATGCTCACTCTATTCCAGGTAATACAAGGAAAAAAGTTTATTGCAATTTCAAGGTGAACGGGAATAAGTCAGTGTTCCAGTCCCTATAAACTAGTCAACGGGTGTTCAAAGCCAAAGTAAGTTGTGTCAACAATGAGAATTAAAAGAAAAATACTTAGACATAAGTTTAAATTAAAAAGAAGACACAGTCCAGTGCTGGGCTCTGGGGGCTGCAGAATGTATATGCCTCAGTCCAACTCAAGGATTCATTGGCTTGGCCGTAGCATCAGCTCTGGATTCTATGAACAGGTAACAATTAGTATACAGGGAAAAATATAATCTACCTCTCCCTAATCTGAAGACAATCTGGTGGCTCAATGAAACTCTTAATTCACAGACATTCTGACAGGTGCAGAGGAAAAATTCACTGATGACTCAACTAAGACAAACGTAGTTACTGCTAAACAATCCATCTTCACACACACACAGTGGTAGAGAGATTTGTAGTATTTAGTGGGAAGAATTCAGTGGGCAGAGCTCAGAGCATAATTTTCAAATCATCAGCCAACTTTTGTACTTTTGCCAATAGTCTAGCTTTTCCCAGGTAGAAAACTACAGATGGACAAACAAATAATATTCTTCCTTAGAAAATTTCTAATTTTGAAAGTAAACTGTAGCTTTTGACTTATCAGTACAGAACCTTGTTAAGATGATCACGGTAAGACCCACTGTGTGATAAGAGAGCTGGAAACAAGCTGCTGAACCAGCCCATCTGAACCCCAGACTGCTAATGTAAGCAAAAACATAACCACCATCAGATTTGAGCTGACAAACTTAAAAACTTGATGTTTCTGTTGTAGGAAACACCACTGCTGTCCAGACACAATTCTCCTGCTGCAAGTGGGCTCTTTTATTCTCTTGGTGAAGGTCATATTTATGGGATGTTGTTAGAGGTTACACTGGTCAATTTGCCCATTCTCCAGATTATCAAAGGCTTTCTTCACAAATGGAGACACATTTTCAGGATTAATGTTGCCATTACAGTCTTATCAGATGACACTAGCTGCATCATTGTGAGTAGAAGCCTTAGGGTCCCTGAAATTGCCTACTATTTTTCCAGCATTTCAGGGCATTTCACATTCTGAATATGCTTCACCTTTTATTTTAAATTAATGGGAAACCATCAAAGACGTCCATGAATATTTTATATTTCCTAATATCTGTATAAATTTGGTATTCTTGCAGTTGGACAAATTTTTAATTCCACCACCCTCACCTCCTTCTAGTCCACATATTTTAGATTGCAATTTGGTTACTGAATACAAGAACCCCAACCAAGGGGATAGTACCACTTAGATACTTCCTTTGTGAAGGTTAGAAGGGGCACAAGTTATGTAGGGTGTATAAACCTACATTAAATGTTTGCAACGTCACTGTCTCTTCTGGAAAAAGCTCTCATTCTAAGAAGTAAATTAATCATAAGTCAGTATAGTTATTGGTATGGGGAAGAGAATCAGCTGTTTTGTGGTGGGTGGGTGATGAAGAGACAGGAAAATATCCAGCAAATGAGAACGGATTGCTTTATGCCTCTGGAGGCATGAATTAAGAAGTAAATATTACTTTGTCTCCTGTACCTACCTCCACTTACTGTCTTGAGTGACTAGTCCTTGGGATATGAAAGATCTATTTTGTGGTGAAGAGTAAAGACCATAATGAAATAGTTTGAAAACCATGAGAGTTTTGTTGTTTCAATAAAGTAGATTTTGCTTAAAGTCAACATGTGTTTTTCATTCACTTAATACAAAAATGCATCCTGTGACATGTGCTGTGCATACTGTACTGGTATCCAAGTTAGACAAGGAAAGGGGGATAGATAGAAAACATCTGGAGGAGGTGGTTTCTGTGCTGAGACTGGGAAAATCTAAGTAGATGAAAGGAGGACACCCAAAGTCCAAGGATGAGCTGGAGTATATGTGGTGAGGTTGAAGCTAACATAGTTGACAATCGTTTGCCTGGATATATTTCCACATACAGTGAAACATAAAGATATACCAAGGTAGTGAGATGCCAGATTTATAAAGAAATGACTAAACCAAGATGATTCGTGGGCTTAGATTTGGAAAGGCATTAAGTGCCACCCTGAGGACGTAAGCTTGTCTTTGGCTTGAACATAAAAGCAACATAAAGAATTGACTTGAAAATATAATGTAGACTCTTGAGGGCAGGAAATGAAAGCACCAATTTTAATGCTTTGAAAACAGCACAAAGAAGACCATAGATAAAATTACTTCTTAAATTCTACCACATGCTGAATGTGCCATCTGAGACTACATCATGTGACCTTCATGATTCCAGGAATGACATAATAGAGACCATGATCCCTGGGCCGGTTCCTGCATTTATCTCCTGTTCCAGCTTATCCTAACAACACTTTTAATACTTTTCAGGGTGAACAAGAAACTACTTAGTGCTTTTCCCCCTCTCCATGTTTTAGTCTTTTTCCAAATTCTTCCATTTTCTCTCCCTCCTTTCAAGACAGTATTTAAATTTACTCCCATATTGTTCCATCAAATGATCATATCAATCAAGTATCTCATTTTAACTGTAAATGTTAACTTTGTCTCCCATTTAACACTTAACCTAATTTAAAAAAATATAAGGTAAATACAGGTACACATCTATGTTTATTGTTCAAATAAGAAAATTACAGATATTTGTCGACATTTGCCAACATCAATTTTAATCTTTGTTATCCTGCATAAACTGGTAGTCTTCTGGTAGATCCCTTGTAATTAGGATGATGTTCATAAAGTGAAGTTGGCTGATGAGTTGGCCTTGTAAGAGATGTAGCTGATGTATCAGCTGTCACTCTCACTGGAAACCGTGCGTTGCTCCCTGGTTGAAGTTTAGAAGAACGACCTTCTTTGGCAGATATGTTGTGATATCCATTTGGAAAAACAGAAGGCTCCACCATCAGTCCAAAATAATTACTCTGCATGGGAGACAAGATGCTGTACTGAGATGTAGAATTTGTAGTTTTAATGAAGTTCATAATATGGTCATTTGCTTCAGTTCATCTGTTTTGAGTGTGCCTGTGGACAATGTTCAACTGATTTAAAATAGCATACTGATCCACTGCAATTTGTTCTGGTGGTCTAACTGACCTTGATGATGGAGCAGAAAAATCACCGCTGATCGGGGTATTTTTATCACCAATTATTTGTCTAGTAGGGGGCTTTCTAATTAGAGGCATTTTTAATTTTGCAACAGGTAAAAATGCACTTTCTCCACTAGTGTCAGTCACAAAAGCAGAATTATATTTATCCACATTACCCCCTGCTATAAAGTGCTTCTTGTTGAAATCTTCAGCCAATGAAGATAACAGAGAGGCATTTTTAATCCCAACTCTTCATCTTATTCTGATTAAAGCTGGGAAAAGACTCATTTAAAATTTGAATTATGGTAGAACTGCTGCTACAAAAATAGAGAAAAATTTTAGTAATATTTTAAACCAAAATACAAGACTACAATAAGTCTAACGTATAAAACATCAGATTTCACTTTTACAATTGAAAGAAAATATCATCAAAATATGAACATTGCTGACTATTTTTTAAATTTCCTTATTTGTAAAATACACATTTAAGTAGTATAGTCATCAAATTAAAGAAGTTACCATTTGCAGTAACGGTGAATGCCACTTTTCACAAGCAGCTTTAATACCTTTATATATATTTCTGATAAGATTCATAATTGCAAGCAAAGTTTCTCTGAATCTTGAATACTTATGGCACTGTCCCCAATTTTAGAAAAAATAAAGAATTTAAGACTTGGTAATTTTATTCAATTTTCAAAATCTAGCTTTAAATATATATTACCATTGATTGATGTACAACATAAACTTTCATATATGTTACCAAGTGGTTACTAAAATTTCTGAATACCTTGCTTAAAACAGAGACTTTTTTTCTTCTGCCAGAAAGTCAGCTAGACAAGCAGATCTTTGAAAATTCTGCCGCACTTTACTAAATCCATAAAGGTTAAGCTGTCTAACTAAACTTTTCATACTTCCAGTTTCAAATATTCTGAAAGAGGCCTTTCTTTCCAAAACTACCTTCTTAAAGATATCTTCATCAATCATGATGGAAGATCCATTATCATCCCACCAGATGGATTTATATTGGTTACTCCTAGCAATTTTCCAGAGATTTCTTGGAAATGTCAGAGAACGAAAATAATTATCTTCATATGGTTCAGAGACACAATGTGTGTAACATGGTCTTTTTATCAAAGATTCTTCAGACAAACTCTGAAAAGCATTTTCTTCAATCACAGACCTCAAGTCCAAGTCCTCAGAGAATGTTTGATCACACAATAGAGATCTACCAGAGTTACCTGAAACAGTTGGTCCATCTTTATGAGACACATCTTGAAATTCTGAAGAAACATGTGTCATCTCAAATAACTTTTTCTACAGTTACTTTTCTAATCTGCATGATTTTGAGCACTGCAACTTCAAATGCTGCTTTGGCAGGACTGCACAGATAAACTGCTAGGCCATCACAATGGTTCTCAACCTGAGTAGCTGTGGCATCATAAAACGACTGGTCTCCTAGCAACCCAAGTGTAACATTCCGCCTGTGTTTACTGCTCATTCATCCAGTTAAAATGAAACATAAATGTTGCTTATTTTTATAGTGTGATGTGGAAATATTTTCCCCACAAAATCTTTTTAAATAATTTAATTTTGGGGTCTATGAAATAAAACCAATCTCCATACTTTTGTACACAAATTTATACTTGATTTGTGAACATGGAATAAATAATGCAAAAAAAATAAAATAATTTAAAGTTTTGGAATTTAAAGTGAAATTTGTGTAAAACCTCTACAGAAAAAGTATAACAATTTCATGATCATTTGTAATTAAAGTGAAACATAATTTGATTCGGAAATGGAAGTATGTATTTATCTGTGTTCTTTAAAATAAGTAGCTGTATATTCAAAACATGAGAAAAATAAATATCAGTTTATTTGGAATGTTAATAAGAAAATTGTAAATATTTATAAAATAAAATTTTATTTAAATAATCAATCAAATTTAAGAAATCCCAAAGGGGGGAATTTTTGTTTTAAATTGTAATTCAGTGCTATAATTAAAACAAATATAATTTAATTTTCTAGCATAAAAAGTACAAAAGAGACAATCTTATTGTATATTTACAAAAGTTTATTTTTGCCATTCTTTCAGTCAGAGGTTTTTCAGTACCTAGAAGGAATAAATTTTCATGTCATCTGTATATTCCATACTCTTGTGGCTTCTGTTATGTGTTCCAAATTGCTGTTCATAAATACACTTATGCACAAGATCCTGGGTTCAATAAGCAGTGCCTCCATTAAGGGGCAAACAAACAAACAATCAGAAAACAAAGAAATAACATTATATGTGGGTTGGTGTGGAAAATACCAGGTAATGCATTTTAGGAAGCATATGTTTCTCAGTCTTGAAACAGTAGGCATTGTTTATATAACACAGCATTTTTAGGCAAGTGTTTTGTTCACTAATTGTAAATGAAAGCTATGTTCTGTATCAGTAAACTGTAGTAAATCCAGTTCTACCAAAAGTTATAGTATTTATTTCAAACAAAATAAATTCCATTAAAGAAAAGCCAAATTCAAAATGAGAGATAAAATTTTAAGTAAATAAATATAAAATCAAGCTACAATGTAAATTTTTCCTTCAGCATCTGTAAATTCCATTCTAAATGAACATTAGCAACCTGAATTCATGGCATATTATAAGTATTATAAACTATAGTTAACTTGGATTTAGTCCTGATTCATAAATATTATTTAACATACACAGATTATTATATGTGATAACATAACATAAAAAACAAAGAATTGAAAAATTACAATCTCAAGAATTGTAGGAAATTTATTGACAGAACTGATCTTAACTTTTTTATAAAATATTCTTTACAAATTCGCTCTATATAGAAGTTAACTTAACAAAGAAAAAGCCATATATGAAAAACCCATGACTAACATCAAGTTCAATGTTAACATACAGGAAGGTTTTCCTTTGGTACAGTAATAAGAAAAAGAAGCTCATTTTCACACGTCCTAAATTACACTACTAGAAGTCCTAGCCAGAACATCTAGTCAAGAAAAAAATATAAAATGTATCCAACTTGTAAAAAATCAGTAAACTATTTACAGATGACATAATTATACATTGATAGAAAACTCCATAGACTTCTCTAGTGACTGTAAGAATTATTGAACAAATTTAGTATACTTGCAGAATACAAAATCAATATACAAATATCCGTTGCATTTTTATATAGTAACAACACATTATCAGAAAGAGAAATTAGGAAAACACTTGTGTGTAAATCTATGCCAAAAAGACCAAAATAGGAATACATTTGTTAAGTGAAATAAAAGATCTAAACATAGATCTATAAATTACAGGTGCAAGAAATATAAGTAAATAAAATAAATAGAAAGATATTCTGTGCTCATGGATTGTATAAAATATGAGGAAATATTCTAATCTATCTTTTCAACATTCAATTTCCACAGCACTAATTATTGAGGAGAATATATTTTCTTCATTTTATACTCTAGATTTCTTTTTCATGGGTTAATTGATCATAGGTGTGAGGGATTATATCTGGGTGCTCTATTCTCTTCTATTGATTGGTGTCTGTTTCTGAGCCAGTATCATGTTGTTTTATTTACTAAAGCTTTGTTGGATTGTTTAACATCAGAGAACTTTACACTATTACATTTAATACTCTTTTCCAAGATTATTTTGGCAACTCATGATCTTTGTGGTTACATATAAATTTTGATATTATTTGTTCTATATAATGGAAAAATCTCATAGGTATTTTGACATGAATCACACTAAACATAGATTCCATTGGGTTGAAAGGTTGTCTCAACCACATAGTTTCACATCATTAACATAAGAGTTCTTTTCATTTCTTTGGATCAGTTTTAATTTCCTTCACCAATATTTTCTGTTTTTTAACGTATATGCTTTCAACTTAATTGTTAACTTCATTTCTAGGTGTTCTTTACATATATATATATATTATATATATATAATTATATACATAATATATGTAAACTCGTTTCCTACACAAATACAGCCGGCAGAAGGCAGTGGCAAGGCATATTGAAATTCCTGAATGAAAGAAAGCTGTAATCAAAGATACTATATCAAGCAAGTCTATCTTTGAGAATAGAAGGAGAGGTAAATAACTTCCACACAAGCAAATACTTAAAGAATTTGGCAAGAGAAAATGAAATAATGAAAGATCTACTCTAAATACAAAAGAAGCAGGATTCTATAGAAAAGAGAAAGGCATAATTATAAAGGCAATATCTACAATGACTTACAACAGAATAAATATGATGTTGTAAAACAGGACATCAAAATTTTTAAGGGTCACAGAATGAAACAGGACAATACAGAGTATTTTCTTCTTGTTTCTCTTCTCTGTAGGATGGGTAAGAGTTTGTATTCTTATCAGTTAAAATAAACAGATACATTATGGGTCAATATAAATACACAACAAGGTAAACATAAGTCAAAATCTTACAATGAAATCGTAAAGCCATAAAGAAACCAAGATAATAAAAGAAAACTATCAAGCCACAAAAAGAAAAAGAAATGAACAAAAAGGAAATACCACATCAACTGGAAAATGAAGTTCCAAATGAAAATAAACACCAGTCTATCAATAATTCTCACAAATGATAATGGACTTAGTGCTTCAATTAAAAGATATATATTGTCAGATGGGATAATATAACAAGACCCTACATAATGAAGCATACAAGAGACCCAATATAGTAAGTGGAAAACACAATTGAAATTGAGAAGGTGGAAGAATATATTGCATGCAAATACACATGACCAGAAAGCAGGACTAGCAGTACTGACTTCACACAAATAGACTTTACAAGAAAGGTCATAAAGATAAACAAGCACATGATATGATGATTAAAGGAGCAATACAAAATGAGGGTTTTATACCCATTAATACTTATGCACTCAATATAGGAGCACCTAAATACATAAAGCAAATACTAATAGATAAAAAGAGAGAAATCGCTGGGAAAAAAAACACAATAGGATACTATAACACCCTATTACCATCACTGGACTGCCCTTTCACACAGAAAATTAATAAAGGAACAAAGATACTAAAACATGATAAAATAATTGGAGATGGTTGATACTTCCAAAAGAGTACTTCTCCCAAAAACAGAATATACATTCTTTTCCAATACACATGGAACATTTTCAAGGAAAGATTATAAACTCAGGCACAGAAGAAGCCTCAACAAATTTAAGAAGATAAATATTATTTCAAGCATCTTTTCTAAGTATAATACCATGAAACTAGAAATAAATCATAGAAAAACAGGGAGAAGAAATGACAGCATCCAGATTAAAAAACATGGTACTATAACAAAGGAGGGAGTTGATGAATTAAAAGAAGAAATTAAAAAATATCTTGAGAAATATGACAAAACACTTCAAAAAGTCTATGGAATACAGTGAAAGCAGGTTTAAGAGGGAAGTTCATAGTGACAAAGCCCTCCACAAAGGAGAAGTACAATTTCAAATAAATAATCTGACGTTCTATGTAAACTAATCATGAAGAGTAGAGCAAACAAAACCAAAAGTCAACAGAAAGGGGGAAAAAGTAAAGATCAAGGAGGAAAGAATTGAAATAGAGATTAAAAAATAGAAAAAAATCAATCAAACTTTTTGAAATTTTAAACAAATTTGACAAATCTCTGGGTAGGATCACCAACAAGAAAAGAAAGAGAACACAAATAATATAAGAAATGAAAATGGAGAAAATAAAAAGATACAACAAATTTACAATATATCAAAAGGAAATATCAAGAGCAACTGTACGGAAACAAACCGGATAACCAGGAAGTAATGGAGAAGTTTTTGGAAACATTCAGCCCACCAATATTGCATCAAGAAGAAACTAACCATTTGAACAGACAGATCAACAGAAATGGAATACCATTATCAATACAATAAAAAATCTCTGTATGAATCAATAAAAATGTAAAAAAATAAAAATAAAAAATAAAAAAAACAGATTTATTGAGGTATAATTGATAAAAAATTAGTATATGTTTAATGTCTAAAAAAAAAAAAAAAAAAACCATAAAAAAAAAAAAAAAAAAATCTCTGCAAACAAAATTCAGACCCAAATACCTTCACTGGGGAATTTGACCAAACATACAAAGAAAAATCCATACCGGTCCTCCTCAAACACTTCCAAAAGATTAATATGGAGAGAGTACTCCCAAACTCACACCATAAGGCCAACATCAACCTGATACCAAAACCAGACAAAGACAATACCCGAAAAAGAAAACTATAGGCCGATATCATTGATAAACATTGATGTAAATGTCCTCAAGGATTAATTAACAAACAGAATCAAACATCATGTAAAAAAAAGACCATGCACCATGGTCAAGTTAGGTTCATCCCAGGAACACAAGGATGGTTGAACTTATGCAAATCAATCAATTAATTGTGATACACCATATCAACAAAAGAGAAGACAAAAACGATATGATTATCTCAGTAGATGCAGAAAAAGCATTTGATAAAATTTAACGTCTATTTGCCATAAAAGTTCTTATCACAGTGGGCATAGAGGGACCATATCTCAACATAATGAAAGCTATATATGACAAGTATATAGCCAGCAAAATACTCAATGGTGAAAAACTGGAACCCTTCCCACAAAAACCTGAGACAAGACAAGGATGCCCATTCACACAATTTCAATTCAATATAGTCTTGGAATTCCTAGCCACAACGATCAGGCAAGGAAAATAAACAAAACTTTTCAGACTGGGAAAGAAGAGGTAAAATTGTCATGTTATGCAGACATGACACTGTATATAGAAAACTATAAAAGCTTCACAAAAAATTACTTAGGCTAAAAAAGGAACTGGGCTAGGTAGTCAGATTAATCTACAAAAACCAATTACATTTCTTTACACTATCATTGAATCATCAGGAAAACAAATTATGGAAACAACCACTTTAATAACTGCACCCAAAACTATAAAATGCTTAAGAATAACTCTGACCAAGGTGGCGAATGACTTATACATGGAGAAAAAGGAAATATTGATTGAGGAAATCAAGAAAGATTTTAAGAATTGAAAACATACACAATGGTCTCTTAATGGAAGCAATAATATTGTTAAAATGGCCATAATGCCCAAGGTAATTCACAAACTAACTGAGTTCCTATCTAAATTATGCAAGACATTTATTTTTAGGACTGAAACAAATGATCATAAGATTTACATAGAATCAGAAAAGATCCATAATTTCCATAACAATATTGAAGACAAAGAGGCTGGAGCAATAACCCGCCTGGTCTCCATACACTATTGCAGAGCTACAATAGTTAAAATGACATGATATTGGTACAGAAACAGGCATATGGATCAATGGAAGAGAATAGAGAGCCTAGGAATAAATCTACAGGCCTATGTTCAATTAATATTTGACAGAGTAGCCAAGAATATGACAGAGAAAAGGCCATCTCTTCACCAACTGGTGTTGGGAAAACTGGAGAGCAGCATCAGACCAATGGAGTTAGAACAATCCTTCAATCCATACACAAGAATAAGCCCAAAATGGCTTGAAGCCTGAAATGTAAGGCAAGACACAATATATCCCTTAGAAGAAAATATTGACAAAACACTCTGAGATAAATCTCAGCAATGATCTCCTAGAACAGCCTACCCAGTTAATGGGTGTAAGAGCAAAATTAATAAATGGGACCTAATTAAACTTATAAGCTTTTGCACAGAAAATGGAACCATAAACAAAGCAAAATGACAACCAACAGGATTAAAGAAAATATTTAGAAATGATGCAACTGACAAAGGCTAAATTTCCAAAATATAAAGACTTCATACAACCTAATAATAATAAAAAAACAAACAAGAAACCCAATCTGAAAATGGGCAGAAGCCCTAAACAAGCATTTCTCCAACAGAGACATACAAATGCCACACAGATATATGAAAAAAAAATAATTGCTCACTATCATTATCAGAGAAGGGCAATTCAAAACTATAATAAAGTATCACTTTACAATAGTCACAATGGCCATCATTCAAAAGTCCACAAACAATAAATGCTGGGGAAGCTGTGGAGAATGGGAACCCTCCTACACTGTTGGTAGGAATGATGTTGGTGCAGTTATTGTGGAAAACAGGATGGGGATTCCTCTAAAGTATAAAAATAGACTTAGCATATGATCCAGCAATCCCACTTCAGGGTATACATCAAAGGGAACCCTATTTCAAAAAGACAACTGCACCCCAATTTTCTTAGCAGTGCTATATACAACAGCCACGAAATGGAAGCAACCTAACTGTCCAACAACAGATGACAGTATTCAAAAATTATGCTGTATTTACACAATGGAATAATATTCTGCAATAAAAAATGATAAAACAGTAACATTTGCAGCAAAATGGATGTCCCCAAAAAGTGTCATCGTAATTGAAATAAGCCAGAAAGAGAAAGAAAAATAACACATGACATGACGTATGTAGAACCTTAAAAAAAAATTTGGATATGGACACTATGATTTCGTCTACAAAACTGAAACACAGAAGCAGATCTACTTAATAATCTTATGATTACTACAGAAAGGGACTGGTAGACGATATATTTGGGAGATGTAGATTTATAAATGTTATCCATTATATATAAAAATAGATGTTTCCAAAATTTTTTTTGTATGACACAGGGCAGTAAGTTAAATAACCTGAAGTAATGTTTAATAGGCACAGAAATATATGCATGTACGGGAACACTGTGCTATACACCACAGATAGACACATTGTAAATGGCATACTTCAATGATATATAAATGAATAAATATGTAAATAAATAAATAAATAAATAATATTTAATAATAAAAGAAATACAAATATTCACACTTCTTATCTTTACACATCAAGATTCTAGGAGTAAACAGAAAGTATAAAGAAGAAAATTGAATGAATGAGAGCAAGGCAAATAACAAGAGAAACAATTGAAAAGATAAAAAAAACCTAAGTCTGTTTCTTTTCAACATAAAGTAGAAAAATTTTACGTTTGTTAAGAAAATAATGACTCAAATTAAATTAGAAACAAAAGAGCAGATATTACCACTGATGTAGAGGTGCATAACATCATAAATATTTACCACTAGCCAACGATTTGAATGACCTAGAACAAAAGACAGATTCCCAGAAACATATGTCTTCCCATACTGAATCAAGGAGAAATTAGGAAGTTAAATTCAGCAAAAGTGTTTAATAGTAAATCAGTAATCCAAACCTCCCAAACCAGAAAAAATTTACAAGATGACATTACTGGTTAAATCTGTCATATATTTGAAGACAATTATTCACCAATTCTTCCCTAAAACTTTCAAGAATTTGAAGGGGGTGAAAGATTCCAAAGAAGTTTTATGATGCCAGCTTTATTTGCACAACCAAGCTAAAAAGGACATTAGATGCAAAATATAGAACATTATCCCTGATGAACATATGTGCCAAAATTCTCAACAAAACACAAGCAAAATGATTTCAACAACACATTTAATATATCATACACATATACGAGTTAAGGGATTTATCCCTGGGTTTAAGGATACGTCAAAATATTCAAATCAATAATGGTGACATGCCTCACTAATAAAATGAGAAATAAAACTCACATTATCATCTCAATAGGTGCAGAAATTGCATTATATATAATGCAACAGCCTTTAAATATACTCCAAACTAATTAAATTAACCCTTCAGTGGCACGATATCATATACACACAAACACTGTGTGGAGAGAAGCGAAGCAGTTCTCTGTTTATTGATTCATAGAAAAAGGGCTTATATAGGACATGAACAATGCCTCACATATTATCTAAGTTATAACAATGTTAATAATGTTAAACTATTTATGTCCCCACGCTCCTGCAGTAAGCACAGGATGTTAAATGATCAAGGATTGTTTTAAAGTTCATCATGGAATTTCATTAAGAAGGTCATCTCTTATCCAGCAGGCTTGCCTGTCTTAGGTTGTCCTCCTCTGACGATCTTACCCATCATAGGCTATCCAGCCATCCGTACTGGATATATTGAGTAGGCCATTTCATATCCAGCCTGTATATGTGATATTCCTCCCAGCTTGTTTATCAGTTCAGCCCATGGGTTTATTCTCTAGAGCCTTCAGACAGGGGCCTACAAACCCAACATCCCTTGACAGAAAAATGGATGAAGGAAATTTGATGTATATATGCAATGCAATCAATACTTTGCATTCCTATCAACAGTGTTCACGGTGTTCCTTTTTCTACACAATCTCACCAACATCTATTACTTTTTTTGATGAGAGCCTTCTGACAAGTGTGAGGTCTTGTCTCATTTTTGGTTTATGACTTTCCTTATAATTTATAGCTCTGAACATATTTTCATGTGTCATTTTGCCAACTCTATGTTTTGTACAGAAAATTGTTTCAGATCTTTCTATTCAGTTCCTACGGACACATTTTTTAACTGGATTGTTTGGTCTTTTTTTTTGTGTTTCTGGTGTATGAGTTTCCAATATAGTTGCATATTAACTCTTGATTGGAAAATATCACTTGCAAATATATTCTCCCATTGTGTTCGTTGACTTTTCATTTTATTGATCATATCTTCTGCATTGTAAATCTGTTTAGAGTGATACAAACATATTTTGTTTGTTTTCCATCTGCTTCCCTTGCCAGAGGAGACATATTTAGAATAAAATTAATTCCAATGTCAGAGTGTACTTCTTATATTTTACACAAGGATTCTTTGTTTTCAGATATTATGCTTTATATGCCCAGGAGTGTGATTGCTGGGTCATATGATAGTTCTATAGAAAATTGCCTTCTGCTCACTTTCTGGCTGAGTTGTTTGTAGATTTTTGAAATGGAGTTGTATGAACGATGTGTGTAATTTAGGAATTAGCCTCTTGTTGATTGCATTGTTTCCAAATGTTTTCTCCCATTTGGAAGTTCATCTTTTCATTCTGCTTATTTTGCTATATACACGCTTTTAGTTTAATTTGGATCTATTTGATTATTTTGCCTTTATTGTTTTCAGCTTGGGAGAGTGACATAAGAAAATTTCACTACAATTTATGTCTTGTTTTTCCTATGTTAGTTTCCAGGAGCTTTATTGTTTCATGTATTAGATTCAGATATTTAAAACATTTTGAGTTTATATTTGTACAGTGTGATGGAGTGTTCTAATTTCATTGATTTACATGTAGATGTCTAGCTTTCTCATCATCACTTGCTGAAGACTGTCTTTTAGGCATTGTATATTTTTGTTTCTTTGTCATAGTTTAGTTGACCATAGGTGTGATATTTTATTTCAGCCTCTGTGTTCTGTTCCAGTGATATAGATGTTTGTTTGTTTTCCAGCATTGTGCTGTTTTGATTACAGTTTTTGTAATATAGTCTGAGATCTGGGAGGTATACGCTTTGTGCAACAAATTTTGTTCTTTTCCCTCATTGTTTCTTTTGCAGTTCTAGTTCTTTTGCATTTCCATACAAATCTTAGGGCTGCTTTAAGTCCTGTGGAAAATATCATGTAGTTCGATCTGAATCACTTTATATCTGTAGACATTTTTAGTAGTATACATATTTTAACAATATTAATTCCTCTAAAATAAGACCTTGAAATTTCTTTCCATTTCTTTGCATCAACTTCAAATTTCTTTATCAGTGTCCTATTGATTTTGTTATCTTGAATTTTTCATACGTTTTTCATTTTTGATCTGATTTCATATGGATTTTTTTAAATAATGGAATATTTCATTGTTAATGTAAAGAAATGTGACAGTTTTTGTATATTAATCATTAATCATCCTACTTTGCTAAATGTCTTTAACAGTTTTAATTGTTTTCATGTGGAGAATATTTAGTGTTCTCTATATAGATTATCCTGTCATCTAAAATAATAACAGTTTTACTTTATTCAATCCAACTTGAGTAACTTTTTTTTTGTCTGATTGCTTTTGCTATGACTTCCCATACTGTGTTTAATAGAAATGGTGAGAGTGTGCATCATTGTTTTATTCCTTAATTTGGCTTTCAGTTATTCACCTTTGCATATTATGTTGTCTGTGGGTCTGTAATTAATGACTTTAGTTATGTTGAGATATATTTCCTGAATCCTACTTTGGTAAGAAGTTTCTGTTTTTGTTGATTCTACTGTTCTTGTTGTTGTTGTTCTTGCTGCTGCTGTTTTAATGAATGAAAGTTGAAGTTTGTGAAATGCTGTTTATCGATTTATTGGGATGACCAAGTCATTTTCCCTTTTCCTTTTGTTAATGTGGTGTATCAAACTGATTGATTTCATGTAATTTCAACCTCTCTTATGATCCTGCAATGAATTAACGTTGATCATGTTGTATGATTCATTTTAGGTATTGCTGGATTTAGTTTATTATTAGTACTTTTTTTGAATTTTTGCATCTATTTCAATCAAAGTTATTGGCTTGAAATTCTCTTTGCTTGTACTTTGTTTGCTGGCTTTGCTATCAGGGTAATGAAAACTTCATAGAATTAATATGGGAGTTCCCCACATCTTCACTATTTTTGAATAGTTTGAAGAGTATAAGTCCTGCTTTGTATTTTTGTGCAATTCTCCACGGGAGCAGTTTAAATCTGCACCAATGTTTAATGATTTTTTTAAATGCAGATTCTATCTTTCTTCTAGTAATCAGTTTGTTCAAATTATTTGTTTCTCCTTATCTCTGTCTATTTCTAGACATTTGTCTATTTCTTCTAAGTTGTCCAGTTTATTGGCATGTAATTGGTGACAAAATGTTCCATTTTCTGTATATCTGAGGGAACAATTGTTATTTCTCCAATTTTATTTCTGAATTTATTTCTTTGGAGCATCTCTCTTTTCTTCATGATGCACCTGGCTAGAGGTTTTTTGATTTTGCTTATCTTAAAAAGAAAACAAAAAACAAAATCTTTGGTTTTACTACTTTTTGAATAGTTGTTTTTGCTCTTTACTTTATATTAACACCTGTAATATTTAGGATCATGTTTTTTTCTTTTTTTTAACTTTTCTTAATTGATTTTTAATCATTTTACAAAGTTGTCTCAAAGTCCATTTTAGAGCACAATTTTTTAGGTACAATGAACATATATACATTTTTTGTCCCATTTTTTCCCCTGTGAGCTGCCGTTAAGATCTTTTATATATTTCCTTGTGCTATAGAGTACAATCCTGTTTATCTATTTTACAATTTTGACCTCCCCGCCTATCTCTTCCCAAACCCCACCCCTTGGCAGCCAACACTTTGTATTCTCTGCCTGCGAGTATATTTCTGTTGAGCCATCTCATATGGTATGTTTCTTTCTCTTTCTGGCTTACTTCACTTAGACTGATTTTCTCCTGGACCATCTATGTTGCTGAAAATGGCATTATGTTGTCAGTTTATAAGAATGACTACTATTCCATTGTATAAATATACCACCTCTTCTTTATCTAGTCAACTGTCGATAGACATTTAGGCTGTTTCCATGTCTTGGCTATTATAAATAGTGCTGGCTATGAACATTGGGGTGCAGGTGTCTTCCTGAAGTAGGGTTCCTTCTGGATTTATGCCCATGAGCGGGTTTCTTGGGTCATATGGTAAGTCTATTCGAAAGATTTTGAGGAATCTCCATCCTGTTTTCCACAGTGGCTTCACCAACCTGCATTGCCCCCAGCAGTGAAGGACGGTTCCCTTTATTCCACAGCCTCTCCAGCATTTGTCATTTGTGGATTTTTGAATGATGGCCATTCTGACTGGTGTGAGGTGATATCTAATTGCAGTTTTGATTTGCATTTCTCTGATAATCAGTGATTTTGAGCATTTTCTGATGTTCCTTTTGATCATTTGTATGTCTTCCTTGGAGAATTGCTTGTTTAGGTCTTCTGCCCAATTTTGGATAGGGTTGTTTATTTTTTCTTATTCAGTTGGATGATCTGATTATATACTCTGGAGATCAAGCCTTTGACGGTTTCATATGCAAAATTTTCCTATTCCGTAAGTTGTCTTGTTGTTTTACTTCTGGTGTCTTTACTGTGCAGAAGCTTATAAGTTTCATTAGGTCTCATTTGTTTATTCTTGCTTTTATTTCTTCTACGAGAAAATTTTCGAAACGTATGTCAGATAACATTTTGTCTATATTTTCCTCTTGGAGGTTTATTGTATCTTGTCTTTTGTTTAAGTGTTTTACCTCTTTTGAGTTTATTTTTTTTCTATGGTGTTCTAGCTTCTTTTGAAGTGTTCTAGCTTCATTGAATTACATGCTGCTGTCCAGTTTTCCCAACACGAGTTGCTGAAGACACTATCTCTATTCCATTGTAATTTCTTGCATCCTTTGTCTAAGATAAATTTACCAAACGTCCGTGGGTTCATTTCTGGGATTTCTTTTCTGTTCCATTGACATATATGTTTGTTTTTCTACCAATACACTGTTGTCATGTTGACTATATCTCTATAGTATTATCTGAATTGTTAGCATAAAGAAATGCCACTGATATTTGAAGCATAATCTTGTAACCTGCTACCTTGCTGAATCTTTTGATCAGCTGCAGAAATTTTGTCTAGATCTTGTAGGGTTTTCTATATATTGTTACATATTCTCTGCATATAGTGAGACTTTTACCTCTTCCTTTCCAATTTGCATCCACTTTACTTCTCTCTCTTGTTTGATTGCTGTGGCTAGGACTTCCATGACTATCTTGAGTAGGAGTCGTGATAGTGTACATCCTTTTACTGTCCTAGATTTTAGTGGGCAGGATTTCACTTTCTCACCGTTGAGTATTATGCTGGCCGTAGGTTTGTTATCAATAGCTTTCATGATGTTAAGATATATTCCCTCTATGCCCACTTTGGTGAGAGTTTTTATCATACGTGGGTGTTGAATTTTATCAAATGCTTTCCTGCATCTATTGAGATGATCATGTGGTTTTGGTTCTTTCTCTTGTTGATGTACTGTATTACATTAATTGATTTGCATAGGTTGAACCACCCCTCTGTCCCTGGCATGATCCCCAATTGGTCATGATGTATAATCTTTTTTCTGTGTTGTTGGATTCTATCTGCTACTATTTTGGTGAGGATTTTGGTGTCTGTGTTCATCAATGATATTGGCCTGTAATCCTCTTTTTTGGTAGTGTCTTTGCCTGGTTGTGGTATCAGGGTGATTGTGGTTTCATAGAATGACTTTGGGAATATTCCTTCCTTTTCAAACATCTGGAAGAGTTTGAGAAGGACTGGTATGAGTTCTTCTGTTATGTTTGGTAGAATTCCTCAGTGAATCCATCCGGTCATGGACTGCTATTTGTAGGGAAGTTTTATATTGCTATTTTAATTTCATTTCTGGTGCTCTGCTTTTTCAAGTGTTCAGTTACGTCTTGATTCAGTCTTGGTGGACAGTATGATTACAGAAACTTTTCCATCTATTGTAGGTTACACAGTTTGGTTCAATATATTTTCATACTATTCTCATATGATATTCTGTATTTCTAATTTTTTGTGGTAATTTCTGCATTCTCATTTCTTATTTGGTAATTTGTGCTCTCTCTCTTTTCTTCTTTTTGAGTTTGGCCAGAGGTTTTTCGATTTTACTTACTTTTTGGAAAAACCAGCCTTTGAATTGGTTGATTTCTTCCTGTGTTCTTTCTGACCTCTGTTTTATTTATTTCCTCCGCAATATTTATGATTTCCTTCCTTCCACTGTCTTTTGGGTATTTTTGTTCTTCTATTTCTAGTTAATTCTGCTGGTGGGTTAAATTGTTTATTTGTGGTTTTTCTTCATTTTTGAGGAAGGCCTGTATCACTATAAACTCCCCTCTCAGCACTGCTTTTGCTGTGTCCCATAAATATTGTGTGGTTTTGCTTTCATTTTCTTTTGTCTCAAGGTACATTTTCATTTCAGCTTTGATTTCTTCATTGACCCATTTGTTTATTAATAACATATTATTTAATCCCTATGCTTTCCTTTTTTTCCCTTTGTTTCTCTGTTGTTGATTTCTAGCCTCATGACATTGTGGTCAGTAAAGATACTTGAGGTAATTTCTAACATCTTAAAACTGCTGAGGTTTCTTTTGTGCCAAAGTGCATCATGAATCCTGGAAAATATTCCACGTGTGAACTTGAAAAGAATGTATATCCTATTTTGTGGGGGGTGCAATGCTCTGAAAATATTCACGAAGAGTAATATTTCTATTGTATTATATAAATTCTCTGTTGCCTAATTTAGTTTCTGTCTCGATGATCTGTCTAGTTATGTTAATGCAGTGTTGAAATCTCCAAATATGAATCCCAATTTATATCTGTTAGTAATTATTTTATGTACTTAGGTGCTCCGATATTTGGTGCATATGTATTAACGAGTGTTCTATCCTCATATTGTATCACTCCTTCAGTCATTATAAATTGTCCTTCTTTTTCTTTCTTTATGGCCTTTATTTTAAAGACTATTTTGTCTGAAGTCAGTACTGCAACACCTGCTTTTTTGGTTTTTCCAATTATATGAAATGCCCTTTTTCTATCCTTTCACTATCAATCTATATGTGTCCTTCTCTCTGATGTGGGTCTCTTGCATGCCACATTTTAAAGGTTCTTGCTTTATCATCCAGCCTGCCACTCTGTGACTTTCGACTGGAGCATTTAGTCAAATAACATTTACAATAATTGATGATAGGCTTGTGTTTATTGACAATTTGACCTTATATTTGCAGTTGATTTGGTATTTCCTCTTTGTTCCTTTCATCTTCCTTTTATGGTTTGGTAATTTTGCTTTGTATTATTATAAATTTTTTTTAGTTTCAGTGACACCCTGATAAGTTTTTGTCTTCTAGTTACCCTTTTATATAAATCCATTAGACCATTAATATAACTCTTTTTATTAATCAGATAGTAACATGATCTCAAACCCATCCAACTGAGAACAAAAAATTTTAAAAAGAAAGACCAAAAAATAAATTCTCTATTTTCCTGTCTCCCTCTCCCACTCTCAGTGATTTGTATGTGTTGTTTTAAAATTTTGTGATTATTTTATTTGTAATTCATGAGTTATCACATTTCCAGCTGTGAGTTTCACATTTCTGTAGCATCCTGATACTTTTCTTTTTAGAAAAGACCTTTCAATAATTCTTTTAGCTTGGGTCAAGTTTTGCTGAACTTTTGAATATTTTTCATGTCTTAGAAAATCTTTATGTCTCCTTCTACCAAAAAGGATAGCCTTGCTGGTTAAAGTATCCTAGGATATAACATTTTTTTCATTCAGGACTTTGAATACCACTCCCTTCTGGTCTGTAGTATTTTTGTAGTGAAATCACCTTGGAGCCTAATGGGGATTCCCTTGTAACTCACTCTTTGCTCTTCTCTTGCTGTCTTTAGGATCAGTTTTTATCCATGACTCTGGCCATCTTAATTATATGTCTTGGTTTGGGTGTATTTGTGTTCTTCCTGTTTCGTACACTGTGAGCTTCCTGTATTGGATATCTGATTCCTTCTTTAAGTTTGGGAAGTTCTCAGTCATGATTTCTACAAAAATATTTGTAATCCCCTTTGATATTTCTTCCCCTTCTGGGACATTTATCATGCCAAATTTGGCATACTTTCTATTATCCCATAGGTGCCTTATGCTTTTTTCATTACTTTCCCATTGTTTCTCTTGTAGCTCTACTGATTGGGTGCTTCCTATTGTCCTGTCTTCTCAGTCACTATTTTGTTCCTCTGTGTTATATAGTCAGCTTTGCTACGCCTTTAAATCATTCCTCATCTCAGTCAACAGGTTTACCTATTCTACTCGGCTCTCCTTTATAGCTTCCATTTCATTTTTGACATATTTTATATGTCTAAACACTAACTCTTTTATTTCCTTCAGTACTTAGATCACTCCAATTTTGAAATCTTCATCTAGTAGGATATCGATGTCTATTTCACAGATCATTATTTCAGGGAATTTCTCTTGTTCTTTTAATTCAGGATAGTTTCTCTGCTTCTTCATCTTTCTACTACCTCTCTGGTACTGATTTTTATGGAGTATTTGTTATATACTGTGGTCGTAAAGGAGTAGATCTACCTAATGACAATGTAGTAATACAACTTAGAAAACAGAAAAAAGAGGGAGAGAGATAAAAAATTTTAAAGAAGGGAGAAATAAAGCTTTGAAGACATTGCATAATGAATAATATTAAAGCAAGTTGAAGCAGAGTTTGAAAAATAATAATAAAAATATTTTTAAAAATTTCAAAGGGATTAAAATGGGGGTATATATAATTGAATAAGAAGTATAAATTAAGAGGATAATAGAAAATGGAACAGCTAAAAACAGATTAAAACAAGGGGGTGGTCTGTGTCCTCCTAGGGACTGTGTAATTTTAATGTGAAATCTTTCAGTATTCATCCTGTTTTGGAAGCTCAGCTTGCTGTTTCCAGAGGCCCTCCATTGAAGCCCTCATCTGTGCTGCTCCCAGGACATTTTGGCAAGCAGATCCCTTCTACAATAAACACTGGTTCAGGTGCAGCTCCCTTTACTCTGGGCTGGTTTGTCACTGCCCTGCCCGATGCTGCAGACAGATGTTGCAGACTGACAAGGAAGGATTGGGCATTATGCCCTTTCCCAGCACCATGGTCAGGGGCTGCATTCCAGCTAAAAATTTGAGGGGCAACCCGCCCTCTCAGGTTGCCAATCACTCTGTTGCTCTGTGCCTCTGTACGCTCTGCCTCGGGTTTGCACACCGGATGTGGGCTCAGGGAAGACTGAGGAATAGCTCTGTCTCTGGTCTGGGCCAAAATAGAGCTCCTTGTTTGTCTTGGCAGACATATTCTCTAAGGAACCAGACTGTAGTATCATATTTGCCTCATGCTGTCAACAAGTCTCAGTCTGGCCCTTGATGCTGCTAAGCCCCTAGGTGTAGATGCAGGTTTTGCCCCCACTGCCACCTGGGGGCAAAGCACCAGAGTGTATGGTGGCTGTGTCTGAGCCCCAGCTCTCTTCACCTAGAAACTTTTGTGGATTTTCAGAGATGGGATGGCACCCTTCCACCAATAGGGCACATCTGCCCTGTTGTTTTATGGGGGGCCCAGGTTGTTCTGCCCTGTGCACCCACAGCAATGGCTAAAGCACACTCCATTCCCCCAGGCCACCACAGTGCACCGATTCCCATCTACCACCCAGCGTGGGCAGCATGGCCCTACCCCCAGCTTCCGGGCTGCATCTTCGGCTGGGTGACACAGGGATCCTCTGTGCCTGTTTAACTTAGTTCTGTCATTCAACTTATACTATGTACAGGGCCACGCCTCGGAGGCTCCACCTCCGTCCTGCCGATCTCTCAGTTGGAGAGGGGAGACATAGTGAATGAGCACCAATCCTTCTTTGCTTCTCCCTCCCCGTGGGACCTGTCCCATTCTGTTTTGCCTTTTATTCTTTCTTTCTTCCTTTTCTCCTACCAGATTTTTCACATCTTTTTCCACTGAAGAGGACAATAATCTGTCAGATTTCTGCAGGTTCTCTGGTTAGCTGAGTGGGTCTGTGGATAAGAGTCTTGGTGCATTTGTGGAAAGGGTGAGCTACAAGCATCTTTCTACTCCTCCATCTTTGCCTCCCCCAAAGAAACTCTCACTTTATGGTGGAAGATAAACATAGTCTGGAAAAAATGGAAAAGATATTCCATGGAAATGACAATAAAGTGCAGATTGCAATGTTCAACTCATACAAAATACGTTTTAAAATAAGGGCCAAAATGAAAAAAAATATGAGATTATATAAAGAAAAAAGGATCAATAAAAAAATAGGATATTACACTCATTAAATTATATATGGACCAAACACTGTAGATCCTAGATATAAAAAGAAATTTTAGTAGACAAGAAAAAATTACTTCATTATAAAACAATAATAGTAAATGAGTTTAACTCCTCACTATTCTGATGGCCAGATCATCCAGAAAGAATATTTGTAAGGAAACAGAGGTCTTAATAGCATATTAGATCATTTGAACCTAAGTGAGCTATTGGACACTACACCAGAAAAGCAGAACACATAAACTTTTCAAGTGTGCACAGGTTGCTGTCTAAGGAATTAACCACATATTATGTCATGAAATGAGCCTCAGGGAGTTTAAGCAAATATAGATTACAGCAAGTAGTTTTCCATACACAAAAGTATGATACTGTGCATCAACACTAGAAAGAAGAATAGGAAGAGCACAAACATAAAGCCAAACCACATCCTTTAAAAAAAATAAAGGTCAATGATGTAATCAAAGAGGTGATGAAATCAAAGAAGTTATAAAATCATACCTGGAGACAAATTACAATGAAAACACAGCTACATAAAATGTATGGGATGCAGCAAAAACAAATCTAAGAGGGTAGATGAGAACAAATCATGACTTCCACAAGGAACAAGAAAAACCTCATAGAAAGTACCAAGCATACTACACAAAATAGAAAGAAATAAGAACAAACAAAACACAAAGGTAGTAGAATGACATATCTTTAATGATTATGTTGAAAATAAATAGAATATAAGTTGAAAATTAAATAACAAATCATATAATCAACAGCTTTAATTTTCTTAAAAATATTGACAAACAGGTATACATTTAGCCAGACTTATCAAGAAATACAGAGACTGTACCCTAACAAAATAAGAAATGAAACAATAGAAATAACATCTGATATTACAGAAATACAAAAAATGATTATGTAAGCACTATGAGCTGTTACATGACAACCAACTGGACGACCTAAAGGAAATGGACAAATTTCTAGAAATGTACAGCCTGCCAACACTGAATAAAAAGAAATCTGAGAACTTGAAAAGAGTAATCAGTATAAGTTAAATTAAATCTATAATTTAAAAACACCCCTTGAACAAAATGCCGAGATGCTTTCAGTAAAACCTCTTTTCCCCCAGCTATTTTAAAAATGAAGGAGGAAGGAAAATTCCCAATGTTATTCTATGAGGCCACCAT
Organism: Vicugna pacos; assembly: GCF_048564905.1. Taxonomy (NCBI): domain Eukaryota; kingdom Metazoa; phylum Chordata; class Mammalia; order Artiodactyla; family Camelidae; genus Vicugna; species Vicugna pacos. The sequence continues at coordinate 43,077,880 of NW_027328741.1, forward strand.
TACCCTGATAACAAAACCAGTCAAAGACACTAACAAAAATAATGAAAATGAAAATCTAATATCCTTGATGAATATACATTCAAAAATCCTCAAAAAACATCAACAAATGAATCCAGCAATACATAGAAAAGATTATACATGATGATCAGTTGGACTCCTTCCAGAGTCACAAGGATGGTTCAACATACACAAGTCAATCAGCGTGACATATCTCTAATAAGGGAAGGACAAAATACACAATACCATGTCAATACACAAAGAAAAAACATTTCACAAAATTCAACATACGTTCATAATCAGAACGCTCATGAAAGTGAGTACAATGGAAACATCTCTCAACATACTAAAGGCCATTTATAATCATATATAATTCTCAGGGAAAAGACTGAAAGCCTTATGGGTAAATTCGGGAACAAAACAAGAATTCCTACTCTCACCACATCTGTTCAATAATAATAGAAGAAAGGAAAAGGAAAAGAAAAAGAAATAAAAGAATTGCAAAATGGAAAGAAAGAGGTAAAATTGTTACTAGTACTAATGGCATAACAATCTACATAGAGAGTCCTAAGGGCTTCACACTGACTATTATGAACAACAAATAATTTCATCAAGGGAGCAGGGTACAAGATTAATGTAAAGAAGTCTCTTGCATTTCTACACATTAATCATGAGATACCATAAAATGGACGTTGAAAGCAATAATAATTAAAACCCCATACCCCCGAAAATCTTTGAATAAATGTAACCACATATGTGAAAGATCTAAACACTGAAAATAATAAAGCATTGACAAAGAAATTAAAAATGATTCAAACAAATGGAAAGATGTGGTCTTGGATTGAAAGAGTTCATATTGCAAACATGGCCGTACTACACAAAGAAACCTAATGATTTAGTGCAATTCCTGTTATGAAGCTGTAGTATTTTCCACAGAACCAGAAAATAAATATCTCTAAGTTTTACATGAAACCATTAAAAATTGCCAAAATGTTGAGAAAAAACAACAAATCTGGAGGTATATCCCTCCCATATACCTTACTATACTACAAAGCTTAAGTAATACAAACAGTATGGCATTGGCAGAGAGATATAATTGAAAAAAAAAAACAGATAGAGAGCCTAGAAATAATTCCACACACCTATGAGAAATGAAACTATGATAAAAGAGGCAAGAGTACACAATGGAGAAAAGACAGTCTCATCAATGAATGGTGTAGTGAAAGCTGGACATCTACATGTAAAACAGTGAAATGAGAGCATTCCCTGACATCATATACAAAAATAAACTCCAAGTTTATTAAGGACCTAAATGAAAGGCCTGATACTATAAAACTGCTAGAAGGGAATATAGGTGATTCACTTTTGGATGTATATCATAGGAATACTTTCTTATATCAGTCTCCTAAGGCAGAAGAAATAAAAGGAAAAATAAGCAAGTGGGACCTAAAAAAACTTGAAAATTTCTGCACAGTTAAGGACACTATAAATGAAATGAAAACACTGCCTGTGTAATTGGAGAACATATTTGCAAACAATGCATGTGACCAGGGGTTAATAGTTGTAGGTTAATAGATGTAACATGGATTTAGGTTACACAACTCAAGGTGGAAAACAAAAATCCAATCAAAAACTAGAGCAGAGTACGTGAGTTAATATTTTTCCAAAGAAAACTTACAGATGAGTAACAGGCAAGTGATAAAATTGCTCAACATTACTAATTATTAGATAATTGCAAATCAAAATCAAAATGAGGTATCACTGAAAAATGGTCAAATGGCTATTATCAAAAATTCTACAAATAGAAAGTGTTGGAGACAATTGGAGGTAACAAATATTTTGTTTTCTTTTGGTAGGAATGTAAATTGTTGGAACTTATATGGAAAACTGTATTTAGATTTGTTTAAAAACTAAAAAGTTAACTACCATATGACTCAGAAGTAACTCTCCAAGAAAAAATCTGGGGAAAAAAACCTAAACTGAGAAGAACCAATGTTCACAACAGCACTGTTTATAATATGCAAGACATGGAAGCAATCAAAGTGTCCACAGTAGACTATGGACTTAAGAATAAATGATGTTTCTATAAATATACAATGGAATATTACTCAGCCATGAAAAGTATTATACATTGCTGTTTCAGCATCATGAAAGGACCTACTAAATATTGTGCTTAGTAAAGTAACAAAGACAAAGACCAAACTATATTATGTAATTTATATGTGGAATCTAAAGTATAACAAATAACAGTGTATATTTATCTATAGCTATCTATTGATAGATGACAGATAAATAGATAGAAGGATAATACATGATAGATAAATAGACAGACAGATAAATAGATAAATAGATAGATAGATAGATAGATAGATAGATAGATAGATAGATAGATAGAGAAATGATGGATAGGTAAATAGATTAGATAGACAATACTTAAGCAGACTCAAAGATATGGGAAAAAATTAATGTTTAACAAAGTGAAGGGAAAGAGAATTTAATGGTAGAACATTGACAGATACAAAGTAGTATAAATAAAGAGAGAAGAAACATTGATAATCTGTATAGATCATGGAATTATACACAATAGTATAAAATAATTGTTAGTTACAATCATTGTAATAATACATAATGCAATATAATCTAGAAAGTTGTTAGAATATCTATGCTGCACATCTGAAACAACACAATATAGTACATCTTCTGTACTTCAATTAAAATAAAACATATCATGCATAATTAAGTCATCTTTCCGTGGATAAAGCTTCCTTTAATATTGTTTTATTTTTACTCTTATTTTTTATGATTACAGACTCAAATTATTTCTTTTACTGTTGTAAACAAGTTACCAGTTTGAAGTATCTATATTTATTGCCCGTGTTTTCCTATTTTTCCCTCTTTTTATTCTTATATTATATTAGTATTTAAAAACATACCCAAAGTAACAGTTGCAAATGTCTCGTGGTATCTCCTTAGCATTTTGTTGAATGTTTTGCATATATTTGCCATTTTATATTTCTTAGAAGATTTCTTTTCTACACCTCTTATTTGGTGTCTCGGTTTTGTTTTTTTCATCACATTCAGGTTTTGTTTGTCTGATAAAGTCTTTATTTTCACTTTATATCTAAGTGATAATGGTGTAAGTATTATTGGGTTAGTTATTTCTAATTTCAGTAATATGAAATGTAATTTTATTTAACATTTGCCAATGCTTCCTTCTCAGAAATCTGCTGATAGCCTAATGAGGTTCCTTTGTAGATTATCATAACTATTTTTGGCTGTGTTTTAAATTTTTCTCTGTCATTGCCATTTTGCATATGACGTACCTTGAAGGAGGTCACTTTCTCTTAAATTTATTGGTGTTTTATTGGCTCAAGGAATTGTATATCAGTTCCTTACACAGGTTCAGGAATTTATCAACCATTACATCTTTAAATAAACCATCAGCTGCCTTCTAACTTTCTTTTCCCTCCAGGTTTCCACTCTAATGTACACTTTCTGGGGAGATCTGATGGCTACTGTTGAATTTCCTCACTTTTTAATATCCTGTATCTCTGCCCTCTCCTATTATTTCTAGTTTTGTATTGATGAGTTTGCTAATCTCTATTCCACAAAGACAGTCTACTTCCAATGCTTTCTGTTGCATTATTCATCCCATTTATTAAGTTCTACTGGTCCTCAAACAATAATTGGTTATTTCATAGTTTCAATCTCTTTGGTAATGTATTCCTTATCATCATTTCATTTATTCCTGAGCTCACTAAACTACTTTCTTAGTATATTTTTTTTGTATTGAGTTTCTGTATGACACCTATTCGGATTCTCTATTAGATATATGGCAATATACTATGACTTTAAGTTTGTTTGCTTCAAGGTTGACATTGTGTGTGTGTGTGTGTGTGCACAGGTGCATGTGCTTGTGTGACTGTGTTTGTGTCAGTGTCTGTGTCTGTGTATCTGTGTGTGTGCGTGCCCTATAAATTTACTGTGATTGGTCATGATCTTGAAAATTTATTGCTCTGATGACACAAAATAACAGGTTGGGAGTTGGAGTCCTTGCTTTTGTTTTCTGGTAGTTTGCAATATTGCACAATTTTTGGTTTTACTTTTCTGAGCTACCTCTGATAATACTTCAAAATGGCACTTTCCAGTCGCTACTGTCTGGATAAAAGATGTGCTTTCATTGTCACTTCTTAGACTTCTCTGGTAGTTAATGCCACTCTTGTCACTGGGACAGCAAACCCTTCCTTTTATCTGATATACCTTAAGACACAGTTTACACATTGCAGAAAGGTTAAAGACAGGTGGGTATTTGGAATCAGGCAAGTGCCTTTGCTATGTCCAGTGTTGCAAGGTACTTTGTCTCCACCACTGTGAATGGGGAGTAGGGACAGTGTCATGAATGTCTGAGTGTCTGAAAGATGGAATTTCTGTCTCCATTGTGGCTCCCTCCCAGCTACATGTGACCATGAGTACTATTGCAGTTGGGGGCGGAAGCTGTGTGAATTACTGAGACCCTGACTCTACTGGGATCTCTCAACATGTGGGCTCAGATATCCTAGTCAGGGTGCCATGGTTGCAGACACCAAATCTGCTCTTTCCTCACTCCCGCCACCTTTGTGGGTTTTAGTCCACCAAACTTCACCTGTTCACATGTATTCTGGAGTATTGTTTTGTGTTGTTATTTTTGTTGAGATGTGAACGCTCTACTGACTGTAGATTTAAGGGGAGAGACAAAAATAATTTAAACATGTCACTTTTAAATGTATATACTTTTTCAATTAAAAGCTTAAATTCTACAAAGGACAATATAAGAACAGTAAAGAAAGTGAACAAATCACCTCCCCTAATATCATAGTACTACAAAATATTTTGATTTTCCTGGGTTCTTTTCTTCAATGTTTTTCCCACCTACACGTGCATTTTACTATAATATATCACTATAATCTCTTTAATATCAATTAAATTATTTAAATATTTCTCTGTGATGTAAATATAGCCCTGTTGGTTCTCTAATTTTCTACTAGTAGCTTGCACATTTCTGTCTTCTCCATCCTTCTTCTCTTTCCCCACAGGAAACCACTACTTGGTACAGTACACATATCTATGTGATTCTTTTCGTGTTTTTTTATGATTATTTCTCTTATATCTTTATTTTCCCCATTTAAGCTACAACATAGATTGTTTTTCTCTGTATGACTTACTTTCCTACATGCAACACTCTCTGGGTCCAGTCACATTGTTCCAAATGGCAGAAGTTTATTTTTTTAATTTGACAATGATGAAGTATTTATTATTTTATCTATATCTCACATCTACTTCAGCAAATCATCTGTTGATGGCAGTTGAGTTGTTCATCTATCCTTGGCTACTATAAATTATGATGTTAAGAACATTGGGGTAATGTATCCTTTAAAGTTAATGTTTTCATTCTTTTTTGAGATTTATACATAAAACTAGATTTGCTGCAACATATAATGCTTCTATTTCTAGTTTTCTGAGCACTGTCCACACTTTTATAATAGTGGATTCATCAGTTTATATTTTCACCAACAGTGTACCTGGGTTCCATTTTATCGACATTGTTATTAACGTTTGTCATTTGTAGACTTTTTGTTAATAGCCATTTTGATCCTGTGAGATTATATTTCATTCTGGTTTTGATTTATGATTTCCTAATTAATAGCAAAGTTATGTTTCTTTTTATGTGCATGAAAATCATCCACATGTCTGTTTTTGAAAAATTTCAATGAAGATCTTTCAACTGTTTTTATGTTGGGGGTCTTTGTTTTTTTAAATATTGTGTCTAATATGCTATATATACATTATGGATATTAATAGCTTGTTGGTCTCATTGTCTGAAACTCTTCCTTCTATTCTGTGTATTGTCATAAGTCTTGCTGAATGTTTCCTTCACTATGCAAAAGGTTTTTCACTTCACAGTTATACAAGAAGTGGAATCCCTATATCAAATATTATACCTATTATTTCCTCAGTAAAATTAAAAACTGTTTTTGTTAGTTTTCCTTTTTTTTTTACTTAGGAGATAGATCAAAAGTAAAAATTTCTATGATTTATCTCATAGGCAGTTCTGCTCCTGTTGTTGGTCAGAAATTTTATAATTTCATGTTAACATTTAGGAAATTAATCCATTTTTGTGTTACTTTGTATAACATAGGAGGAAGTGCTCTTACATCTTCCTTTTACATGTACTGTCCAATGTTCCCAGAACTACTTGTTGAAGATACTGCCTTTTGTCCATTGCATACTCTTGCCTCCTTCATTGTAGACTAACTGACCATATGAGTGTGGGTTTATTTTAGGACTCTTTATTTTGTTCCATTAATCTATGTGACTCTTTTAGTGATATATTTTGATGTTTTGATTACTGTAACTTTGCAGTATATTCTTAAGTCAGGGAGGATAATACCCACAGCTTTGTCCATTATCCAAAGATAATTTTATAAAATTTGGGTCTTTCACAATTTTGTACAAATTTTTTCATTTTTCTCCTTGTTTTGTGAAGAAACATATGGATTCTGTCAGAATAGAAATTTACTACAAGGAAAAACCTGAGAAAAATTGTAAATTGTGGAGGATAAATCATAGAATATTAAACAACCAATGGATTGCTGCAAAAATCAAAGAAAAAATACATAAAGAAATATGACCACAAAAACAAAGTCCATGGGGTATAGCAAATGCAGTATTTATAGGGATGCTTATAGCAAAATAATCCCACTTATACAAATAAGACACATCTCACTCTTATAAAATAATCTTACAAACAAAAGATGTAGTAAAATAATAAAGAAACTTGTTAGTAGATGGAAAGACAGCTGGAAGGTCAGAACAGAAATAAAAAATTAAAGATTAAAAATAGAAATATCTAATCAAACTACATAATTGCTTTTGAATGATAAATATAACTGATAAACTTTAACGAGATTCATGAGCAAAAAGAGAGTACAGATTAAAAAGCTCCAAAATAAATGAGAAGTTACAGCTTATATCAAAGTAACAGAAAGCATCATAAGATAATACAAGAAATTATATGTCAATTAAAATCAAATCCCTAGAAGAAATGGACAATTTCTTAGAAAGACATAATCTCCAGGATGGAATGAGAAATGGAGAATATTAACAGATTATCACTAATGAAATTGAATAAGTAATTAAACAAAATCTCCCAAGAAACAAAATTTCAGTCCTAGGCAAATCCACAGGTGATTTCTTCCAAACATTTACAGAAGAGCTATTACCTATATTTCTCAGAGAATTCCAAAAATTTGTAGAGGAAGTAAGGCTTCCTACCCCACATTTGTTTATCACACTACTACTAAAAGAGGAACAAATATTTCATAAAATTACAAGTTATATACTACTGATAAGCATAGATGCAAAAATCATCACTAAATTGCTAGCAAAACAAACAAAACATTAAAAGGATTATACAGTATTTTTAAGTCCCTTTTATTCCAGGGATGCAAAAGTGTTTCATTACCCACAAATTAATCAATATGATACACCAAACTAACAAATTGAAAAATAAAAATTATATGGTCACCTCAAAAGAGTCATAAAATGTTTTGACAAATTCAATATCTATTTATGATTAAGTTTCTCCTCAAATTGGGCATGAGGAAACATACCTCAACACAGTTAAGGTCATATATGAGAAAAATTCAGCTAACATGACACTCACTGATTAAAAGCTGAAAGCGTCTCCTGTAAGAGAAGGAAGAAAACAAGATTGCTCACTCTTACCACTGTTATTCAGTATAATATTGGAAATTCCAGCCATAGCTATCCAAAATAAAAGTAAATAAAATATAGCTATTTCAAAAAAGGAGTAAAAGTATCAGCAGATGATATACTTTAAAAAGAAATCCTAAAGAAGACGCCACAAAACTACTAGGGCTTATCAATGCATTTGCTAAAATTTCAGAATGTAAAGTTAACATACAGAAATCATGCATTTCTACACACTAACAACAAGCTAACAGATAGAGGAAGTGGGGTAACTGTCTCACTTAGAGTTGCATTACAAAAAACAAAAAAATCAAGAAATGTATCCAACCAAGGAGGTAAAATACCTGTACTCAGAAAACAATAAAATATTTATAACTAAAATTAAAGATAATGCAAACAGATGAAAGAATATAATATGTTCATATATTAGGAAAAAAATATTGTTTAAATGACAGTACTAGCCAAGAAAATACACAAATTACATTCAGTGCCTATCAAAATACAAAGTGCATTTTCAGACACTTACAAAAAATAAATCTTAAATTTACATGTAAACACAAAAGAGTTGAAATCACTAAAATAGAAAGGAAAACAAAACAAAACAAAACAAACAATCTAAAAATACAATCAACTTTGACAGAGAACAAAGAGGAAGTATCACTGTCCCTGATTTTAAAATATAATACAAAGCTACAGTAATGAATATAGAAGTGGCACGGAATAAACAGAATAGTGGAACACAACAGAATGCCTAAAAATTAAATCAGACATTATGGTCATTAAGCCCATTAAAAAAAATGAATATACAGTGGGGGAAAGGTAATCAACAGGCACATGAAAATGGTCAACATCACTAACCATCAGAAAAATGCAAGTCCAAAACACAATGAGATTTTATGTCACTCCTGTCAGAATGACAATGATCAAAAAGATAACAAATATAAATTTTGGTGAGGATGTAAGGAAAAGAACCCTGATCCAAAGCTTGAGTGAATGTAAATTTGTACTGCCACTGTGGAAAACACTCTGGAGTTTTATCTAAAAATTAAAAATGAAATATGATCCAACATTTCAAATTTCTGGATACTTATTCCAAGAGAATAAATCACTAATCAGAAAAGATATATTCAACCTTATATTCACTGCTGCATTATTTACAATAGCCAGGATATAGAAGAAAATTAATTGCTCATCAAAAAATGATGGATAAAGAAAATGTCTGTTTATAGTGTATATATCTAACCATCTATTAACTAAAGATTTATCAGTATTTGTATATATATATGCATACACTCTAAATATGTATATATATTTATGCTCACTGTATATATATATATATGCACACACACACACATAAAATTTCAATGGTTTATAACTCAGTTCTAAAATGTATAAGTTCTTGCCATTTGCAACAAATGGGTAGACCAAGAGTGTAATATGCTAAGTGAAAAAAGTCAGATAGATAATGACAAATGTTAAATTATTTTACTCATATTTGGAATTTAAAACAAATTAACATAACAAAACAGAAAATGAGTTATAGGTATAGAAAGAAATAAGTTGTTCACAAGAAAGAGGGAAATGTGGTGAAGAAAAAGAAAGAGTTGAGGAAAATTAAGAGAGAAAATTTTCCAGTTGCAAATTAAATGAGTCAGGGACAAGAAATTTCCTGTATGGGGAATAGTCAATAATTATGAAATATCTTTAAATAGCAACATATTATAACTAGATTATTCTTGTGATCAGTTTGAAATGTATTAAAATTTGCAAACATTTTGTTATGTAAAAGAAACTAATACAGTGTTATACATTAAAGTACACTTCAAAAACAAACAAACATACTTATAGAAAAAAAACAGATTTGTAGTTAACAGAGGCAGGGGTTGGGAAAGCAGAATTACATTAATGCATTCAAAAGATACAAATCTCCAGCAGTTAAATAAACGTGTTCAAGGGATGCTACGTATTAACATGATAAATACAATTAATACTGTTTTATGTTATATATGAATGTTGTTAACTGATACATGTAGCTCAAATATCTACCCTGTGAACCAAACCTTACACAATGTGTTATGTCAAATATATCTCAATAAGAGCAGAAGGAAAAATGGAAAGACAATGATCATTGTTTCTCATGTCATTTCTCATGATTGTTTTTGCAGCAAATAATCTTGAGTCATGATAGACTTATCCTAGATAAAGATACTGATAAATAAGTGATTCTAATAAATTATACATAAAGATACTAATATAAATAGTGTTTTACCATGCCTTAAACTTTCTTCATGATAACAGCCCACTGATTCTGTAGGCATCAAAATTTCACTCTGTGTATTCATCTGAGTTTAGGGAATGGATACAAAAGTTAACCATGGCTGCTTTTGCTGTGAGTGATAATGTTCACTGTCTCTGACCAAAGGTCTCATCTCCCCAACAATATCAGTAAGAAAGGAACATGATAGGTTGCTAAAAATCTCAGCAAGGTAAAATCTCAGAACTCCTACAATTCTTAACTGTTTTGCAGTGGGAATGCATTACTGACAAAAACTTGATTTTGGATAAAAATATGGTGTTTTCTCATGGTTGCATTAGGGGATGTGAAGATAATCCCTGGGGTCCACAAGAAACACCCTCCCTCAAGTGCTTGCAAAGAACTGTAAATGTTCTGCATTATCAGGATTGAGGACTGCTTTCAAAATAATGACTATGCTCACTGTATTCCAGGTAGTCCAATGAAAGAAAGGTTATTGGTATTTGTAGTTGACAGAAATACATCAGCAGTTCAGACTCTATAAATTAGTCAGTAGGTGTTCAAAGCCGAAATAAGTCGTGTCAACAATGAGAATTAAAAGAAAAAAATTTTGGACATAAGCTTAAATTAAAAAGGAGACACAGTCATGTGCTGGGCTCTGGGGATTGGAGAATGTATATGCCTCAGTCCAATACAAGGTTTTAGTGGCTTGGCCCTAGCATTAGCTCTGGATTCAATGAAAAGTTAACAGTGAACTGGGAGAAATATAAACTACCTCTCCCTGATCGGAAGAAAATCTGGTGGCTCAATGAAACTCTTAATTCGCAGACCTTCTGACAGGTGCAGAGGAATAATTGACTGATGACTCAACTAAGACAAACTTAGTTACTGCTTAACAATCCATCTTCACACACACACAGAATGGTAGACAGATTTGTAGTATTAAGTGGGAAGAATTCAGTGGACAGAACTCATAGAATAGTTTTCAAAGCACCAGCCAACTTTTGTACTTTTGCCAATAGTCTAGATTTCTAAGGTAGAAAACTAAAGATGGACAAACAATATACTTCTTTAGGATTTCTAATTTTGAACGTAAACTGTAGCTTTTGACTAATCAGTGTAGAACCTTGTTATGATGATCACGATAAGACCCACTGTGTGATAAGAGAGCTGGAAACAAGCTGCTGAACCAGCCCATCTGATCCCCAGACTGCTAATTTAAGTAACAACATAGCCACCATGAGATTTCAGCTGACAAAATTTAAAGCTTGATGTTTCTGTTACAGGAAATACCACTGCTGTCCAGACACAGATCTCCTGCTGCAAGTGGTCTCTTTTCTTCTCTTGGTAAAGGTCATATTGGTGGGATGTTGCTAGAGCTTAACCTAGCCAATTTGACCATTCTCCAGATTTTCACAGTCTTTCTTCACAACTGGTGAGACATTTTCAGGAATCAATGTTGCCATTCCAGTCTTATCAGCAGACACTGGCTGCATGATTGTGAGCAGAAGCGTTAAGCTCCCTGACTTGCCTATACTTTTTCCAGAATCTCAGCTCATTTCAAATTCTGAAAATGCTTCACCATTTATTTTAAATTAATGGGAAATAGACAAAGTCTTCCATGAATATTTTATATTTCCTAATATCTGCAAAAATTTGGTATTCTTGCAGTTGCACAAATTTCTAATTCTACCACCCTCACCTCTTTTTAGTCCACAAAGTTTAGATTGCAATTTAGTTACTGAATATGACCACCCCAACCAAGGGGCTACAACCTCTTAGATACTTCTTGTGTGAATGTTAGAATGGGCACAATTTATTTGGGGTGTATAAATCTACAATAAATATTTGCAATGGCAGGGACTCTTCTGGACAAAGCTCTGATTCTAAGAAGTCAATTAATTAGAAAACAGTATAGTTATTGGTATAGGGAAGAATATCAGCTATTTTGAGGTGGATGGATGATGAAGTGACAGGAAAAAATCCAGCAAATGAGAATGGAATGCTTTATGCCTCTGGAAGCATGAATTAAGTAGGAAATAATACTTTGTCTCCTGTACCTACCTCCAATTACTGTGTTGAGTGACTAGTCCTTGGGCTACGAAAAGAACAAGATTGTGGTGAAGAGTAAAGACCATAACGAAACAGTTTGAAAACCATGAGAGTTTTATTGTTTCAGGAAACTAGATTTTGCTTAAAGCAAACATGTATTTTTCATTCACTAAATACTAAAATGCATCCTGTGGCATTTGCTGTGCTTACTGTGCTGGTATCCAAGTTAGACAAGGAAAGGGGGATAGACAGAAAATATCTGGAGGAGGTGATTTCTGTGCTGAGACTGGGAAAATCTAAATAGGTAAAAGGAGGATATCCTTTGCCCAAGGATGAGCTGGAGCAAAAGTTATGAGGTTGGATTTAATATGGTTGATAAGCATTTGCCTGGATGTATCTCCAGAAACAGTGAAACAAAAAGATATGTCAAATTAGTCAGATGCCAGATCTATAATGAAATGACTAAACTACATTCAGTTTGTGGGCTGAGAGTTGGAACGGCATTATGTGCTACCCTGAGGATGTAAGCATGTCTTTGGCTGGAACAAAAAAGAAACATAAAATATTCACTTGAAAATATAGTGTAGACTCTTGAGGGGAGAAGAAGAAAGCACCAATTGGAATGCTTTGAAAACGGCACAAAGAAAACCATAGATAAAATTACTTCTTAAATTCTACCACAAGCTGAATGTGCCATCTGAGACAACATCATGTGACTTTTATGATACCAGAGATGACATATTAGAGACCATGATCCCTGGGCCGTTTCCTGCATTTATATCCTTTTCCAACATATCCTAACTAAACACTTTTAATACTTTCCAGGATGAACCAGAAACAACTTAGTAATTTTCCCTTTCTCCATGTTTTAGTCTTTTTACAAATTCTTCCATTTTCTTCTCTTCCTTACACGAATTATTTAAATTTACACCCATATTGTTCCATTGAATGATCATATCAATCAAATATCTCTTTTTTCTTTAAATGGTAACTTAGTCTCCCGTTTAACTCATTAATCAATTTAAAAAAAATGATAATAAACGTATACAACTATGTTTATTGTTTAAATAAGAAAATTGCAGATATTTGTTGACATTTGCCAACATCAATTTTAATCTTTGTTATCCTGCATAATCTGGTAGTCCTCTGGTAGATCAGTTGTAATTAGGATGACGTTCATAAACTGAAGATGTCTGATGAGTTGGCCTTGAAAGAGTGGTAGCTGATGTATCAGTTATCACTGGCCCTGGAAACCGTGGGTTGCTCCCTGGTTGAAGTTTAGAAAAATGACCTTCATTGGCAGATATATTGTGATATCTTTTTGGAAAAGTACAAGGCTCCACAGTCAGTCCAAAATAATTGCTCTGTATGGGAGAAAAGATGCTGTACTGAGAGTAGAATTTGTAGTTGTAATGAAGTTCACAACACGGCTATTTGCTTCAGTGTAGCTGCATTGAGAGTGCCCGTGGACAGTGGTCAACTGATTTAGAACAGCACTCTGATCCACTGCAATTTGTTCTGGTGGTCTAACTGACATTGATGATGGAGGAGAAAAATTAACTCTGATCGAGGTAGTTGTATCACCCATTATGTGGCTAGTAGAGGGCTTTCTTATTAGAGGCATGTTTAAATTTGCAGAAGGTAAAAATGCACTTTCTCCAGTAGTGTCAGAGACAAAACCAGAATTATTATTATCCATATTATCCAATGCTTTATAGTGCTACATGTTGAAATCTTCAGCCAATGAAGATACCAGAGGGGCTTTTTAATCCCAACTCTTCTTTTTATTCTCACTAAAAGCTGGGGACAACATTGTTTAAAATTTATATTATGATAGAACTGCAGCTACAAGCAAATTATAAAGATTTTAGTAATAATTTAGAATAAATACAACACTACATTAAGCCTAACATATAAAACCTCAGATTTCACATTTATTATGCAAAGATAACATCATCAAAATATGAACATTGCTGACGATAGTTCCTTATTTGGAAAATACACATTTAAATAGTATAGTCATAAAATTTAAAAGTTAGCATTTGCAGTAATGCTGAATGCCACTTTTGAAAAGCAACTTTAATACCTTTATTTAGATTTCTGGTAAGATTCATAGTTACCAGCAAAGTTACTTATAATCTGAACACTTAAGGCACTGTCTTCATTTATAAGAAAAAAAAAGGTTTATAGCCTTAGTAGATTTATACAATTTTCAAAATTTATCTTTTCATTTATATTAACATAGATTGATGTGCAAAATAATATTTTTTATATAAGTTACCAAGTGGCAACTAAAGTTTCTGAATACTTTGCTTAAAACAGAGACTTCTTTCTTCTGCCAGAAAGTCAGCTAGACCAGCAGATTTTTGAAAATTCTACCGCACTTTACTAAACCCATAATGATTAGGCTGTCTAACCTAACCTTTCATACTTCCAGTTTCAAATATTCTGAAAGGGGCCTTTCTTTCCAAAACTTCCTTCTTAAAGACATCTTCATCAATCACTATGGAAGTTCCATTATCATCCCACCAGATGGATTTAAATTGGTCACTCCCAGCCATTTCCCAGAGTTTTCTGAAAAGCATTTTCTTCAATCATAGATCTCAGGTCCAAGTCCCCAGAGATTGTTTGATCACACAATAGAGATCTACCGGAGTTTCCTGAACCAGTTGGTCCATTTTTACGAGACACACCTTGAATTTCTGAAGAAACATGTGCCATTTCATATAACTTTTTCTACAGCTACTTTTCTAATCTGCATGATTTTGAGCACTGCAGCTTCAAATGCTGCTTTGGCAGGACTGCACAGATAAACTGCTAGGCCATAACAATGGTTCTCAACCTGAGTAGTCGTGATATTCCAAAACGTCTGGTCTCCTATCAACTCAATTGTAACTTTAAGCCAGTGTTTACTTCTCATTCATCCAGTTAAAATGAAACATAAAGGATGCTTTTTTTCCATAGTCTGATCTGCAAATATTAACCCCACAAGATCTTTTTAAACAGTTAAATATTTGGGTCTTTTAAATAAAACTAATCTCCATTCTTTTGTACACAAATTTATAACAGATTGGTGAACAGAGTATAAATAATGCAGAAAATATATAAAATAAATTTAAAGTTTTGGAATTTAAAGTGAAATTTGTGTAAAATCTGTACAGAAAATATAAATATTTCATTATCATTTGTAATTAAACTGAAACATAATTTGATTTGGAAATGGAAGTAGGTATTTATCTGTGTACTTAAGAATAAGTAGCTCTATATTCAAAACATGAGAAGAATAAATATCAGTTTATTTGGTATGTTTATATATAAACGTTTTATATTTATGAAATAAAATTACATTAAAATAATCAATCAAATTTAAGAAATTCCAAAGGTGGAATTTTTGTTTTAAATTGTAATTCAGTGCTATAATTGAAACAAATGTAATTTTATATTCTACATTAAAATTGCAAAAGAGACAATCTTATTGTATATTTATAAATGTTTATTTTTGCCATTCTATCACACAGAAATTTATCAGACCTTATAAGTAATAAATTTTCTTGTCATCTTTATAATCCATACTCTTGGGGATTCTGTTAAGGGTTCCAAAATGATGTTGATAAATAGACTTATGCACAAGATACTGGGTTCAATAAGCATTGCCTCCATTAAGGGGCAAACATAAATCAAAAAAAAAAAGATATAACAGTATATGTATGTTGGGGTGGAAAAGACCAAGTAATACATTTTAGGAAGCAATATGTTTCTCAGTCCTGAAACAGCAGGAATTGTTAGTATAATACGGCAATTTAAGGCAAGTGTCTTGTGCAATAATTGTAAATAATAGCTATGTTCTGTATCAGTAAACTGTAGCAAATCCAGTTCTACCTAAATTTATATTTTTTATTTAGAAATAAATTCCATTAAACATAAGCCAAACTCAAAATGAGAGATAAAATTTTTAAATAAATAAATGTACCCTCAAGCTACAATGTAAATTTTTCATTCAGTGTCTGTAAATCCATTCTAAATAAATACTGGCATCCTGAATCCATGGCATTTTAAAAGTATTATAAACTATAGTTTAGTTGGATTTAGTCCTGATTCATAAATATTATTTAACATACACAAATGTATATATGTGATATCATCTCTTTAAAAAACAAAGAATTCAAAAATAACAATCTCAAAATATGTAGGAAAATTATTGCCTGGTCTGATCTTAACATTTTTATAAAAATATTCTTAAATTCGCTCTAGATATACTGTAACTAAGCATAATAAAAGCCATATATGAAAAACCCATGATTTACTTCAATTTGAATGTTAACATAAAGGAAGGTTTTCCTCTTGTCCAGTAATAAGGAAAAGAAGCTCATTTTCACAAGTAATAAATTACACTACTAGAAGTCCTAGCCAGAACAACTAGTCAAGGAAAAATATAAAATTCATTCTACTTGTAATAAAGAAGTGAAATTCTTAAGGTTGACATAAATATGCATAGATAGTAAACTCCATAGTCTTCTCTAGTGAGTGTTTGAAATAATGAACAAACTCAGTAAACTTGCAGAATACAAAATCAATATACAAATATCCGTTGCATTTTTGTATAGTAACAACACATTATCAGAAAGACAAATTTGGAAAACAATTGTGTGTAAATTAATACCAAAAAGATTAAAATAGTAATAAATTTGAAAAGTGAAATAAAAGTTCTAAACATAGATCTATATATTACAGGTGCAAGAAATATAAGTAAACGAAATAAATAGAAAGATATTCTGTGCTCATTGATTGTATACAATGTGAGGAAATATTCTTATCTAACTTTTACATGTTCAATCTCCCCAGCAGTAATTTTTGAGGAGAATGTCATTTCTTAATTTTATACTCTTGCTTCCTTTTTCATGGGTTAATTGATCATAGGTGTGAGGGAATATATCTGGTTGCTCTATTCTCTTCTATTGATTTTTGTCTGGTTTTGAGCCAGTATTATTTTGTTTTAATTACTAAAGCTTTGTAGGACTGTTTAACAACAGAGAATTTAACACCATTAGATTTAATACTCTTTTTCAAGATTATTTTGGCAGCTCATGGTCTTTGTGGTTACATATAAATTTTAAAATTATTTGTTCAATTTATTGGAGAAATCTCATGGGTATATTCACATGAATCACACTAAATGTAGATTGCTTTGAGTAGTATGGTTGTTTCAACCACAATGTTTCACATCATTAACATAAGAGATCATTTCATTTCTTTGGATCAGTTTTAATTTCCTTTATCAATGTTTTCTGGTTTTCAATGTATAGGTTTTCACCATATTTGCTAACTTCATTTATATGTGTCCTTTACATCTATATATAATTATATACATACTTGCAAACTCATTTCGTACACAGAAACAGTAGGCAGAAGGCAGTGGCAAGACATATTCAAAGTCCTGAATGAAAGAAAGCTGTAATCTAAGATACTTTATCAAGCAAGGCAAAATTTTAGAATAGAAGGAGAGATAAATAACTACCACACAAGCAAATACTTAAAGAATTTAGCAAGAGAAAAAGAAAAAAAAAGATCTACTCTAAATGAAAAAGAAGCAGGATGCTATAGAAAAGAGAAAGGCATAATTAGAAAGGCAATTTTACAATGACTTACAACAGAATAAATATGATGTTGTAAAAAAGGACATCAAAATTTTTAAAAGTCACAGGGTGAAACAAGAAAATAGAGAGTGATTTCTTCTTGTTTGTGTTCTCTGTAGGATGGGTTTGAGGTTGTATTCTTATCAGTTAAAATAAACAAATATACGTAGAAATATACGTAGAAAACAAGGTAACCATAAGTCAAAAGCTTACAATGAAGTCACAAAGACAAAAAGAAACCAAGGTAATAAATGAAAACTTATCAAGCCACAAAAACAAAAAGAAATGAACAAAAAGAAAATAACAAAACAACTGGAGAATGAAGTTACATATGGAAATAAACACCAGTCTATCAATAATTGTCACAAATGTTAATTGACTTTGTGCTTCAATCAAAAGATATATATTGTCAGATGTGATAACACAACAACACCCTACATTATGAAGCATAGAAGAGACCCACATTATTAAGAGGAACACACATCAATTGAAAGTCAGAAGGTGGAAAAATATATTCCATGCAAATGCACATGACAATAAAGCAGGACTAGCACCACTGACTTTACAAAAAGAGACATAACAAAAAGGCCATAGAGAACGATAAACAAGGACATGATATAATGATTAAAGGAGCAAATCAAAATGAGGGTATTATACCTATTAAGATATATGCAATCAATATAGAACCACCTAAATACATAAAGCAAATACTAATAGATAAAAAAAGAGAAATCCCTGGGAACACAATCAAAGTAGGAGACTATAACTCTACATTACCATCACTGGCCTGGTCTTTCACACAGAAATTTAATAAGGGAAAATAGATACTAAATACATTATAAAATAATTGGAGATGCTTGATATTTTCAATACAGTACTTCTCACCAAAAGAGAATATACATTCTTTTCCTGTGCACAAGGAACATTTTCTATGAAAGATAATGTACTCAGGCACTCAAAATCCTCAACAAATTTAAGAAGATAAAAGTTATTTCAAGCATCTTTTCTGAGTATAATACCATGAAACTAGAAATCAATCACAGAAAACCAGGGAGAAAAAATGACAGCATCCAGAATAAAAAACATGGTAGTAAAACAATAGGGGGAGGTGATGAAGTAAAACAAGAAATTAAAAAATATCTTGGGAAATATGACAAAACACTACACAAAGTCTATTGGATACTGTTAAATCAGGCTTAATAGGGAAGTTCATAGTGACAAGGCCCTCTTCAAAGTAGAAGAAAAATTTCAAATAAATTATCAAACGTTCTATGAAAACTAATCAAGAAAAGAAGAGCAAACAAAACAAAAAGTCAACAGAAAGAGGAAAGAAATAAAGATCAATGAATAAATAATTGAAATAGAGATTAAGAAATAGAAAAAATCAATCAATTTCTTTTTTGAAATAGTAAACAATATTGACAAATCTCTGAACAGGCTTCCCAACAAGAAAAGAGATAGAACACAAATAATATAGGAAATGAAAATTGAGAAACTAAAAAGAATACAACAAATTTACCAAATATCATAAGGGAATAACATGAGCAACTGTGTGGAAACAAACTGGATAACCAGGAAGAAATGGAGTAGTTTTTGTAAACATTCAGCCCACCAATATTGCATCAAGAAGAAGTTAGCCATTTGAACTGACAGATCACCCGAAATGGAATAGAATTATCAATTAAATAAAAAATGTCTGCAAAAAAAATTCAAACCCAAATATCTTCACTGGGGAATTTGACCAAACATACTAAGAAATACCCATACCAGTCCTCCTCAAACTCTTCAAAAAGATTGATATGGAGAGAGTACTCCCAAACACTCACCATAAGGCCAACATCAATCTGATACCAAAACCAGACAAAGACACTACCTCAAAAAGAAAACTATTGGCCAATATCTTTGATAAACATAGAAGTAAAAGTCCTTGAGAAATTATTAACAAACAGAATCCAAAAGCATGTAAAAAAAGATCATGAACCATGGACAAGTTAGGTTCATCCCAGGAACACATGGATGGTTGAACATATGCAAATCAATCAATCAATTGTGATACACCATATCAACAAAAGAGAAGACAAAAACGATATGATCATCTCAGTAGATGCAGAAAAAGCATTTGATAAAATTTAACACCTATTTGCAATAAAAGTTCTTATCACAGTGGGCATAGAGGGACCATATCTCAACTTAATGAAAGCTATTTATCACAAACATATAGTCAGCATAATACTCAATGGTGAAAACCTGGAACCCTTCCCACAAAAACCTGAGACAAGACAAGGATGCCCATTCTCACAATTTCAATTCAATATAGTCTTGGAATTCCTAGCCACAACGATCAGGTAAGAAAAAGAAATAAAAGTATTCAGACTGGAAAAGAAGAGGTAAAATAGTCACGATATGCAGACATGACACTATATATAGAAAACTGTAAAAGCTTCATAAAGAATACTTAGGCTAAAAAAGGAATTGGGCAAGGTAGCCAGAGTAATATACAAAAACCAATTACATTTCTTTACACTACCATTTAATCAACAGGAAAACAAAGCAAAGAAACAACCCCTTTTATAACTGCACCCAAAATTATAAAATGCTTAAGTGTAACTCTGACCAAGGAGGTGAATGACTTATACATGGAGAAAAAGAAAACATTGATTGAGGAATTCAAGAAAGATTTCAGGAATTGAAAAGATACCCAATGGCCTCGTAATGGAAGATAAAATATTGTTAAAATGGCCATACTACCCAAGGCAATCCACAGACTTATTCTGAGTTCCTATCAAATTATTCAAAACATTTCTTTTTAGGACTGAAACAAATGATCTTAATATTTAAATAGAATCAAAAAAGATCCATAATTTCCAAAACAAAATTGAAGAAAAAGAAAGAGGCTGGGGAAATAACCTACCTGGTCTCCATACACTATTGCAGAGCTACAATAATCAAAATGTCATGATATTGGTACAGAAACTGGCATACGGACCAATGGATCAGAATAGAGAGCCTAGGAATAAATGTACAGGCCTATGTTCAATTAATATTTTACAGAGTAGCCAAGAATATGACACAGAAAAGATCATGTCTTCACCAACTGGTGTTGGGAAAACTGGACAGCAGCATGCAGAGCAATGGAGTTAGAACATACACTTCACTCCATACACAAGAATAAACTCAAAATGACTTGAAGACTAAAATATAAGGCAATACACAGTTAATCTCCTAGAAGATAATATACGCAAAACACTCCGAGATAAATCGCAGCAATGATCTCCTAAAACAGCCTAACCAGGTAATGGGTGTAAGATCAAAATTAATAAATAGGACCTAATTAAACTTATAAGATTTTGCACAACAAAGGGAACCATAAACAAAGCAAAATGACAACCAACAGGATAAAAAAAAAATTTAGAAGTGATGCAACTGACAAAGGCAAAATTTCCAAAATATAAAGAGTTCATACAACCTAATAATAACACTTAAAAAAAAACAAGAATCCCAATCTGAAAATGGGCAGAAGACATAAACAAGCAAGTCTCCATTAGAAACATACAAATGCCAAAAAGATATATGAAAAAAAATTGCTCACTATCATTATCAGAGAAGGGCAATTCAAAACTCTAATGAAGTATCACCTCACAATAGTCTCAATGGCCATCATACAAAAGTCCACAGATAATAAATGTTGGGGAAACTGTGGAGAAAGGGAAATCTCCTACACTGTTGGTAGGAATGTAGATGGTGCAGTCACTGTGGAAAACAGGATGGGGATTCCTCAAAAGAATAAAAATAGACTTAACATATGATCCAGCAATCCCACTTCTGGGTATATATCAAAGAGAACCCTAATTCAAAATGTCACCTGCACCCCAATGTTCTTAGCAGTGCTATATACAACAGCCACGACATGGAAGCACCGAAATTGTCCATCAACAAATAACAGTATACAGAAATTATGCCATATTTACACAATGGAATAATATTCTGCCATAAAAAATGATAAAACAATGACATTTGCAGCAAAATGGATGTCCACATAATGTGTCATTCTAATTGAAGTAAGCCAGAAAGAGAAAGAAAAATAATACATAACATGATATATGTAGAACCTTAAAAAAAATTTGGATGATAACAATATGATTTCATGTACAAAACTGAAACACCATTGCACATCAACTTAATAATCTTATGGTTACTGATGAAAAGGGCTTGGAGAGGATATTTTTGGGAGCTGTAGAGTTATAAATGTTATCCACTATATATAAAAATAGATGTTTTCAAAATTTCTATTGTATGACACAGGGCATTATGTTAAATATTGTGAAGTTAACTTTAGTAAGCACACAAATATATGCATGAAGTGGGACACTGTGCTAAACACCACAGATTGACAATGTAAATGGCAGTACTTCAATGATAAATAAATTAATAAAAAAGTAAATGAGTAAGAAAGTAAATAAATAAATAATTAAATAAATAGTATTTAATTAAAAAGAAATACAAAGATACACACTACTTAAATTTACACATCAAGATTCTAGGAGAAAACAGAAAGAAGAAGAAAATTGAATGAATGAGAGGAAGGCAAATAACAACAGAACCAATTGAAAAGATAAAAAAATATCTAACTCTGTTTTAATCATAAATTGGGCAAACGTTTAGGTTGATTAAGAAAATAACGACTCAAATAAAATTAGAAATAAAATAGAAGACATTACTACTGATGATATAGAGATGCATAGCATCATAAGAAATTACCACTAGCCAACAATTTGAATGACCTAGAACTAAAGACGTATTCCCAGAAACATATGTCTTCCAATTCTGAATCAAGAAGAAATTAGAAAGTTAAATAGAGCAAAAGTGTGTATGGGTAAATCAGTAATCCAAACCTCCCAAAATATAAAATATTCAGAAGATGACTTTACTGCTGAATTCTGTGATACATTAGAAGAATCTTTCTCACCAATTCTTCCCCAAACCATCCAAGAATTTGAAGGGGGTGAAAGTATTAAAGCTTGTTTTATGATGCCAGCTTTATTTGCATAACAATGTTAGAAAGGACATTATATGCAAAATATAGAATACTATCCCTGATGTATATATGTGCCAAAATTCTCAACAAAACACAAGCAAAATGAATTCATCAACACATTTAATGTATCATACACATACATGAGTAAAGGGATTAATCCCTGGGTTTAAGGATACTTCAAAATATTGAATTCAATAATGGTGACATGCCTCACTAATAGAATGAGAAATAAAACTCACATAATCATCTCAATAGGTGCGGAAAATCATTTTACATACTGCAACATCCTTTTAAGATACTCCCAACAAGTTAAATTAGTCAGTGGCACAATATCATATACACTCAAACACTGTGTCGAGAGAAGTGAAGCAGTTCTCTGTTCATTGATTCTTTGGAAAAGGGTTTATATAGGACATGCACAATGCCTCACATATCTAAGTTATAACAATGATAATAATCTTAAGCTATTTACATCCCCATACTCTCGCAGTAAGCACAGAATTTTAAGTGATCAAGGATTGTGTTAAAGTTCATCACGGAAATTCATTAAGCAGGCCATTTCTTATCCAGCAGGCTGTGCCTGTCTTAGGTTTTCCTCCTCTGAGGATCTTACCCAGCATACTCTATACAGCCATCCATACTGAATATATTGAGTAGGCAATTTCATATCCAGCCTGGATATGTGACATTCCTAACAGATTGTTTATTAGTTCAGCCCATGAGCTTATTCTGTAGAGCCTTCAGACAGGGGTCTAGAAACCCAACATCCCTTGACAGAAAACTGGATGAAGAAAATTTGATGTATATATGCAATGGAATCAATACTTTGCATTCCTATCATCAGTGTCCATGGCGTTCTGTTTTCTCCTCAATCTCACCAACATATATTTCTTTTCTTTTTGATGAGAGCCTTCTGACAAGTGTGAGGTCTTGTCTCATTTTTGGTTTATGACTTTCCTTCTAATTCATAACTCTGAACACAATTTCATGTGTCATTTAGCCAACTGTATGTTTTCTACAGAAAATTGATTCTGATTAATCTATTCAGTTCCTATGGACATTTTTTTTAATTGAATTGTTTGGTCTTTTTTGTTGTTGTTGTGTATGTTTGCATATATTTTGTATATTAGCACTTGATTGGAAAATATCACTTGCAAATTTATTCTCCCATTGTGTTGGTTGACTTTTCATTTTATTGATCATTTCTTATGCAGTGTAAATCTGTTTAGACTTATACAGTCAAATTTCTTAGTTTTGCTTCTGCTTCCCTTGCCAGAGGAGACATATGAAGAATCAAATTAAGTCAAGTGTTCTTCTTATGTTTGACCCTAGGATTCTTTGTTTTCAGGTTTTATATTTTATATGCCCAGGAGTGGGTTTGCTGTGTCATATGATAGGTCTATTTTTATAATTTAAAGGAAATTGCATACTGTTTCCAAAGTGTTTGCACCAATTTTCATTCCCACCAACAGCGTTGGAGTGTCCCTTTTTCTCTACAACCTCCACAGTCTTTATTATTTGTATACATTTTGATGAAACCCCTTCTCAATAGTGTGAGGTAAAACATTATTTTATTTTTTTCTTTCCTTTGTATAATGGTTAGCAATGTGAGCATGTTTTTATATTCCTGTTTGTCATCTGTGTGTCTTTTTTAGGGAATTATCTTTGCTCATTTTCTGGCTGAGTTGTCTGTAGATATTTGAAATGGAGTTGTATGAACGATGTGTATTTTAGAAATTAGCCTCTTGTTGATTACATTGTTTCCTAATGTTTACTTCCAGTTGGAAGTTCATATATTCATTCTGATTATTTTGCGGTGTAGAAGCTTTTAAGTTTAATTAGGACCTATTTGATTATTTTGCTTTTAATGTTTTCAGCTTGGGAGAGTGACATAGGAAAATTTTAATACAATTTATCTATTGTTTTTCCTATGTTAGCTTCCAGGAGTTTTATTGTGTCATGTATTATATTCCGATATTTAAAGCATTTTGAGTTTATATTTGTACAGTGTGAGGGAGTGTTCTAATTTCATTGATTTACATGTAGATGTCTAGCTTTCTCAACATCACTTGTTGAAGACTGTCTTTTAGGCATTGTGTATTTTTGTTTCCTTTGTCATAGTTTAGTTGACCATAGCTGTGATGTATTATTTCTGCCTCTGTGTTCTGTTCCAGTGATATAGAAGTTTGTTTGTTTTCCAGTATTGTGCTGTTTTGATTACTGTAATTTTGTAATATATTCTGAGATGTGGGAGGGTTATGTGTTATGCGGCCTACTTTGTTCTTTTTCCTGATTGTTACTTTTGCAGTTCTGGTTCTTTTGCAGTTCCATACAAATCATAGGACTGTTTTTATTTCTGTGGAAAATATCATGTAGTTCGATCTGAATCACTTTATATCTGTAGACATTTTTGTAGTATGTATATTTTAGCAATATTAATTGCTCTAAACTAAGACCTTGAGATTTCTTTTCATTTCTCAACATCACTTTAAAATTTTTTTATCAGTGTCCTTTCGATTTTATTATCTTGGTTTTTTCATAGGTTATTTATTTTTTGATCTGATTTCATATGGATTTTTTTAAATTATGGAATATTTCATTGTTAGTGTAAAGAGATTTGACAATTTTTGTATATTAATCATGAATCATGCAACTTTGTTAAATGTCTTTATTAGATTTAGTTGTTCGGGTTTGGAGAATCTTAAGGGTTCTCTATATAGATTATTATGTCATCCAAAATAAAAAAAGTTTTATTTCATTCAATCCAACTTGAATAAATTTTTTTCTATTCCGATTTCTGTTGCTTGGACTTCCCAGACTGTGTTTATTAGAGATGGTGAGCGTGGGCATCCTTTTCGTATTCCTTAATTTGGCTTTCACTTTTTCAATTTTGCTTATTATGTTGTAAGTTTTTCTGTAATAAATGACTTCAGTTATGTTGAGATATATTTCCTGAATCCTACTTTGGTAAGGGGTTTCTATTGTTGTTGTTGCTGTTGTTATTGTTGTTGTTGTTGTTGTTGTTATTGTTGTTGCTTTTCTTTTTTTTTTACATTTTTATTGATTCATAATCATTTTACAGTGTTGTGTCAACTTCCAGTGTTCAGTACAATTTTTCAGTCATACATGGACATATACACACTCATCGTCACATTTTTTTCTTTGTGATTTATCATAACATTTTGTGTATATTTCCCTGTGCTATAAAGTGTAATCTTGCTTATCTGTTCTACAATTTTGAAATCCCAGTCTATCCCTTCCCACCCTCTACCCCGCCCCCCCCGGTAACCACAAGTCTGTATTCTCTGTCCATGAGTCTTTTTCTGTCCTGTATTTATGCTTTGTTATTGTTTGTTTGTTTTTGTTTTTTAGATTCCACATATGAGCGATCTCATATGGTATTTTTCTTTCTCTTTCTGGCTTACTTCACTTAGAATGACATTCTCCAGGAGCATCCATGTTGCTGCAAATGGCATTATGTTGTCGGTTTTTATGGCTGAGTAGTATTCCATTGTATAAATATACCACCTCTTCTTTATCCAGTCACCTGTTGATGGACATTTAGGTTGTTTCCATGTTTTGGCTATTGTAAATAGTGCTGCTATGAACATTGGGGTGCAGGTGTCATCCTGAAGTAGATTTCCTTCTGGGTACAAGCCCAGGAGTGGGATTCCTGGGTCATATGGTAAGTCTATTCCTAGTCTTTTGAGGAATCGCCACACTGTTTTCCATACTGGCTGCACCAAACTGCATTCCCACCAGCAGTGTAGGAGGGTTCCCCTTTCTCCACAGCCACTCCAGCATTTGTCATTTTTGGATTTTTAAATGACGGCCATTCTGACTGGTGTGAGGTGATACCTCATTGTAGTTTTGATTTGCATTTCTCTGATAATTAGTGATATTGAACATTTTTTCATGTGTTTTTTGATCATTTGTATGTCTTCCTTGGAGAATTGCTTGTTTAGGTCTTCTGCCCATTTTTGGATTGGGTTGTTTATTTTTTTCTTATTGAGTCGTATGAGCTGCTTATATATTTTGGAGATCAAGCCTTTGTCGGTTTCACTTGCAAAAATTTTCTCCCATTCCGTAGGTTTTCTTCTTGTTTTATTTCTTGTTTCCTTTGCTGTGCAGAAGCTTGTAAGTTTCATTAGGTCCCATTTGTTTATTCTTGCTTTTATTTCTTCTAGGAGAAAATTTTTGAAATGTATGTCAGATAATGTTTTGCCTATGTTTACCTCTTGGAGGTTTATTGTATCTTGTCTTATGTTTAAGTCTTTAATCCATTTTGAGTTGATTTTTGTATATGGTGTAAGGGTGTGTTCTAGCTTCATTGTTTTACATGCTGCTGTCCAGTTTTCCCAACACCATTTACTGAAGAGACTGTCTTTATTCCATTGTATATTCTTGCCTCCTTTGTCGAAGATGAGTTGACCAAAAGTTTGTGGGTTCATTTCTGGGCTCTCTATTCTGTTCCATTAGTCTATATGTCTGTTTTGGTACCAATACCATGCTGTCTTCATGACTGTAGCTCTATAGTATTGTCTGAAGTCTGGGAGAGTTATTCCTCCAGCCTCTTTCTTTCTCTTCAGTAATGCTTTAGTAATTCTAGGTCTTTGATGGTTCCATATAAATTTTATTATGATTTGTTCTAGTTCTGTGAAATATGTCCTGGGTAATTGGATAGGGATTTCATTAAATCTGTAGATTGATTTGGGCAGTGTGACCATTTTAACAATATTGATTCTTCCAATCCAAGAGCATGGAATATCTTTCCATTTTTTAAAGTCTTCTTTAATTTCCTTCATCAATGGTTTATAGATTTCTGTGTATAATTCTTTTGCCTCCTTGGTTAGATTTATTCCCAGATATTTTATTACTTTGGGTGCTATTTTAAAGGGGATTGTTTCTTTACTTTCTTTCTCTGTTGATTTATCGTTAGTGTAAAGAAAGGCAACTGATTTTTGAACATTAATTTTGTAACCTGCTACCTTGCTGAATTCTTCGATCAGCTCTAGTAGCTTTTTTGTGGACCTTTTAGGGTTTTCTATATATAGTAACATGTCGTCAGCATATAATGACACTTTTACCTCTTCTTTTCCAATTTGGATCCCTTTTATTTCTTTCTCTTGCCTGATTGCTGTGGCTAGGACTTCCAGGACTATATTGAATAGGAGTGGTGATAGTGGGCATCCTTGTCTTGTCCCAGATTTTAGTGGGAAGCTTTTGAGTTTTTCACCGTTGAGAACTATGCTGGCTATAGGTTTGTCATATATAGCTTTTATTATGTTGAGATATGTTCCCTCTATACCCACTTTGGTGAGAGTTTTTATCATAAGTGGGTGTTGAATTTTATCAAATGCTTTTTCTGCATCGATTGAGATGATCATGTGGTTTTTGTCCTTTCTCTTGTTGATGTGATGTATTACATTGATTGATTTGCATATGTTGAACCAGCCTTGTGTCCCTGGGATGAACCCCACTTGGTCATGGTGTAGAATCTTTTTTATGTGTTGTTAGATTCTATTTGCTAAAATTTTGGTGAGGATTTTGGCGTCTATGTTCATCAGTGATATTGGCCTATAATTCTCTTTTTTTGTAGTGTCTTTGCCTGGTTTTGGTATCAGGGTGATGGTGGCTTCATAGAATGAGTTTGGGAGTATTCCCTCCTTTTCAATCGTCTGGAAGAGTTTGAGAAGGACTGGTATGAGTTCTTGTTTGTATGTTTGGTAGAATTCCCCGGTGAAGCCGTCCGGTCCTGGACTTTTATTTGTAGGGAGGTTTTTAATTGCTATTTCTATTTCCTTTCAAGTGATCGGATTGTTCAAGTGTTCAGTTTCTTCTTGATTCAGTTTTGGTGGACAGTATGTTTCCAGAAACTTGTCCATCTCCTCTAGGTTATCCAGTTTGGTTCCATATAGTTTTTCATAATATTTTCATATGATATTCTGTATTTCTATTTTGTTTTATTGTAATTTCTCCATTTTCCTTTCTTATTTTGCTAATTTGTGCTCTCTCTTTTTCCTTCTTTGTGAGTTTGGCCAGAGGTTTGTCGATTTTATTTACTTTTTCAAAAAACCAACTTTTGGTTTGGTTGATTTTTTCTATGGTCTTGTTAATCTCTATTGTATTTAATTCCTCTCTGATCTTTATTATTTCCTTCCTTCTGCTGCTTTTTGGGGCTTTTTGCTCTTCTTTTTCTAATTGATTTAGGTGGTAGGTTAACTTGTTTTTTTGAGATTGTTCTTCTTTTTTGAGAAAGGCCTGTATCACTATAAACTTCCCTCTTAGCACTGCCTTTGCTGTGTCCCATAGGTTTTGAGTGGTTGTGCTTTCATTATCATTTGTCTCATGGTATTTTTTAATTTCAGCTTTGATTTCCTCATTGATCCATTGTTTTTTCAATAACATATTGTTTAATCTCCATGCTTTTCTTTTTTTCTCCTTTGTTTCTCTGTTGTTGATTTCCAGTTTCATGGCATTGTGGTCAGTAAAGATGCTTGAGATAATTTCTATCTTCTTAAATTTATTGAGGTTTCTTTTGTGTCCAAGTACATGATCGATCCTGGAAAATGTTCCATGTGCACTTGAAAAGAATGTATATTCTATTTTTTGGGGGTGTAAAGCTCTGAAAATATCCACCAAATCTAGTTTTTCTATTGTAGTATTTAATTTCTCTGTTGCCTTGTTTATTTTCTGTCTGGAAGATCTGTCTAGTGATGTTAATGCAGTGTTAAAATCTCCAATTATGATTGTATTCCAATCAATATCCCCCTTTATCTCTGTTAGTAATTCTTGTATGTACTTAGGTGCTCCTATATTGGGTGCATATATATTAACGAGTGTAATATCTTCATCTTGTATCACTCCTTTAATCATTATAAAATGTCCTTCTTTATCTTTCTTTATGGCCTTTGTTTTAAAGTCTGTTTTGTCTGAAATCAGTACTGCAACACCTGCTTTTTTGGCTTTTCCATTTGCATGGAATATCCTTTTCCATCCTTTCACTCTCAATCTATATGTGACCTTCTCCCTAAAGTGGGTCTCTTGTATGCAGCATATTGAAGGTTCTTGCTTTATTATCCACTCTGCCACTCTATGTCTTTTGACTGGAGCATTTAGTCCATTAACATTTACAGTAATTAATGATAGATGTGTGTTTATTGCCATTTTGAACTTATCTTTGCAGTTGAATTGGTATATCCTCTTTGTTCCTTTCTTCTTCCTTTTGTGGTTTGGTAATTTTCCTTTGTATTATCATGGATTTTGTTTAATTTTTGTGACCCCCTTGTAAATTTTTGTGGTTACCCTTTTTTGTAAATCTATTAACCTATACCCGTTTTTAATAAACTGATAATAACATGATCTCAAACCCATCCTACTGTTAAAAAAATTTAAAAAAGAAAGAAAAAAAATTCTATATTTCCCTGCCTCCCTCTCCCACTCAGTGATTTGTATGTCTTCTTTTATAATTTCGTGTTTTCTTTATTTGTAATTCATGAGTTATCAACTTTCCAGTTGTACGTTTCTCATTTCTGTAGCATCCTGCTGCTTTTCTATTTAGAATAGCCCTTTCAATATTTCTTTTAGCATGGGTTTAGTGTTGCTAAACTCCTGCAGCTTTTTTTTGTCTGTGAAACTCTTTATTTCTCCTTCTATCCTAAAGGATAGCCTTGCTGGATAAAGTAACCTAGGCTGCATCTTTTTTCATTCAGGGCTTTGAATATATCTTGCCACTCCCTTCTGGCCTGTAGTGTTTGTGTAGAGAAATCAGCTGAGAGCCTTATAGGGGTTCCCTTGTAGTTCACTCTTTGCTTTTCTCTTGCTGCCTTTAGAATCATTTCTTTATCCTTGACTCTGACCATCTTGATTATGATATGTCTTGGTGTGGGTCTATTTGGGTTCTTCCTGTTTGGGACCCTCTGAGCTTCCTGTAATTGTATATCTGATTCCTTCTTTAAGTTTGGGAAGTTTTCAGTCATGATTTCTTCAAAAACCTTTTCAATCCCCTTTGATCCTTCTTCCCCTTCTGGGACCCCTATTATGTGAAGATTGGGACACTTTATATTATCCCATAGGTCCCTTATGCTATTATCATTACTTTTTATTTGCTTATCTTGTAGTTCTTCTGAATGGGTGCTTTCTGTTGCCCTGTCTTCTAGATCACTAATTCGTTCCTCTGCATTAACTAGTCGGCTTTGCACAGCTGTTAGATCATTCCTCATCTCTGTCATTGAGTTTTCCCATTTTGCTTGGCTCTTCTTTATAGCTTCAATTTCATTTTTGACATATTGTATTTCTCTAAGCATTATCTCTTTTAATTCCTTCAGCAATTTGATCACTCCTTTTTTGAAATCTTGATCTAGAAGGCTATCGATGTCTATTTCATTGATCTTTCTTTCAGGGGATTCCTCTTGTTCTTTTAATTGGGAAAGGTTTCTCTGCTTCTTCTTCTTGCTCATACCTCTCTGCCACTGTGGTTTATGGAGTATCAGTTGTCTATTTTGGATCTTAAGGATTTTATCTATCTAATGCCTATTTAGGAATAGAACTTAGAAAAAAAAGAAAAAAGAAAAAAGAAAAAAAAGAGAAAAGAATAAGAGAGAGAGAGAAAGATTTTTAAAAGAAGGGAGAAAGAGGGTTTGAAAACAATGTATAATGAATAATAGAAGAGCGGGTTGAAGCAGAGCATTAATCGGGTGGAGACGTCCTTTTAAAACCTTAAAAAAAAAGAGGGGGTGGGGAGATGAATATATGTGTTTGAAGCCTGTGTCTAATCAATAACAGGACATCAAAACCCAAGAGAAATAGAAATGAATTAAGAAGTAAAAATTAAAAGAGTAATTGAAAATAGAACAGGTAAAAACAGATTAAAACAAAACAAAACAAAAACAAAAACAGAAAACAAAAAAACAAAACAAAGCAAAACAAAAACCAAAAAAAAAAAAAAAAGGGGGTTGTCGGTGTTCTCCTGGAGTGTGTGTGCTTTTAATGTGATGTCCTTCTGTCTTCGTCCTGTTTTGGAAGCTCAGCTTGTTTTCATAGGCCCTCTGTTGGCGCCCTCTTCTGTGTTGCTCCCAGCCCCTGTTGGCAAGCAGATGGCGCCTCCTCCTAACACGGGGTCAGATGCAGCTCTCCTCTGCTTCGGGCGGGCGGGTCACTGCCCCTCCGGATGCCGCAGTCAGATGTTGCAGACTGGCCAGGCAGGAGGGCAGGTCGTGCCCCTTCCCAGCACCTCGGTCAGGGGTTGTATTCCTGCCCGACAGGCGGGGGGCCGCTCTCCCCCTGCCTGCGCCGCTGGTAGCTCCGCTGCTCTGTGCGGCTGCGCGCTCTGCGCCGGCGCTCCGCCCTGGCCGGCGCTCCGCCCTGGTCACGCTCCGTCCCAGTCGGCGCTCCGCCATGGTCGCACTCCACCCTGGTCGCGCTCCACGGGTGGGCTCGGGTAAGACCCAGGGGCAGCCTCGTCCCTGCTCCGAGCCAAGACCCAGCTGCCTGTTTGTCCTTGTGGAGCAAGTTCTCTTGGGTACCAGAATGGAAGGGTCCTATCTGCCCAGGGCTGTAGGCCCGTCTCAGTCTGGCCCTTGAGGCTGCTAAGCCCTTCGGTGCGGACGCAGGTTTCGCCTCTGCCCCCGCCTGGGTGCTAAGCGCCGGAGAATATGGCGGCTCTGCCTGGGCCCCGCCCCTCTTCCCCTGAAAAGTTTCCGTGGATTTTCAGAGATGGGGGTACGCACCCTTCCCCCAAGAGCACATCAACCTTGCTGTTTTATGGAGGGCCCAGGTTGTTCTGACCTGTACACCCACAGCCCCGGCGCCCAGCCCCTTGCAGTCCCCTGGAGCTGCCTCCGTGCAGCCGCCCCCGTCCTCCGCCCGGCTTGTGCAGCCTGGCCCTGCCCGCTGCTGCCGGCCCGCGTCTCAGGCTGGGTGTCGGGGGGACGCTCTGTGCCCGTTTAACTTAGTTCTGTCAGACAAGTGCTGCTCTGTACAGATCCGAGCCTTGGAGGCCCCCCTCCGTCCCGCTGGCCTCTCGATTGGAGAGGGGAGACCCCTCGAGCAAGCGCCAGTCCTCCTTTGCCGCTCCCTCCCTGTGGGACCCGTCCCGCGCTGCTTTGCCTTTTTTTCTTTCTTTTTTCCTTTTCTCCTACCAGATTTTTGGCTTCTTTATCTTTTGAAGAGGGCGATGATCTGTTGGAGTTCCGCAGGTGCTCTGGTTGGCTGAGTGGGTCTGTAGATGTGGGTCTTGGTGTATTTGTGGGAGAGGGTGACTTACAAGCGTCCTTCTACTCCGCCATCTTGCCCGGAAGTCTCCCTGTTGTTGCTTTTCTAATGAATAAATGTTGAATTTTGTGAAATGCTTTTGATGGGTTTATTGGGATAACCACATCGTTTTCTGTATTACTTTTGTTAATGTGGTGTTTCAAACTGATTAATTTGTGTGTGTTGAACCACTCTTGTGACACTGCAATGAGTCCAAGTTGATCATGGTATATGATTCATTTTTGGCATTGCTGGATTTAGTTTGCTAATATTTTTTTGTGGAATATTTGCATTTAAATCAATCAAATATATTGGCTT
Source organism: Vicugna pacos (assembly GCF_048564905.1). NCBI lineage: Eukaryota > Metazoa > Chordata > Mammalia > Artiodactyla > Camelidae > Vicugna > Vicugna pacos. The sequence goes on from NW_027328741.1 coordinate 43,111,169, forward strand.
GAAGTTGTCTTTGCCCGTACTTTGTTTTTGGCTTTGCTATCAGGGTGATGAAATCTTCATAGAATTAATTTGGGAGTTTCCCACACCTTCACAATTTTTGAATAGTTTGAAGAGTATAAGTTCTGCTTTGTATTTTTGTATAGTTCTCCAAGGGAGCTGTTTATATTTGCACTTCTTTTCAACAATTTTTTTAAATGCAGATTCTATCTTTCTTCTAGTAAAGTTTGTTCAAATTATTTGTTTCTCCTTATCTCTGTCTCTTTCTAGACATTTGTCTATTTCTTCTAAATTGTCTATTTTATTGGCATATATATGCTGACAAAATGAACACTTCTTTTGTATATCTTAGGTAAAAATAGTTATTTCTCTTCTTTTATTTCTGGCTTTATTTCTTGGGAGCATCTCTCTTTCCTTCATGATGCACCTGCCTCGAGGTTTTCTGAATTTGCTTATCTTAAAAAGAAAACATAAAACAAAATCTTTTGTTACATTAAACTTTGAATAGTTATTTTTCCTCTATAATTTATATTTGCACCTGTAATATTAAGGATCATGTTTTTATTTTAATTTTTACTGGTTTACAGTCATTTTACAAAGTTGTCTGAATTCCAGCATAGAGCACAATTTTTCAGTTAAAAATGAACATATATTAATTTGCTGTCCCATTTTTTCTTCTGTGAACTGCCGTAAAAACTTTTATACATTTCCCTGTCCTATACAGTACAATCCTGTTTATCTATTCTACAATTTTGACCTCCCAGTCTAACTCTTCCCACCCTGCGCCCCCTTGGCAACCAAAACATTGTATTCTAAGTTTGTGTGTCTTCTTCTGTTTTGAATTTTGGCTTTTTTTGTTTTGTTTTGTTTTGTTTTTAGATTCCACTGATGAGCCATCTCATATGATATTTTTCTTTCTCTTTCTGGCTTACTACATTTAGACAGATTTTTTCCAGGAGCATCCATGTTGCTGAAAATGGTGTTATGTTGTCATTTTATATGGCTGACTAGTATTCCATTGTATAAATATACAACCTCTTCTTTTTCCAGTCAACTGTCAATGGACATTTAGGCTGTTTCCATGTCTTGGCTATTGTAAATAGTGCTGGCTATGAACATTGAGGTTCAAGTGTCATCCTGAAATAGGGTTCCTTCTGGATTTATACCCAGGAGTGGGATTCCTGGGTCATATGGTAAGTCTATTCCTAGGCTTTTGAAGAATCTCCATTCTGTTTTCCACAGTGGCTGCACCAAACTGCATTGCCACCAGAAGTGAAGGACGGTTCCCTTTTCTCCACAGTCTCTCCAGCACTTGTCATTTGTGGATTTTTGAATGATGGCCATTCTGACTAGTGTGAGATGATACATCACTGAAGTTTTGATTTGCATTTCTCTGATGATCGGTGATATTGAGCATTTTCTGATGTGACTTTTGATCATTTGTATGTCTTCCTTGGAGAATCGCTTGTTTAGGTTTTCTGCCCTTTTTTGGATCGTGTTGTTTATTTTTTCTTATTCAGTTGGATGAGCTGCTTATATACTCTGAAGATCAAGCCTTTGTTGGTTTCATATGCAAATTATTTTCCCATTTAGTAGGTTGTCCTTTTGTTTCACTTCCGGTTTCTTTACTGTGCAGAAGCAAGTAAGTTTCATTATATATCATTTGTTTATTCTTGCTTTTATTTCTTCTACAAGAAGATTTTTGAGACTTATTTCAGATAACATTTTGTCAATAGTTTCCTCAAGGAGGTTTATTTTATCTTGTCTTATGTTTAAGTCTTTGATCCATTCTCAGTTTATTTTTGTGTAGGTTGTTCTAGCTTCATTGGGAGTGTTCTAGCTTCATTGATTTACATGCTGCTGTCCAGTTTTCCCAACACTATTTGCTGAAGGAACTGTCTCTATTCCATTGTATTTTCTTGCCTCCTTTGTTGAAGATTAATTGACCAAAAGTTTGTGGGTTCATTTATGGGCTCTCTATTCTGTTCCATTGGCCTATATGTCTGTTTTCCTTCCCATACAGTGTTGTCATGTTGACTGTACCTCTGCAGTATTATCTGAATCTTTAGCGTAAAAATATGTCACTGATTTCTAAACCTAATCTTGTAACCTGCTACCTTGCTGAATTCCCTGATCAGCTTTAGTACTTTTTGCCTGGATCTTGCAGGGTTTTCTTTATATAGTAACATATTATCTGCATATAGTGAGACATTACATCTTCCTTTTCAATTTGCAACCCTTTTAATTCTCTCGCTTGTTTGATCGCTGTGACTAGGGCTTCCAAGTTTATATTGTGTTGGAGTGGTGATAGTGTGCATCCTTGTCTTGTCCCAGATTTCAGTTGGAAATTTTGACGTTCTCACCATTGAGTACTATGTTGCCTGTAGGTTTGTATTCTATAGCTTTCATGATGCTGAAATATGTTCCCTCTATGCCCACTTTGGTGAGATTTTTTATCATACGTGGGTGTTGAATTTTATCAAATGCTTTTAATGCATCTATTGTGATGATCATGCCGTTTTGGTCCTTTCTCTTGTTGATGTGCTGTATTACACTGATTGATTTCCATATGTTGAACCACCTCTTTGTCCTTGGCATGATCCCCACTTGGTCATGATGTATAATCTTTTATCTGTGTTTTTGGATTCTATTTGCTACTATTTTGGTGAGGATTCTGGCATCTGTGTTCATAAGTGATATTGGGCTATAATCCTATTTTTTGGTAGTGTCTTTGAATGGTTGTGGTATCAGGGTGATTGTGGCTTCATAGAAAGACTTTGGGAGTATTCCTTCATTTTCAATCTTCTGGAAGAGTTTGAGAAGGACTGGTATGAGTTCTTCTTTGTATGATTTGTAGAATTCCTCACTGAATCTGTCCGGTCTTGGACTGCTGTGTATAGGGAGGATTTATATTGCTATTTTGATTTCATTTCAAGTACTTTGCTTGTTCAAGTGGTCAGTTTCTTCTTAATTCAGTATTGGTTGGCAGCATTTTTCCAGAATATTTTCAATCTCCTCTAGGTTATACAGTTTGTTTCAATATAATTTTAATAATAGTTTCATGTGATATTCTGTATTTTTTTTATTTGTTGTTATTTCTCCATTCTCCTTCCTTATTTTGCAAATTTGTGCTCTCTCTCTTTTCTTTTTTTTTCAGTTTTGACAGAAGGTTTTTGATTCTACTTACTTTTTTGAATAACCAACTTTTGGATATGTTGCATTATTCCGTATGGTGTTATTAATCTCTATTTTATTCATTTCCTCCACTATATTTATGGCTTACTTCTTTCTGCTGCTTTTTGAGGTTTTTTGTTCTTCTTTTACTAGTGTATTCTGCTGGTGGGTTAAATTGTTTATTTGTGATTCTTCTTCTTTTTTAAAGAACGCCTGTATCACCGTAAACGCCCCTCTCAGCACTGCTTTTGCTGTGTCCCATAAATTTTGTGTGGTTTTGCTTTCGTTTTCTTTAGTCTCAAGGTACTTTTTCATTTTTGCTTTGATATGTTCATTGAACCATTGGTTTTTTAATAAAATATGGTTTAATCTCCATGTTTTCCTTTTGTTGTCATTTGTTTCTCTGTTGTTGATTCCTAGCTTCATGGCATTGTGTTCAGTAAATAATGTATCATTCCTTCAATCATTATATAATGTCCTTCTTTATCTTTCTTTATGGCCTTTAAGGTCTACTTTGTCTGCAATTAGTACTGCAACACCTGCTTTTTTGGCTTTTCCAATTGTATGGGATACCCTTTTCCATTCTTTTACTCTCAATCTATATGTGTCCTTCTCTCTGAAGTGGGTGTGTTCTATGTAGCATATTTAATGTTCTTGCTTTATTATCCAGCATGCCACACTATGAATTTCGACTGGAGCATTTAGTCCATTAATATTTATATTAATTCATGATATGTTAGAGTTTATTGCCTTTTTAACCTTATTTTCCATTTGATTTAGCATTTCCTCTTTGTTCCTTTCATCTTCTTTTTATGGTTTGGTAATTTTCCATTGAATTATCATGAATTATATTTAGTTTTTGTGACTCCATGTAAGTTTTTGTCTTCTTGTTACCCTTTTTCATAAGCCTTTTTGACGATTATTATAACTGCTTTTATTAAAATGATAGTAACATGATCTCAAACCCATCCTACTGAGAACACAAAATTTTAAAAGGAAAGACCAAAAAAAAAAAATTCATATTTTCCTGCCTCCCTCTCCCACTCTCAATGATTTCTATATATATTATTTTAAATTTTGTATCTCTAAACACTATTTATTTTATTTCCTTCTGTACTTTGATCACTCCATTTTTGAAATATTGATCTATTTGGATATCAATGTCTATTTCACTGATCGTTCTTTCAGAGGATTTCTCATGTTCTTTTAATTGGGAATGGTTTCTCTGATCCTTCGTCTTACTCCTACTTCTCTGGCACTGTGGTTTTTGGGGTATCAGTTATCTATTGTGGTCCTAAAGGAGTTTATCTACCTAATGCCTATGTAGTAATACAACTTAGAAAAGAGAAAAGAGAGAGAGAGTGATAAAGAATTTTAAAGAACGGAGAAATAAAGCTTTGAAGACATTGTATAATGAATAATAGAAAAGAAAGTTGAAGCAAAGTTTTGAAAAATAATAGTAATAAAAATATTTTTTAAAATTTCAAAGGGATTAAGATGGGGGTATATATAATTAAAGAAGAAGTAGAAATTAGGAGGGTTATAGAAAATGGAACCGGAGAAACTGATTAAAATTAGGGAGTGTTCAGTGTACTCCTGGAGACAGTGTACATTTTATGTAAAATCTTTCTGTATTCATCCTGTTTTGGAAGCTCAGCTTGCTGTTTCCAGATGTCCTCCATTGGAGCCCTCATCTGTGCTGCTCCACGGCCTGTTGGCAAGCAGATCATTCCTAAAACCAACTCTGGGTCAGCTTACCTTATTCTGGGCTGCTTGTCACTGCCTTGCTTGATGCTGCAGTCAGATGTTTCAGAGTGACCAGGCAGGATTGGGCATCACACCCTCTCCAGCACCATGGTCAGGGGCTGTATTCCTGCCCAATATTTGAAGGGCCATCCGCCCTCTCAATTTGCTGATCACTCTGCTGCTCTGTGCCATTGTATGCTCTGCCTTATATTTGCACACTGGAAGTAGGCTCAGGAAAGTCTGAGGAACAGCCCTGTCCCTGGTCTGGGCCAAAATCCAGCTCGTTTGTCTTGGCGGACAAGTTCCCTGATTAACCATTACAGTAGGTTCCTATCTGCCTCAGGCTTTAGAGAAGTCTCCGTCTGGCTCTTGAGGCTGCTAAGTCCTTAGGTGTAGATGCAGTTTTTGCCCCCACTGCCACCTGGGTGCAAAGCACCAGTAGGTATGGTGGCAGTGTCTCAGCCCTAGCTCTCTTCACCTAGAAAATTTGTAGAGTTTCAGAGATGGGGAATGCACCCTTCCACCCACAGGGCACATCAGCCCCTTTGTCTTATGGAGGGCCCAGGTTGTTCTGCCCTGTGCACCCACAGCCATGGCACAAAGCCCAATCCATTCCACTGGGCTGCCACATTACAGCCATCCCCATTTACCACCCAGTTTGGGCAGCATGGCCCTGCCCCCAGCTTCCAGGCTGCATCATTTGCTATGTCCCACAGGGATCCTCTGTGCCTGTTTAACTTAGTTCTGTCCATCAACTTATACTTTGTACAGATCCAAGACTTGGAGGCTCCCCCTCCATCTTGGCAAACTCTCAGTTGGAGAGGGGTGACACAGTGAATGAGCAGCAGTCTGTCTTTGCTGCTCCCTCCCCATGGTACCTGTCCCACTCTGTTTTGCCTTTTCTTCTTTCTTTCTTCCTTTTCTACCACCAGATTTTTTACATCTTTATCTATTGAAGAGGACAATGTTCTGTCACAATTCTGCATGTTCTCTGGTTAGCTGAGTGGGTCAGTGGATGTGAGTCTTGGTGCATTTGTGGGAAAGGGTGAGCTACAAGCATCCATCTGCTCCAGCATCTTTGCCTCCCTCCAAAAAAGTCTCACTTTGTGGTGGAAGATAAACCTAGTCTTGAAATAAATGGAAAAGGTATTCCATGGAATTGACATAAAGTGCAGATTACAATGCTCTACTCATACCAAATACGTTTTCAAATAAGGGTCAAATTGAAAGAAATATGAGATTATATAAAGAAAAAGATATCAATAAAAAAATTAGGAATTACACTCATTAAATTATATATGGCCCAACACCATAGATCCTAAGTATAAAAAGAAATTTTAGTAGACATGAAAGAATTAATTCATTATAAAACAATAATAGTAGATGAGCTTAACATCTCACTATTGTGATGATCAGATCATCCAGCAAGAATATCTGTAAGGAACCAGAGGTCTTAATAGCATATTAGATCATTTGAACACAACTGTGTTATTGGACACTGCATTAGAAAGGCAGAACACATGACCTTTTCAAGTGTGCACTGTATCTTATCTAAGCAATTAACCACATATTATATCATGAAATAAGCTTTAGGAACTTTAAGCAAATATAGATTACAGCAAGTTTTTTTCCATACACAAAACTGTGAAACTTTGCATCAACTCTAGAAAGAATAGGAAAAGTACAAACATGAGGTAAAACCACATCCTTTAAAAAAATACAATAAAATGAGTTTAATGATGAAATCAAAGAGGTAATAGAATCATACCTGGAGACAAACCTCAATGAAAAGACAGCTTAATAAATGTATGGGATGCATCAAATACATATCTACGAGGTAAGTTGTGAACAAATCAGGCCTTCTACAAGGAACAAGAGAAACCTCATACAAAGGACCAAACGTACTCCCAAAATAACAAGAAATAAGAACAAACAAAACCCAAAGGCAGTAGAATGAGAAATCTTTAATGATTAGGTTGAAAATAAATAAAAGTTAAAAAATAAATTACAAATCATAAAATAAACAGCTTTAATTTTTCTTAAAATATTAAAAAACAGGAAAGCATTTAGCCAGGTTTATCAAGAAATACAGAGACTGGACCCAAACAAAATAAGAAATGAAATAGTAGAAATAATATCTGATATTACAGAAATACAAAAAAAGATTATGAAAGCACTATGAGCTGTTACGTGACAAGCAACTGGACGACCTAAGAAAATGAACAAATTTCTAAAACCGTACAGCCTGCCAAGACAGAATAAAGAGAAAACTGAGAACTTGAATAGATCAATCAGTATAAGTTAATAAAATGTATAATTTTATAAACACCCCTTGAACAAAATGCCTGGACTCCTTCATTAAAACACCTTTCCCCCCAAGTATTTTAAAAATTGAAGGAGGAAGGACAATTCCCAAAGTTATTCCATGAGGCCACCATTACCCTTATAACAAAACCAGTCAAAGACACAACCAAAAAAAAAAAATGAAAATGAAAATCCAATATTATTGATGAATATAGATTCAAAAATACTCGAAACACTTCAACAAATTAATCCAGCAATACATAGAAAGGATTATAAACGTTGATCATTTGGATTCCTTCCAGAGTCAAAAGGATGGTTCAACATACACAAGTCAAGCAGCATGACACATATCTAATAAAGGAAAGACAAAATTCACAAGACCATGTCAATACACAAAGAAAAAGCATTTGACAAAATTCAACATACATTCATCATCAGAACTCTCATGAAAGTGAGTAAAATGGGAAAATTTATCACCATACAAAAGGCCATTTATAACCATTTATAATACTCAGGTGAAAGGCTGAAAGCCTTCTGGGTAAATTCGGGATCAAGACAAGGATTCCTACTCTCACCACTTCTATACAATAGTAATAGAAGAAAGGAAAAGGAAAAGAAAAATAAGTAAAAAAATGCAAAATTGAAAGAAAGGGGCAAAATTGTCACTAGTACTGAAGACATAACAATCTACACAGAGAGTCCTATGGGCTCCACACTGACTATTATGAATAATAAATAATTTTATCAAGGGAGCAGGGTACAAATTTAATGTAAAGACGTCTCTTGCATTTGTCCACATTGATCATGAGATGCCATAAAATGGACGTTGAAAGCAATAATATTTAAAACCCCATAACCCCGAATATCTTGGAATAAATGTAACCACATATGTGAAAGATCTATACACTTAAAATTATAAAACATTGGCAAGAAATTAAAAATGATTCAGAGAAATGGAAAGATCTCTTGTGGTCTTGGATTGAAAGAGTTCATATTGTTAACAAGGCCGTAGTACACAAAGAATCCTAAGGATTTAGTGCAATTCCTGTTATGAAGCTGTAGTATTTTCCATAGAATGAGAAAATAAATAACTCTAAGTTTTACATGAAACCATTAAAAATTGTCAAAATAACTTTGAGAAAAAACAACAAATCTGGAGGTATAACCCTCCGGGATAACTTACTATACTAAAAACCTACAGTAATAAAAATGTATGGCAATGGCACAGAGATATAATCAACAAAAACAGATAGAGAGCCTAGAAATAATTCCACACACCTATAAGCAATGAATCTATGATAAAAGAGGCAAGAGTTCACAATGGAGAAAAGACAGTCTCGTCAATGGATGGTGTTGTGAAATCTGGATATCTACATGAAAAACAATGAAATGAGAGCATTTCCTGACATCATATACAAAAATAAACTCCATGTGTATTAACGAAGTAAACGTAAGACCTGATACTATAAAACTGCTAGATGGGAATATAGGTGATACACTATTGTATATACATCATAGGAATAATTTCTTATATCAGTCTCCTAAGGCAAAAGAAATAAAAGCAAAAATAAGCAAATGGGACCTAAACAATGTTGAAAATTTCTGTACAGCTAAGGACACTATCAATGAAATGAAAACACTGCCTGTGTAATTGGAAAACATATTTGCAAACAATGCAAATGACCAGGGGTTAATAGATGTAGGTTAATAGATGTAACATGGATTTAGGTTACATAACTCAAGGTGAAAAACAAAAATCCAATCAAAAACAAGAGCAGAGTACCTGAGTTAATATTTTTACAAAGAAAATATTCAGATGAATAACAGGCAAGTGATAAAATTTCACAACATTACTAATTATTAGGTAATTGCAAATCAAAACCACAATGAGGTATCACTTCACACTGGTCAAACGGCTTTATCAAAAAGTCTACAAATAGTAAGTGTTGGAGATGATGTGGAGGTAAGAAATCTCTTGTATACTCTTGGTAGGGATGTAAATTGGTACAACTTCTAAGGAAAACAGTATTCAGATTTGTTTAAAAATGAAAAAGTTAACTAACATATGACCCAGTAAAATCTCTCCTTGGAAATATCTGGGAAAAAACACCCTAAATTGTGAAGAACCAATGTTCAAAACAGTACTGTTTATAATATGCAAGACAGGGAAGAAATCCAAGAGTCCACAGCAGACTATGGACTTAAGAAGAAATGATGTATCTGTAAATATGCAATAAATATTACTCAGCCATGAAAAACTATAACACATTGCTATTTCAGCATCATGAGATAACCTAGTAAATGTTGTGCTTAGTGAAGTAACTTAGACGAAGACAAAATGATATAATTTAATTTATATGTGGAATCTAAACACTAACAAATATCTGTGTACAACTTTGTATAGCTATCTATTGACAGATGACAGAAAAATAGATAGAAGTATAGTTACATACGTATATGATAGATAGATGTATGATAGATAGATGATAGATAGATAGATAGATAGATACATAGATACATAGATACATAGATAGATAGATAGTAGTTAGGTGGAGACATGATGGAGTGGTTAAGAGATTAGATAGACAAAACATTAGCAGACTCAAAGATATGGGAAATAATTTATGTTTACCAAAGTGGAAGGAAAAGAGAATTCAATGGTAGGGCACTGACAGACACAAAGAAGTATACATTAATATAGAAGCAACAAGGATAATCTGTATACAGTATGGAGTTGTACTCAATAGCTTAAAATAATTGTATGTTATAATTACTGTAATAATTCATAATGCAATATAATCTACAAAGTGGTTGGAATCACTATGCTTTACATCTGAAACTACACAATATTTTACATCTAATGTACTTCAAATAAAATAAAACATATCCTGTATAATTTAGTCCTTTTTCTGCTGATAGCATCTTCCTTTAATATTGTTTTATTTTACACTTTACTTTTTATGATTACTGTTTCAAATTATTTCTTTTACTCTTGTGAACATGATACCAGTTTGAAGTATCTGTATTTATTGCCCCTGATTACCTCTTTTTCACTCTTTAATCCATATAGAATAGTAGCATTTAAGAACATACCCAAAGAAAGTGTTGAACATTTCTCATGGTCTCTCCTTAGCTTTTGGTCAATGTTTAGCATATTTTTGCCATTTTATATTTCTTAGAAGACTTCTTTTCTACACCTCTAATAAGGTGTCTCGATTTTGCTTTTCCATCTCATTCAGGTTTGTTAGTTAAAGTCTTTGCTTTCACTTTATATCTAAGTGATAACTGTGTAAGAATTATTGGGTGAGTGATTTCTTATTTCATTAGTTTGAAAATACAATCTTATTTACGCTTGGCGTATATTTTTTGCTCAGAAATCTGCTAAAAGCCTAATGGGGGTTCCTTTGTAGATTATCATAACTTTTTTTGGCTGTCTTTAAAATTTTACTCTGTCATTGTGTTTTCAATTTGCATATGACGTATATTGAAGGAGGTCCCTTTGTCTTAAAGTTATTGGTGTTTGGTTGGTTCATGGACTTGTGTATCAGTTCCTTACACAAGTTCGGGAAGTTATCAATTTTAATTCTTTAAATAAACCATCAGCTGCCTTCTAACTTTCTACCACCCCCCCCAGGATTCCACACTAATGTGTACTTCCTGAGGAAGTCTATGGCTACTGTAGAATTTCCCCACTTTTAAATATCTTGAATCTCTGCCCTCTCCTAACATTTCTAGTTTTTTATTGGTGAGTTTTCTAATCTCTATTGCAGAAAGACACTCTACTTCCAATGCTTTCTGTTGCATTCTTCATCTCATTTATTAAGTTCTCCTGGTCCTCCAATAATGTTAGGTTATTTTATATTTTCAGTCTCTTTGGTAATGTATTCCTTATCATCATTTCATTTATTCCTGAGCTCACTAAACTGCTTTCTCAGTTTTGTTATTTGTATTGATTTTCTGTATGACAATTATTTGGATTCTCTATTAATTATATGGCAATATACCATGACTTTAACTTTGTTTCCTGCAGGGCTGACATTGTGTGTGTGTGTGTGTGTAGGTGTGTGTGCGTGTGTTTCTGTTTCTGTGTCTGTGACGGTGTCTGTGTGTGTCTATATGTGTGTTAGCATGTCCTATAAAGTTACTGTGATTGGTCTTGATCTTGATAGATTATTGCTCTGATGACACTAAAAAACAGATTGGGAGTTGGATTCCTTGCTTTTGTTTTCTGGTAGCTTGCAATATTGCACAATTATTGGTTTTACTTACCTGAGCTACCTCTGATAATATTTCTAAATGACACTTTCCTGATGCTACTGTGTGGATAAAAGATGTGCTTTCATTGTCACTTCTTGGAATTCTCTGGTAGTTAATACCACTGTTGTCACTGGGATGGAGAACCCTTCCTTTTATCTGATATCCCTTGAGAATCAGTGTACACATTGAGGAAAGTTGTAAAGACAGGTGGGTATTTGGAATCAGGCAAGTGCCTTTCCCATGTCCAGTGTTGCAAGGTAACTTGTCTCCACCACTGTGAATGGGGAGTAGGGACAGATTCATGAATGTCTAAGTGTCTGAAGGATGGAAACTCTGTCTCCATTGTGGCTCCCTCCTAGTTACCTGTGATCATGAGTTCTGGTGCAGTTGGAGGCCGAAGCTGCGTGAACCACTGAGACCCTGTTTCTACTGGGTTCTTTGAATTTATGGACTCAGATATTCTATTCAGGGGGCCTTGGTTGCAGACACCAACTCTGGTCTTCCCTCAGTTCAACCTGTTTTGTGTGCTTCAGTCCACTGAACTTCACCTGTTCACATGCGTTCTGGAGTATTGTTTGAGTTGTGGTTATTTTTGTTCAGATGTGAATGTTTTACTGACTGTAGATGTAAAGGGAGAGACAAAAATAGTTTCAACTTATGTCACATTTAAGAGTATATAGTTTTTCAACTAAAAGCTTTAATTCTAATTAGGAAATTATAACACTAAAGAAAGTAAATAAATCACTTCCCTTAATATCATAGTACTACAAAATATTTTGAATTTCCTGGGTTCTTTTCTTCAATGTTTTACCCACCTACATGCACATTTTACTAAAATGTACCCCTATAATCTCTTTAAAATCAATTATATTATTAAAATATTTCCCTGTGCTCTAAATATATCACTTTTTTTCTCTAATTTATTAATTGTAGCTTCAACATTTCTGTCTTCTCCATCCTTCTACCCTTTCCCCACATGAAACCACTACTTGGTACACTACACATATATATGTGATTCTTTTTTTGTTTTTTAATGATTATTTCTCTTATATCATTATTTTCCCAATTTAAGTGACAACGTAGAGTTTTTTTCCCTGTATGACTTATTTTCCTATGCGCAACATTCTCTAGGTCCAGTCACATTGTTCCAAATGGCAGAATTTTACTATTTAATATACAATGAATAATTATTTATTTTGTTATCTATATCCCAAATCTATTTCAGCCAATCATCTGTTGATGGGCAGTTGAGTTGTGCTTCTACCCTTGACTACTATAAATGATGATGTTAAGAACATTGGGGGTAATATATCCTTTAAGTTAATGTTTTCATTTTTTTTTCAGATTTATACCAAAAACTGGAATTGCTGCAACATAGAATGCTTCTGTTTCAAGTTTTCTGGGCACTGTCCACACTTTTATAATAGTGGATGCATCAATTTATATTTCCACCAACAGTGTACCTGGGTTCACTGTTATTGACATTCTGATTAATGTTTGTCATTTGTAGACTTTTTGTTAATAGCCATTTTGGTTGCTGAACGATTATTTCATTCTAGTTTTGATTTATGTTTTCCTAATGAATAGCAACGTTATGTTTCTTTATATGAGCATGAAAATCATCCACATGTCTATTTTTGAAAAGTTTCCATGAGGATTCTTCAGCTGTTTTTAATTTGGGGTCTTTATTTTTTAAATAGTGAGTCTAATATGCTATATATATATTATGGATTTTAACATTTTGTAGGTCTCATTGTCTGAAATTCTTCCTTCTATTCTGTCTGTTATCATATGTCTTGTTGACGGTTTCCTTTGCTCTGCAAAAGTTTTTGCACTTCACACTTATAAAAGAAATAGAATCCCTGTATCACAGAATACATCTATTTTTTCCTCAGTAAACTAAAAACTGTAATTTTTAGTTTTCCTTTTTTTTTAATTTGGAGACAGATCAAAAATAAATATTGCTATGATTTATCTCAAAGTCAGTTCTGCTCCTGTTCTTGGTCAAATATTGTATAGTTTCATGCTTTACATTTAGGGAATTAATCTATTTTATCTCATTTTTTATACTATGGAAGGAAGTACTTTAACATCTTCCTTTTACATGTACTGTCCTGTTTTCTCAGAACTATTTTTTGAAGAGACTATCTTTTTTCCATTGTATACTCTTGCAACCTTCATTGCAGACTAATTGACCATATGTGTGTGGGTTTATTTTCAGACTCTTTATTTTGTTCCATTGTTCTCTGTGTTTCTATAAGTGCCATATTTTGATGTATTGATTACTGTAACTTTGTAGTAGGTTCTAAACTCAGGGAGGGTAATACCCACAGCTTCATTCATTTTTCAAAATAATTTTAGAAAATTTGGGAATTTCAGATATATGTTCAAATTTTATTATTTTTCCCCTTGTTTTGTGAAGAAAGTTATGGATTCTGTGAAAATAGAAATTTATTAAAAGAAAAAACCTGAGAAAAATACTAAAGTGTGGAGGATAAATCATACATTATTAACAACAACTGGATTGCTGTATTAATCAAACAAAAAATATATAAAGAAAAATGACAACAGAAACAAAATCCATTGGGTTTAACAAAAGCAGTATTAATAGGGATACATATAGCAAAATAATCCCACTTATACAAATAAGAAACACGTCTCTCTTACAACATATTCTTACAACCAAATGTTGTAGCAAAATAATAAATAAACATGTTAGTAGAAGGAAAGACAGTTGAAAGGTCAGGACATAGTTAAATAAAATAAAGATTCAAAACAGAAACATTTGATCAAACTAAATAATAACTTTTCAAAGATAAATAATGTTGATAATCTTTAACTATACACATGAGCAGAAAAGAGAGGAGAGATTAATAAGCTCTGAAATAAATGAGAAGTTACAGCTTATATCAAAGAAATACAAAGCATCACATAAAGATACAACAAATTATATGCTAATAAAATGGAAACCCTAGAAGAAATATACAATTTCTGAGAAAGACATAATTTCCAGAATGGAATGAGAAATAGAAAATATGAACGGATTGTCACTAATGAAATTGAATCAGTAATTTAACAAAATCCCCCAAGAAAAAAATTTCCAGGCCTAGACAGCTTCACAGATGATTTCTGCCAAACATTTAAAGAATAACTGTCACATATACTTCTCAGCGTATTCCAAAAATTTTGAGAGGAAGGGAGGATTACTACCCCAAATTTCTGTATCACATTACTACTAAAACTGGAACAAATACTTCAAAAAATTACAGGTTACATACTACTGATAAACATAGATGCAAAAATCAATACTAAATTGTTAGCAAATCAAACAATACATTAATAGTATTATACAATATGATTAAATCCATTTTACTCCAGGGATGCAAAAGTGATTCAATACCCACAAATTAATCAGTATGTTACACCACACTAACAATATGAAGAATAAAATGTAAATGGTCACCTCAATAGAGCCATAAAATGTTTTGACAAATTCAGTATCTATTTATGAATATATTTCTCCTCAAAGTGGGCATGAGGAAACATAACCTCAACACAGTTAAGGTCTTATACGACAAGAACTCAGCTAACATGACACTCACTGATTAAAATCTGAAAGCATCTCCAATAAGAGCAGGAAGAAGACAAGAATGCTCACTCTTACCCCTTTTATTCATTATAGTATTGGAAATTCTAGCCATAGCTACCAAAATAAAAGAAAGTAAAATATAGCTAATTAAGGAAAGGAGTAAAAGTATCTGCTTGTAGATGACATAATTTAAACAGAAACCCTAAAGAAGACGCCACAAAACTACTAGGGCTTATCAATGCATTTGGTAAAATTTCCGAATGTAAAATTAACATACAGAAATCTTGCATTTCTACACACTATCAAGAAGCTAACTGATACAGAAAGTGAGGGAACTGCATCATTTACTGTTGCATTAGAAAAAAAAATCAAGAAATATATCCAACCAAGGAGGTAAAGGACCTGTACTCAGAAATCTATAAAATATTTATAACAGAAATTGAAGGTAATGCAAACGGATGAAAGGATATACTGTGTTCATAGATGAGGAAAAATATATTGTTTAAATGGCAGAATAAGCCAAGAAAATACACTTATTAAATTCAGTTCCCCCAAAAATACCAAGGGCATTTTCAGACACCTACAAAAAATAATTCTAAAATTTACATGTAAAGACAAAATAATTGAAATCACTAAAAAAAAAAGAAAAAAGAAAGAAAAGAAAACAAACAAAATAAAAACACAAACAACTTTGACAAAGAACAAAGAGGATGTATCACAGTCCGTGATTTTAAGTTATAATACAAAGCTACAGTAATAAATATAATATGGCAGTGGCACAGAAGAAACAGAATAATGGAACACAAATAATGCCTGAAAATGAAATTAGACAGTTATGGTCATTTAGCCCATTACAAAAAATGAATATACAGTGGGGGAAAGGTAACCAACAGGCACATGAAACCGATCAACATCACTAACCATCAGAAAAATGGAAGTCCAAAACACAATGAGATTTTATGTCACTCCTGTCAGAATGACTATTATCAAAAAGATAACAAACATAATTGTTGGTGAAGATGTAAGAAAAACAACCCGGATGCACCGCTGGAGTGAATGGAAAAATGTGCTGCCACTGTGGAAACAACATGGAGATTTATCTAAATGTAAATTTGAAATATAATTCTACAGTTCTATACCTCGATACTAATTCCAAGAAAATAAAAACGCTAATTAGAAAAGATAAATGCAACCCTATATTCACTGCAGCAGTATTCACAAAAGACAGGAAATAGAAGCAAATTAATTGCTCATCAGTAGATGATGGAGAAAAAGATGTGTGTTTATAATGTATATATCTACCCATCTTAATTACAGATTTATCTATATTTATATATATATACACACACAGAAACTATATATATATGCAGTATATATATATGCAGTATATATATATATGCAGTATTTATACACACACACACAGATAAAAATAAAATCGGTTATCATTCAGCTGCAAAAAGTATAAGATTTTGTCATTTGCAACAAATGGGTAGAAAAAGAGGGTAATATGCTAAGTGAAATATGTCAGAAAGAGAATGACAAATGCTGAATTATTTTACTCAAATTTGGAATTTTAAACAAATGATCATAGCAACACAGAAAAGGATTTATACATATAGAAAGAAACAGGATGTTCACAAGAAGGAGGGAAATGGGGTAAGGAAGAGAAAAAGTTGAGGAAAATTAAGAGGGAAAATTTTCCAGGTGCAAGTTAAATAAATCAGGGACAAGAAATTTACTCTATGGGGAATAGTCAATAACTATTAAATATATTTACATAGCAACATATCATAACTAAATATATTCTGGTGAACAGTTTGAAATGTATTAAAAATTGTGAACAGTATTTTATGTAGGGGAAACTAGCACAGTGTTATAGAAGAAAGTACAATTCAAAAACAAATAAAGATACTTATAGGAAATTAGGTTTGTAATTAACAGAGGCAGGTTTTGGAAAAGGAGAATTTGATTAATGCACTCAAAAGCTACAAACTGCCAGCCATAAAATAAACGTATTCTAAGGATGCCCTGTAATAACATGAAAATTACAATTAATACTGATTTATGTTCTATATGTATGTTGTTAAGAGAGTAGACCATAAGATTACTCATCACAACCAAACGACAAATTGTATTACTTTAAAATTTTATCTAAATGAGAAAATGAATTCTCCCAAAAGTTGCTATGATATTTATTTCATGATAGTTGTAAATCAAATCACTATCCTGTGAACCTAAACTTACACAATGTTTTATGCCAATTATATGTAAATAAAAGGGGAAGGAAAAATGAAAAGTCAATGGTCATTTTTTCCCATATCATTTCTCATGATTGTTTTAGCAGCAAGTAAACTTGACTCATGATATACTTATCCTAGGTAAAGATACTCATAAATAAGTGATTCTAATAAATTATACATAAAGATATTAATAAAATTAGTGTCTTACCATGCCTTAAACTTTCTTCATGTTAACAGCTCACTGCTTCTGTAGGCATCAAAATTTCATTCTGTGTAATCATCTGAGATTAGTGAATGGATACAAATTTAAAACTGGCTGCTCTTGCTGTGAGTGATAAAATTCACTGTCTCTGACCGATGGTCTCATCTCCCCAACAGCATCTGTAAGAATTGAACATGCTAGGTTGCTAAAAATCTCAGCATGGTTAAATCTCAGAACTCCTACAATTCTTAACTGTTTTCCAATGGGAATGCAATACTGACAAAGACTTGATTTTGGATAAGAATGTGGAGTTTTCTCATGGTTGCATAAGGGAATGTGACGATAATACATGAGATCCAAAGGAAACACTCTTGTTCAAGTCATGGGCAAAGATGTGTAAAGATTCTGCAATATTAGGACAGAGGACTGCTTTCAAAATGATGAGGGCGCTCACTCTATTCCAAGTAGTCCAAGGGAAGAAAAGTAATTGCAATTTCTGTGTGAATGGGAATAACTCAGTGTTTCAGAATCTATAAATTACTCAAAGTGTGTTCAAAGCCAAAATAAGTTGTGTCAACAATGAGAAATAAAAGAAAAAAACTTATTCATAAGCTTAAATTAAAAAGGTGATACAGTCCTGTGCTGGGCTCTCGGTACTAAACAATGTATATGCCTCAGTCTCATTCAAGGGTTCAGTGGCTTGGCCCTAGCATCAGCTCAGAATTCAATGAACAGGTAACAATTAGTATACTGGGAGAAATATAATCTACCCCTCCCTGATTGGAAGAAAATCTGGTGTTTCAATGAAACTCTTAATTCACAGAGATTCTACCAGATGCAGAGGAATAATTCACTGATGACTCAATTAAGACAATCTTAGTTACTGCTTAACAATCCATCCTCACACACAGACACAGTGGTACAGAGATTTGTTGTATTTAGTGGGAAGAATTCAGTGGGCAGAGCTCAGAGAATAGTTTTCAAAGCACCAGCCAACTTTTGTAGTTTTGCCAATAGTCTAGATTTTCCCAGGTAGAAAACTACAGATGGACAAACAATATTCTTCTTTAGGATTTCTAATTTTGAAAGTAAACTGTAGCTTTTGACTTATCAGTATAGAACCTTGTTAAGATGATCACGGTAAGATCCACTGTCTGATAAGGGAGCTGGAAACTAGCTGCTGAACCAGCCCATCTGAACCCCAGAATGCTAATGTAAGCAACAACATATCCACCATCAGAGTTCAGCTGACAAACTAAAAAGCTTGATGTTTTTGTTGTAGGAAGAACCACTGATGTTCAGACACAGTTCTCCAGCTGTAAGTGGTCTCTATTCTTCCCTTGGTAAAGGTCATATTGGTGGCATGTTGCTAGAGTTCACCCTGGCCAATTTGCCCATTCTCCAAATTATCAAAAGCTTTCTTCTCAATAGGTGACGCATTTTCAGTACTAAATTCTGCCATTCCTGTCTTATAAGATGACACTAGCTGAATCATTGTGAGCAGAAGCCGTAGGCTCCCTGACTTTTCCTACAATTTTTCCAGCATTTCAGGGCATTTCACATTCTTAAAATGCTTCACATTTTATTTTAAATTAATGGGAAATAGTCAAAGACTTTCATGAATATTTTATATCTCCTAATATCTGTATAAATTTGGTATTCTTGCAGTTGGACAAATTTGTAATTCTACCACCCTCACCTCCATCTAGTCCACACATTTTAGATTGCAATTTGGTTACTGAATGCAACCACCACAGCCAAGGGTCAAGTACATTTTAGATACATCCTCTGTTAAGGTTAGAAGGGGCAAAAGTTATGTGGGGTGTATAAACCTATATTAAATGTTTGCAATGGCACTGTCTCTTCTGGAAAAGTCTCTGAATTTAAGAAGTAAAATAATTGGAAGGCAGTATAGTTATTGGTATGGGGAAGGATATCAGCTATTTTGGGATGGGTGGGTGATGAAGAGACAGGAAAATGTCCAGCAAATGGGAATGGAATACTTTAGACCTCTGGAGGCATGAATTAAGAAAATAATAACTTGTCTCCTGTACCTACCTCCAATTACTGTTTTGAGGGATTAGTCCTTGGGCTATGAAAAGAGCTAGTTTTTGGTGAAGAGTAAAGACCATAACAAAATAGTTGGAAAACCATGAGAGTTTTCTTGTTTCAAGAAAGTGGATTTTGCTAAAGTCAACATGTATTTTTCATTCAGTAAATACTAAAATGCATCCTGTGGCATGTGCTGAGCTTACTGTGCTGGTATCCAAGTTAGACAAGGAAAGGGGGATAGACAGAAAACATCTGGAGGAGGTGGTTTCTGTGCTGAGACAGGGATAGTCTAACAAGGTAAAAGGAGGACACCCAAAATCCAAGGATGAGCTGGATTAAAAGTATTGAGTTTGGAACTAACATTGTTGACAATCATTTGCCTGGATATATATCCAGATACAGTGAAACATAAAGATATGCCATGGTAATCAGTTGCCAGATTCATAAAGAAATGACTAAACAAATTTGAGTTTGTGTGCTTAGAGTTGGAAAGGCATTGAGTGCCACCCTGAGGACGTAAACTTTACTTTGGCTGGAACATAAAGCAACATAAATTATTGACTAGAAAATATAATGAAGAATCTTCAGGGCAGGAAATGAAAGCACCAATTGGAATGCTTTTAGAACAGCACGAAGAAGACCATAGATAAAATTACTTCTTAAATTCTACCACATGCTGAATGTGCCATCTTTGACTATATCATGTGATCTTTTTGATTCCAGGGATGACATAATAGAGACCATGATCCCTGGGCCGGTTCCTGCATGTATCTCCTGTTCCAATCTATCCTAACTTAACACTTTTCATACTTTCCAGTATGAACCAGGATCCACTTAGTAATTTTCCCTTTCTCCATGTTTTAGTCTTTTTCCAAATTCTTCCATATTTTTTTCTTCCTTACAAGGAATTATTTAAATTTACTCCCATATTTTTCCATAAAAAGATCATATCAATCAGATATCTCTTTCTATCATTAAATGGCAACTTAGTCTCCTGTTTAACTATATGCTATATTTAAAAAAAATAAGGAAAATACAGGTACACATCTATGATTATTGTTAAAATAAGAAAATTGCAGATATTTGATGACATTTGCCAACATCAATTTTAACTACTGTTATCCTGCATAATCTGGTAGTCCTCTGGTTGATCAGTTGTAATTAGTTTGACGTTCATAAACTGAAAATGTCTGATGAGTTGGCCTTGAAAGAGAGGTAACTGATTTATCAGCTATCACTGGCACTGGAAAGCGTGGGTTGATCCCTGGTTGAAGTTTAGGAAAATGAAGTTCATTGGCAGATATATTGTGATATCTTTATGGAAAAGTAGAAGGCTCCAACATCAATCTAAAATAATTGCTCTGTATGGGAGAGAAGATGCTGTACTGAGAAATACAAGTTGTAATTGTAATGGAGTTCACAATACGAACATTTGTTTCATTGTAGCTGATTTGAGAGTGCCCGTGGACGGGGTGAACTGATTGAAAATAGCTCGTTGATCCACTGCAATTTGTTCTGGTGGTCTCACTGACATTGATGATGGAGGAGGAAAATCACCTCTGATCGGGGTTGTTGTATCACCAATTATGTGGCTAGTAGAGGGCTTTCTTATTAGAGGCATGTTTAAATTTGCAGAAGGTAAAAATGCACTTTCTCCACTAGTGTCAGCCACAAAATCAGAATTATGTTTATCGACATTACCCCTGATTTAAAGTTTTTCTTTTTGAAATCTTCAGCCAATGAAGACAACAGAGAAGAATTTTTAATCTCAACTCTTCTTTTTATTCTCACTAAAAGCTGGGGACAGCCTCGTTTAAAATTTGGATTATTATAGAAATGCAGCTACAACCAATGGAGAAACATTTTAGTAAAATTTGAAACCAAAATACAAGACTACAATAAGGATAACTTATAAAACCTCAGATTCCACGTTTACAATGCAAAGATAATATCATCATAATATGAACATTGCTGACGATATTTTGAAGTTCCTTATTTGGAAACTACACATTTAAATAGTACACTCATCAAATTTAAGAAGTCAGCCATTGCAGTAACAGTGAATGCCACTTTTTATAAGCAGCATTAATACCTTTATTTAGATTTCTGGAATTATTCATAGTTGCAAACAAAGTTTCTCATAATATTGACTACTTAAGGCACTATCCTCATTTTTTAGAAAAAATAAAGGATTTTAGCCTTAGTAGTTTTATTCAATTTTCAAAATTTAGCTTTACTTTTATATTATCATTGATTGATATACAAAATAAAATTTTATATATAAGTTACCATGTGGTAACTAAAATTTCTGAATACCTTTCTTAAAACAGAGACTTCTTTTTCTACTGCCAGAAAGTAAGCTAAACAAGCAGAACTTTGAAAATTCTACCGCACCTTCTTAAACCCATATAGGTTTAGCTGTCTAAGTAAACTTTTCATACTTCCAGTTTCAAATATTCTGAAAGGGGACTTTCTTTCCAAAACTTCCTTCTTAAAGACATCTTCATCAATCACTATGAAATATCCATTATCATCCCACCAGATGGATTTAAATTGGTCACTCCCAGCTATTTTCCAGAGTTTTCTTGGAAATGTCAGATAACGAAAATGATTATCTTCATCTGGTTCAGAGACACAATGTGTGTATCATGGTGTTTTTATCAAGGATTCTTCAGACAAAGTCTGAAAAGCATTTTCTTCAATCATAGACCTCAAGTCCAAGTCCCCAGAAAATGTTTGATAACACAATAGAGATCTACCGGAGTTTCCTGAAACAGTTGGTCCATCTTTACAAGACACATCTTGAATTTCTGAAGAATCATGTGCCATCTCAATTAAATTTATCAACAGCTACTTTTCTAATCTGCATGATTTTGAGCACTGCAGCATCAAATGCTGCTTTAGCAGGCCTGCACAGATAAACTGCTAGACCTTCACAATGAATCTCAACTTGAGTAGCTGTGACATCACAAAACAACTGGCCTCTCAGCAACTCAAGTGTAACATTCAGCCAGTGTTTACTTCTCATTCATCCAGTTAAAATGAAACATATAAGATGCTTATATTTAAAGTGTGATTTGCAAATATTATCCCAACAAAATCTTTCTAAATAATTTAATTTTGAGGTCTATGAAATAAAACCAATCTCCTTCCTTTTGTACAGAAATTTTTACCAGATTTAAGAACAGAGTATAAGTAATGCACAAAATATATAAAATAATTTTAAAGTTTTGGAATTTAAAGTGAAATTTGTGTAAATCCAGTACAGATAATGTATATCTATTTCAATATCACTTGTAATTAATGTGAAACATAATTTGATTTGGAAATGGAAGTAAGTATTTTTCTGTGTACTTTATAATAAGTAGCTCTATATTCAGAGCATGAGCAGAATAAATATCAGTTTATTTGTTTTGTATAAAAATAAATGGTAAATAAGTATGAAATAAAATTAGATAAAAATAATGAATCAAATTTAAGAAATCCCAAGGGGCAGAAGTTTTGTTTTAAATTTCAATTCAGTTCTATAAGTAAAACAAATGTAAGTTAATATTCTACTCTAAAATTACAAAAGAGAAAATCATATAGTATATTTACAAATGTATACTTTTGCCATTCTTTCAGTCAGAGGTTTTTCAGTCCTTAGAAGGAACAAATTTTCTTTTCATCTTTATAATCCAAACCCTTGAGCATTCTGTTAAGTGTTCCAAAATGATGTTGATAAATACACTTATGCAAAAGATCCTGGGTTAAATAAGCAGTGCCTCCATTAAGGGGCAAACAAAGAAACAATCAAAAAAGAAAGAAATAACACTATATGTGTGTTCGGGTGGAAAATGCCATGTAATGCATTTTAGGAAGCAATTTGTATCTCAGTCCTGGAACAGATAACATTGGTAGTAAAATCCGGCATTTTAAGGCAAGGGTTTTGTTCACTAATTGTAAATAATAGTTACGTTGTGTATCAGTAAACCGTAGAAAATCCAGTTCTGCCAAAAGTTATATTCTTTATTTAGAAATATATTCCATTAAACATGAGCCAATTTCAAAATGAGGGATAAAATTTTTAAATAGATAATTGTAAACTCAAGCTACAATGTAAATTTTTCTTTCAGTATGTGTACATTCCATTCTAAATAAACATAAGCAACCTGAATACATTGCATATTATAAGTATTATAAACTATACTTAAGTTGGATTTAGTCCTCATTCATAAATATTACTTATCATATGCAAATCAATATATGTGATACAATCCCTTAAAAAGCAGAGAATTCAAAAAAGCATTCTCAAAAAATGTAGGAAAATTTTTCACAGATCTGATCTTTACTTTTTTATAAAAATATTCCTAAGAAATTCACTTTAAATAGAATGTAACTAAACATAATATAAGCCATATATGCAAAACCCATGACTAACGTCACATTCAATGTTAACTTACAGGAAGGTTTTCCTCTGGTCCAGTAATAAGAAAAGGTAGCTCATTCTCACAGGTACTAAATTACACTACTTGAAGCCCTAGCCAGAACAACTAGTCAAGAAAAAATATAAAAGGCATCCAACTTGTAAAAAAGCAGTAAAATTTTTACACATGACATAATTATGCATAGATAGAAATCTCCATATTCTCCTCCAGTGACTGTTGCAAATAATGAACAAACTTAGTAAACTTACAGAATACAAAATCAATATGCAAATATCCGTTGCATTTTTATATAGTAACAACAAATTATCAGAAAGAGAAATTAGGAAAACAATTGTGTGCATATTTATACCAAAAGGGATAAACTAGGAATACATTTGATTAGTGAAATAAAAGATCTAAACATTGATCTATAAATTACAGGTGCAATAAATATAAGTAACCAAAATAAATAGAAAGATATTCTCTGCTTATGGATTGTATACAATATGAGGAACTATTCTAATGTATCTTTTACATGTTCAATCCCCCTGCACTACTTATTGAGGAGAATGTCTATTCTTCATTTTATTCTCTTGCTTCCTTTCTCATGGTTTAATTGATCATATGTGTGAGGGATTATATGTGGTTGCTCTATTCTCTTCTATTAATTGGTGTCTGTTTTTGAGCCAGTATCATGTTGTTTAAATTACTAAAGCTTTTTTGGACTGTTTAACATCAGAGAACTTTACACTATTAGATTTAATACACTTTTTCAAGATCATTTTGGCAACTCATAATCTATGCAGTTACATATGAATTTTGAAATTACCTGTTCTATTAAATGGAAAAATCTCATGGGTACTTTGACATGAATCACACTAAATGTAGATTGCTTTGGGTAGTATGGTTGTTTCAACCACATTGTTTCACATCATTAACATAAGAGATCTTTTCATTTCATTGGATCACTTTTAATTTCCTTCATCAATGTTTTCAATTTTTTAATGTATATGATTTCTCCTTATTTGTTAACCTCATTTCTGTATATTCTATTCATATATATATATATAATTATATATATTATATTTGTTAACACGTTTCATACACAAATACAACAGGCATAAGGCAGTGGCAAGACATATTCAAAATCCTGAATGAAAGAAACCTGTAATCTAAAATAATTTATCAAGCAAGGCTATTCTTTAGAATAGAAGGAGAGATAAATAACTTCCAGAAAAGCAAATACTAAAAGAATTAAGCAACAGAAACAGAAACAATGAAAAATCTGGTATGAAACCAAAAGCAGGATGCTATAGAAAGGAGTAAGGCATAATTAGAAATGCAATAGCCACAATGTCTTAAAATAGAATAAAAGGATGTTGTAAAACAGGCCATCAAAATTTTTATGGGTCAGGGATTGATACAGGACAATACAGTGAATTTTCTTCTTGTTTCTGTCCTCTATAGGAGGGGTTAGAATTTCTATTCCTACCAGTTAAAATAAAAAGATATAATAATGTGTCAATATACATACAAAACAGGGTAACCATAAGTCAAACTCTTACTATGAAGTAGAAAACCAAAAAGAAACCAAGATAATAA
The DNA here is from genome assembly GCF_048564905.1 of Vicugna pacos. Taxonomy (NCBI): domain Eukaryota; kingdom Metazoa; phylum Chordata; class Mammalia; order Artiodactyla; family Camelidae; genus Vicugna; species Vicugna pacos. The sequence continues at coordinate 43,136,738 of NW_027328741.1, forward strand.
CAGAAAACTTATCAAGCCACAAAAAGAAAATGAAATGAACAAAAAGGAAATACCAAATCAACTGGAAAATGAAGTTCAAAATGGAAATAAACACCAGTCTATCAATAATTATCACAAATGTTATTGGACTTAGTGCTTGAATCAAAAGATATATTGTGTCAGATGTTATAATATAACAAAACCCTACATTATGAAGCATAGAAGAGACTCACTTTAGTAAGAGGAACACACATTAATTGAAAGTCAGAAGATGGAAAAGTGTATCACATGCAAATTGACATGACAAGAAAGCAGGACTAGCAGTACTGACTTCACACAAAATAGACTTTACAACAAAGGCCATAGAGAAAGATAGACAAGGACATGATATAATGAATAAAGGAGCAATAAAAAATGAGGGTAATAAACTCATATATGCACTCAATATAGGAGCACCTAAATACATAAAGCAAATACTAATAGATAAAAAGGGAGATATCGCTCGGAACACAATCACAGTAGGAGAATATAACTCCCCATTATCATCACTAGACTGGTCTTTCAGACAGAAAACTAATAAGGGAACAAAAATACAAAAAGATATGATAAAATAATTGGAGTTGGTTGATATTTTCAAAACAATACTCCTCCTCAAACAGAATATACATTCTTTCGCAGTTCACATGGAATATTTTCTAGGAAAGATTATGTACTCAGGTACAGAAGAAGCCTCAACAAATTTAAGAAGATAAAAATTATTTCAAGCATCTTTTCTGAGTATAATACCATGAAACTAGAAATCCTTTAGAGAAAAATATGGAGAAAAAATTGCAGCATGTAAATTAAACACCATGGTACTATAACAAGTGGGGGAAATGAACAAGTAAAAGAAGAAATTAAAAAAATATCTTGAGAAATATGTCAAAACACAAAACAATATCTATGGAACACAGTTAAAGCAGGCTTAAGAGGGAAGTTCAAAATGACAAGACCCTACTCAAATTAGAAGAGCAATTTCAAATAAATTATCTATAGTTCTATGTAAACTAATCATGAAAAGAAGAGCAAACAAAACCAAAAGTCAGCAGAAAGAGAGAAATAAGAAAGATCATGGAAGAAAGAATTGAAATACACATTAAAATATAGAAAAAAATCAAACTCTTTTTTGAAATAGTAAACATAATTGACAAAACTCTGGACAGCCTCACCAACAAGAAAAGGGAGAGAACACAAATAATATAAGAAATGAAAATGGAGAAACTAAAAAGAGCACAACAAATTTGCATATCATAATTGAATATCATGAACAACTGCATGGAAACAAACTGGATAACCAGGAAGAAATGGAGAAGATTTTGGAACATTCAGCCTTCAAATATTACATCAAGAACAAGTTAACCATTTGAACAGACAGATCACCAGAAATGGAATAGAATCATCAATAAAATAAAAAACCTCTGCAAACAAAAATTCAGACCCAAGTATCTTCACTGGGGAATTTGACCAGACATACAAAAAAAAATCCATACCAGTCCTCCTCAAATTCTTCCAAAAGATTGATATGGAGAGAGTACACCCAAACTCACACTGTAAGGCCAACATCAACCTGATAACAAAACCAGACAAAGACAATACCCCAAGAGAATACTATAGGCCAATATCTTTGATAAACCTAGATGTAAATGTCTTTAAGAAAGTATTAACAAACAGAATCCAACATCATGTAAAATAAGATCATACAACATGGTCAAGTTAGGTTCATCCCAGGAACACAAGGATGGTTAAACTTATGAAAATCAATCAATCAATTGTGATACACCATATCAATAATAGAGAGGACAAAAAACCACATGATCATCTCAGTAGATGCAGAGAAAGCATATGATAAAAATTAACACGTATTTGCAATAAAAGTTCTTATCAGAGTGGGCATAGAGGGACCATATCTCTTCATAATGAAAGCTATTTATGACAAACATATAGCCAGCAAAATACTCAATGGTGAAAAACTGAAACCCTTCCCACAAATACATGAGACAAGACAATGTTGTCCATTCTCCCAATTTCAATTCAATATAGTCTTGGAATTCCTAGCCACAGCGATCGGCTAGGAAAAGAAATAAAAGGATTCAGACTGGAAAAGAAGAGGTAAAATTGTCATGATATGCAGACATGACACTATATAGAGAAAAATGTAAAAGCTTCACAAAAAAATACTTAGGCTAAAAAAGGAAATGGGCAAGTTACCCAGACTAATGTACAAAAAACAAATTGCATTTCCTTACACTACGATTGAATCAACAGGAAAATAAAGTATAGAGACAACCGCTTTTATAACTGCACCCAAAATTATAAAATGCTTGAGAATAAATCTGACCAAAGAGGTGAATATATTATACATGGAGAACTAGAAAACATTGATTAACTCAAAAAAGATTTGAACAATTGAAAAGATAACCAATGATCTCATAATGGAAGAAACAAAATGGTTAAAATGTTCATACTGTCCAAGGCAGTCCCCAGAATTAATGTGATTTCCTAACAAATTATGCAAAACTCTTCTTTTTGGGGCTGAAACAAATGATCCTAAGATTTACAGAGAGTCATAAAAGATCCATAATTTCCAAAGCAATATTAAAGAAAAAGAAAGAGGATGGAGGAATAAACCACCAGGTCTCCATACACTATTGCACAACTACAATAATCAAAATGACATGATATTGGTACAGAAACAGGCATATGGCCATTGGAACAGATTACAAGGCCTAGGAATAAATCTACAGGCCTATGTTCTATTAATCTTTGACAGAGTAGCCAGGAATATGACAGAGAAAACACCATCTCTTCACCAATGATGTTGGGAAAACTGGATAGCAGCAATAGAGCAATGGATTTAGAACAATTCTTAACTCCATACACAACAATAAATTCAAAATGGCTTGAAGACTTAAATGTAAGGCAAGACAAAGTAAATCTCCTAGAAGAAAACATAGGCAAAACACTCTGAGATAAATGTCAGCAATGATCTCCTAGAACAGCCTACCCAGGTAACGGATGTAAGAGAAAAATTAATAAATTGGACCTAATAAAACTTATAAGCTTTTGCACAGCAAAGGGAACCATAAACAAAGCTAAATGACAACCTTCAGGATTAAAGAAAATATTTAGAAGTGATGCAACTGACAAAGTCTTAATTTCCAAAATATAAAGACTTCATACAACCTTATAATAATAATAAAAAAAAACCCAACCTCAAAATGGGCAGAAGCCCTAATCAAGCAATTCTCTAATAGAGACATACAAATGCCACTTAGATATATGAAAAAAAAATTGCCCAATATCATTATCAGAGAAGGGTAATTCAAAACTATAATGAAGTATCACATCACAATAGTCACAATGGCCATCATTCAAAATTCCACAAACATTAAATGCTGGGGTAGCTGTGGAGAAGGTGGACCCTCCCACACTGTTGAAAGGAATGTAGATTGGTGCAGTCATTGTCAAAACCAGGATGGGGATTCCTCAAAAGAATTAAAATAGACTTAACATACAATCCAGCAATCCCACTTCTGGATATATATCAAAGGGAACCCTAATTCTAAAAGACACCTGCACCCCAATGTTTTTAGCAGTGTTACATACAACAGCCATGACATGGAAGCAACCTAATTGTCCAACAACAGATGACAGTATTCAGAAATTATGCCTTATTTACACAATGGAATTATATTCTGCAATAAAAAATGATAAAACAAGGACATTTGCAGCAAAATGGATATCCCCAAAACTCGTCATTCTAATTGATGTAAGCCAGAAAGAGAAAGAAAAATAAAACATGACATGACATATGTGGAACCTTAAAAAAAATTTAGATGAGAACATTATGATTTCATCTACAAAACTGAATCACACTCACAGATCTACTAAACAGTTTTATGACTACTGCGGAAAGGTGCTGTGGGAGGATATATTTGGGAGCTGTAGATTCATAAATTTTTTCCACAATATATAAAAATAGATTTTTTCAAAACTTCTCTTGTATGACACGGGACAGTGAATTAAATAACGTGAAGTAATGTTTAAGGAAAAAAATATATGCATATACAGGGACAATGTGCTATACACCACAGATTGACACATTGTAAATGGCAGTATATCAATTAGAAATAAATGAATAAATATGCAAATAAACAAATAAATAAAATATATAAATAAATAAATACTAACTAAATAAAAAATATTTAATAATAAATGAAATACAAAAATTCACACTACATAAGTTTACACCTCACGGAGCTAGGAGAAAACAGAAACAATAAAGACGAAAATTGAATGAATGAGAGTAAGGCAAATAACAACAGAAACAATTGAAAAGATAAAAAATATATACCTAAGTATGTTTATTTTTAACATAAACTGGACAAATTTTAGGTTGGCTAAGAAAATAAAGACTCAAATAAAATTAGAAATAAAAGAGAAGATATAACCTCTGATGTTGTAGAGATGCAAAGCATCATAAGAAATTACCACAAGCCAAAGTTTTGAATGACATAGAACAAAAGATAAATTCCCAGAAACTTATGTCTTCCAATACCGAATCAAGAAAAATTAGAAAGATAATAGAGCAAAAGTGTGTTTGAGTATGTCATAAACCAAACTTCGTAAACCAGAAAAAATTTACAAGACATCTTTACTGGTGAATTCTGTCATATATTTGAAGACAAATTTTCACCAATTCTTCCAAATATCTTCCAAGAATTTGAAGGAGGTGAAAGATTCCAAACAAGTTTTATGATGTGAGCTTTATTTGCTTAACAATGCTAGAAAGGACATTATATGCAAAATATAGATTATTATCCCTAAAGAAAATATGTGCCAAAATTCTCAAGAAAACACAAGTGAAATGAATTCAACAACACATTTAATGTATCATAAACATGCATGAGTTAAGGTATTTATCCCTGGTTTAAGGATACTTCAAAACATTCAAATCGATAAAGGTGACATGCCACACTAATAGAATGAGTAAAAGAATTCACATAATCATCTCAATAGGTGCAGAAAGAGCATTGTATATAATGCAACATCCTTTTAAGATACTCCCAACAAATTAAATTAACCCTGTCAGTGGCACGATATCATTTACACACAAACACTCTGTGGAGAGAAGCGAAGTAGTTCTCTGTTTATTGATTCTTAGAAGAAGCTTTATATAGGACTTGCACAATGCCTCACCTATAATCTAAGTTATAACAATGTTAATAATCTTAAGCTATTTATGTTCCCATGCTCCTGCAGTAAGCACAGGATGTTAAATGATCAAGGATTGTTTTAAACTTCATCACGGAAATTCATTAAGTAGGCCACCTCTTATCCAGCAGGCTGTGCTTGTCTTAGTTTGTCCTCCTCTGAGGATCTTACCCAGCATAGGCTATCAAGCCGTCCATACTGGATACATTGAGTAGACCATTTCATATTCAGCCTGGATATATGATATTCCTTACAGCTTGTTTATGAGTTCAGCCAATGGGCTTATTCTCTAGAGCCTTCAGACAGGGGCCTACAAACCCAACATCCCTTGACAGAAAAATGGATGAAAAAAATTTGATGTATATATGCAATGGAATCAATACATTGCATTGCTATCAAGAGTGTACAAGGTGTTCCTTTTTCTCCACAATCTCACCAATATCTATTTTTTTCTTTTTGATGAGAACATTCTGACAAGTGTGAGGTCTTGTCTCATTTTTGGTTTATGACTTTCCTAATAATTTATAACTCTGAACACATTTTCATGTGTCATATAGCCAACAGTATGTTTTCTAAAGAAAATTGATTCAGATCAATCTATTTATTTCCTATGGACATTTTTTTTGATTGGATTGTTTGTTCTTTTTTGTTGAAGTTTTGGGGTAAGAGTTTGCCATATATTTTGGATATTATATCCAAACACTTGATTGGAAATTATACTTGAAAATATTTTCTACCATTGTGTTGGTTGACTGTTCATTTTATTGATCATTTCTTCTGCAGTCTAAACGTGTTTAGTGTTACACAATCATATTTTGTTAGTTTTATTTCTGCTTCCCTTGCCAGAGGAGACATATGCAGAATCAAATTAAGTCCAATGTCAGAGTGTATTTCTTATGTTTTACCCTAGGATTTTTAATTTCAGGTTTATGTTTTATATGCCCAGGAGTGGAATTGCTGTGTCATATGATAGGTCTATTTTTATTATTTAAAGAACTTCCATACTGTTTCCAAAGTGTTTTCACCAGTTTTCATTCCCACCAACAGTGTTGGAGAGACCCTTTTCTCCACAATCTCCCCAGTCTTTATTATTTGTAGACAATTGGATGACAGCCCTTCTCACTAGTGTAAGGTAAAACAATATATTAATGTTGTCTTGCCTTTGTATAATGATTAGCAATGTGAGCACGTTTTTATGTTCCTGTTTGTTATTTGTGTGTCTTTTTTAGAGAATTGTCTTCTGCTCATTTGCTGGCTGAGTTGTTTGTAGATTTTTGAAATGGTGTTGTATGAACGATTTGTGTATATTAGAAATTAGCCTCTTGTTGATTGCATTGTTTCCTAATGTTTTCTCCCGTTTGGAAGTTCATCTTTTCATTTTGTTTATTTTGCTGTGTAGAAAGGTTAAGTTTACTTAGGACCTATTTGTTTATTTTACCTTTATTGTTTTCAGCTTGGGAGTGTGACATAGGAAAATTTTGCTACAATGTTTGTTTTGTTTTGCCTGTGTTAGATTCCAGAAATTTTATTGTGTCATGTATTAGATTTAGATATTTAAAACATTTTGAATTTATTCTTGTACAATGTGAAGGATTGTTCTAATTTGATTGATTTACATGTAGCTGTCTAGCTTTCTCAACATCACATGCTGAAGACTGTCTTTTAGGCATTGTATATTTTTGTTTCCTTTGTCATAGATTAGTTGACCATAGTTGTGATGTTTTATTTCTGCCTCTGTGTTCTGTTGCAGTGATATAGATGTTTGTTTGTTTTCCAGTATTGTGCTGTTTTGATTACTGTATTTTTGTAATATAGTCTGAGATCTGGGAGGTTTATTGGTTATGCGGCCAACTTTGTTCTTTTTCCTGATTGTTTCTTTTGCAGTTCTGGTTCTTTTGCAGTTCCATACAAATCATAGGACTTTTTTTATTTCTGTGGAAAATATCATGTATTATGATATGAATGAATTTATATCTGTAGACATATTTTGTAGTATGTACATTTTAGCAATATTAATTCCTCTAAACTAAGATCTTGAGATTTCTTTCCATTTCTTTGCATCATCTTCAAATTTCTTTCTCAGTGTCCTATAGATTTCATTATCTTGGATTTTCCATAGGTTTTTCATTTTATGATCTGATTTCATATGGATTTTTTACATTATGGAATATTTGATTGTTAGTGTAAAGAAATGTGACAGTTTTTGTATATTAAACATGAATCAGGCTACTATGCTAAATGTCTTTATTAGTTTTAGTTTTTCTGGTGTGGAGAATACTTAGGGATCTCTATAAAGATTATCATGTCATCTAAAATAATAACAGTTTAACTTCATTCAATCCAACTTGAATAACATTTTTCTTGTTTGATTGCTGTTGCTAGTTCTTCCCATACTGTGTTTAACAGAAATTTTGAGATTGGGCATCCTAGTTTTATTCCTTAATTTGGCTTTCATTTATTCACTTTTGCATATTATGTTGTCTGTGTTTGTAAGTAATGAAATTATTTATGTTGACATATATTTCCTGAATCCTACATTGGTAAGAGGTTTCTGTTGTTGTTGTTGTTGTTGTTGTTCCCATTGTTGCTGTTTTAATGAATAAATGTTGAATTTTGTGAAATACTTTTAATGTGTTTATTGGGAGGACCATGCCATTTTCTCTATTCCTTTTGTTAATGTGGTGTATCAAACTGTTTGATTTGTGTATGTTGAACTTCTCTTGTGACCCTGCAATGAATCCAAGTTGATCATGGTGTATTATTCATTTTTTGGTATTGCTGGATTTCGTTTGCTAATAATATTTTGTTGAATTTTTGCATCTAAATCTATCAAATTTATTGACTAGAAGTTCCCTTTGCCTGTAGTTTGTTTGTTGGCTTTGCTATCAGGGTGATGAAATCTTCATAGAATTAATTTGGGAGTTTCCCACATCTTAAATATTTTTGAATAGTTTGAAGAGTATAAGTTCTTCTTTGTATTTTTGTACAATTATCCACAGGATTTGTTTAAATCTGCACTTCTATTTAACGATTTTTTAAATGCAGATTCTTTCTTCTAGTAAACAATTTGTTCAAATTATTTGTTTCTCCTTATCTCTGTCTCTTTATAGACATTTGTCTATTTCTTCTAAGTTGTCCAGTTTATGCTAATGTAAGTGTTGTCAAAATAATCCCTTTTTTGTATATCTGAGGTAACCATTGTTATTTCTCTTCTTTTTTTTCTTACTTTATTCCTTTGCAGCATCTCTTTTCTTCAAGATGTACCTGGCTAGAGGTTTTTTGACTTTGCTTATCTTAAAAAAAACAAAACATCTTTGGTTTTAATGCTCTTTTGCATAGTTTTCTTTTCCTCTCTAATGTATATTTACACCTGTAATATTTAGGATCATGTTTTTTAACTTTTTTAAGTTTTCTTTATTGATTTACAGTCATTTTACAAGGTTGTCTGCAAACCCTGCCTAGAACACAGATTTGCAATTACAATGAAAAAATATACATTTGTTGTACCATTTTTTCTATTATGGGCTTCCGCAAGAACTTTTATATATTTCCCTGTGCTATACAGTACAATCCTGTTTATCTATTCTACAATTTATACCTCCCAGTTTATCTCTTCCCATCATCGGCCCCCTGGGCTAACAAAACCTTTTATTCTATGTCTGTGAGTCTATTTCTGTTTTGTATTTGTGCTTTTTTTGTTTTGTATTGCTTTGTTTTTAGATTCCGCTGATGAGCCATCTCATATGGTATTTTTCTTTTTCTTTCTCTTTCTGGCTTACTTCACTTAGACTGATTTTCTCCTGGACCAACCATGTTGCTGAAAATGGCGTTAAGTTTTCACTTTATATGGCTGACCAGTATTCCATTGAATAAATATACCACCTCTTCTTTATCCAGTCAACATTTGATGGATATTTAGGCTGTTTCCATGTCTTGGCTATTGTAAATAGTGCTGAATATGAATATTGGGGTGCAGGTGTCATCCAGAAGTAGGGTTCCTTCATGATTTATGGCCAGGAGCTGGATTCCTTGGTCATATGGTAAGACTATTCCTAGGCTTTTGAGGAATCTCCATCCTGTTTTCCACATTGGCTGCACCAAACTGCATTGCCACCAGCAGTGAAGGAAGGTACCCTTTTCTCCACAGCCTCTGCAGCATTTTTCATATGTGGATTTTTGAATGATGGCCATTCTGACTGCTGTGAGGTGATACCTCATTATAGTTTTGATTTGCATTTCTCTGATAATCAGTGATATTGAGCATTTTCTGATGTGCCTTATTAACATTTGTATGTCTTCCTTGGAGAATTGCTTGTTTAGGTCTTCTGCTCAATTTTGCATTGGGTTGTTTATTTTTTCTTCTTCAGTTGAATGAGCTGTTATATACTCTGGAGATCAAGTCTTTGACGGTTTCATATGCAAAATTTTTTCCCATTCCATAGGTTGTCTTTTTGTTTTACTTGCAGTTTCTTTACTATGCAGAAGCATGTAAGTTTCATTAGGTCTCGTTTGTTTATTCAGGCTTTTATTTCTTCTACGAGAAAATTTTCGAGAATTATGTCAGATATGGTTTGACTATATTTTCATCTTGGTTGTTTTTGTATTTTGCCTTATGTTTAAGTCTTTGATCCATTCTGAGTTTATTTTTGTGTATGGTGTTCTGGCTTCATTGGGAGTGTTCTAGCTTCATTGAATTATATGCTGCTGTCCAGTTCTCCAAACACCAGTTGCTGAAGAGACTATCTCTTTTCCATTGTAATTTCTTGCCTCCTTTGTCTAAGATTAATTGACCAAACATTTTCAGTTTCATTTCTGGGCTCTCTATTCTGTGCCATTGGCCTATATGTATGTTTAACTACCAATACAGTGCTGTCATGTTGACTGTAGCTCTATAGTATTATCTGAATCATTAGCGTTAAGAAATGCCACTGATATTTGAACCTTAATCTTGTAACCTGCTATCTTGCTGAATTCTTTGAGCTGCTGTAGTAAATTCATTCTGGATCTTGTAGAGTGTTCTATAAATAGTAACATATTATCTGCATATAGTTTGACATTTATCTCTTCCTTTCCAATTTGCATCTCTTTTACTTCTCTCTCTTATTTGATTGCTGTGGCTAGGACTTCCAAGACTATCTTGAGTAGGAGTCGGGTTAGTGTGCATCCTTTTACTGTCCCAGATTATAGTAGGAAGAATTTGACTTTCTCAACTTTGAGTACTATGCTGGCTGTAGGTTTGTTATCTATAGCTTTCATGATGCTGAGATATAGTCCCTCTATGCCCACTTTGGTGTGCTTATGTATCATACGTGGGTGTTGAATTTTATCAAATGCTTTTCCTGCATCTATTGAGATGATCATGTGGTTTTGGTCCTTTCTCTTGTTAATGTGCTGTATTACATTGATTTGCTTAAGTAAACCACCTCTGTGTCTCTGGCATGATCTCTACTTGGTCATGATATATAATATTTTTTTCTGTGTTGTTGGGTTGTATTTGCTACTATTTTGGTGAGGATTTTGGCGTGTGTTTTCATCAGTGATATTGGCCTATAATCCTCTTTTTTGGTAGTTTCTTTGCCTGGTTGTGGTATCAGGGTGATTGTGGCTTTATAGAATGTCTTTGGGAGTATTCCTACCTTTTCAATCTTCTGGAAGAATTTGAGAAGGACTGGTATGAGTTTTTCTTTTTGTTTGGTAGAATTCCGCTGTGAATCCATCTGCTCCTGGACTGTTATTTGTAGGGAGGTTTTATATTGCTATTTTGATTTCATTTCTTGTGCTCTGTTTGTTCAAGTGGTCAGGTTCGTCATCATTCTGTCTTGGTGGACAGTATGTTTCCAGAAACTTGTCCATCGCTTCTAGGTTATACAGTTTGATTCCATATACTCTTAAATAATATTCTCATATGATAAACTGTATTTTTTTTTGTTATAATTTCTCCATTCTCCAGTCTTATTTTGCTAATTTGTGCTCTCTCTCTGTTCTTCTTTTTAAGTTTGGCCAGAGGTTTGTCAATTTTACTTACTTTTTGGAAAAACCAGCTTTTGGATTTGTTGACTTTTTCCTATGGTCTTTTTAATCTATATTTTATTTATTTCCTCCCCAATATTGATGATTTCTTTCCTTGTGCTGCCTTTTAGGTTTTTGTTCTTCTTTTTCTAGTTCATTCTGCTGGTGGGTTCAATTGTTTATTTGTGGATGTTCTTCATTTTTGAGGAACGCCTGTATCACTACAAACTCCCCTCTCAGCACTGCTTTTACTGTGTCCCATAAATTTTGAATGGTTTCATTTTCATTTTCTTTTGTCTCAAGGTACTTTTTCATTTCAGCTTTGATATCTTCATTGACCCATTGGGTTTTTAATAACATATTGTTTAATCCCCATTTTTTCCTTTGTTCTCCTTTGTTTCTCTGCTGTTGATTCCTTACTTCATTGCATTGTGGTCAGTAAAGATGCTTGAGGTAATTTCTATCTTCTTAAAATTGCTGAGGTTTCTTTTGTGCCCAAGTACATCATGAATCCTGGAAAATGTTCCTCGTGCACTTGAAAAGAATGTATATCCTATTTTGGGGGTTGTAATGCTCTGAAAATATCCACCAAGTCTAATATTTCTATTGTATTATTTAATTTTTCTGTTGCCTTATTTATTTTCTGTCTCGATGATCTTTCCAGTGATGATAATTCAGTGTTGAAATCTACAAATATGACTCCCGTTTTATATCTGTTGGTAATTGTTTTATGTACTTAGGTGCTCCTGTATTTGGTGCATATGTATTAATGTGTGTGCTATCCTCATATTGTATCACTCCTTCAATCATTATAAAACGTCCTTCTTTTTCTTTCTTTATGGCCTTGTTTTAAAGACTATTTTGTCTGAAATCAGTAATGCAACAACTGTTTTTTGGCTTTTCCAATTGTATGGAATACCCTTTTCCATCCTTTCACTCTCAATCTATATGTGTCCCTCTCTCTGAAGTGGGTCTATTCTATGCAGCATATTGAATGTTCTTGCTTTATTATCCAGCCTGCTACTCTGTGACTTTCGACTGGAGCATTTAGTCCATTAACATTTACAATAATTGATGATAGGCTTGTGTTTATTGCCAATTTGACCTTATATTTGCAGTTGATTTGGTATTTCCTCTTTGTTCCTTTCATCTTCCTTTTATGGTTTGGTTATTTTCCTTTGTATTGTCAAGAATTTTACTTAGTTTTAGTGACTCCCTGATAAGTTTTTGTCTTCTTGTTACCCTTTTTTATAAGTCCATTAGGCCATTACTATAACTGCTTCTATTAAACGGATAGTAAGATGATCTCAAACCCATCCTACCGAGAAAAAAAATTTTAAAATAAAAGACCAAAAAAAAATTTCCTTTATTTTCCTGCCTCCCTCTCCGACTCTCAATGATTTGTATGCCTTGTTTTAAAATTTTTTGTTTATTTTATTTGTAATTCATGAATCATCACATTTCAAGTTGTGAGTTTCATATTTCTGTAGCATTCTGCTGCTTTTCTTTTTAAAGTAGACCTTTCAATAATTCTTTTAGCATGGGTCTAGTGTTACTAAACTCTTTAAGCTTTTTCTTGTTGTGAAATCCTTTATTTCTACATTTACCAAATAGAATAGCATTGCTGGTCAAAATATACTACTGTATATAATTTTTTTCATTCAGGACTGAATATATCTTGCCACTCCCTTCTGGGCTGTAGTATTTGTGTAGAGAAATCAGCTGGTAGCCTAATGGGGATTCCCTTGTAACTCATACTTTACTATTCTCTTGCTGTCCTTAGGATAATTTCTTTATCCTTGACTCTCACCATCTTAATTAAATATATTGGTGTGGGTGTAATTGTATTCTTCCTGTTTGGAACACTCTTAGCTTCCTGTACTTGGATATCTGATTCCTTCTTTAAGTTTTGGAAATTCTCATTCATGATTTCTACAAAAACGTTTGCAATCACCTTTGATCCTTATTCCCCTTCGAGGACTTGTATCATGCCAAGTTTGGAATGCTTTCTATTATCCCAATGGTCCCTTATGCTTTTTTCATTTGTTTCTTATTGTTTCTCTTGTAGCTCTTCTGATTGGGTGCTTTCTATTTTCCTGTCTTCTAAGTCACTAATTCATTCCTCTGCATTATTTAGTCAGATTTGCTACACCTTTAAATCATTCCTCATCTCAGTCAATGTATTTACTTATTCTACTCGGCTCTTCTTAATAGCTTCCATTTCATTTTTGACATATTTTGTATCTCTAAACACTATCTCTTTTATTTCCTTCAGTACTATGATCACTTCATATTTGAAATCTTGATCTAGTTGGATATCAATGTCTATTTCACTGATCATTCTTTCAGGGGATTTCTCTTGTTCTTTTAATTAGGAATGGTGTCACTTCTTATTCAACTTTCTTCTACATCTCTGGCACTATGGTTTATGGAGTATCGGTTATCCACTCTGGTCCTAAAGGAGTTTATCTACCAAATGCCTATGTAGTTATATAACTTAGAAATGAGAAAAAAGAGAGCATGAGATAAAGAATTTTAAAGAAGGGAGAAATAAAGGTTTGAAGACATTGTATAATGAATAATAGAAAAGGAATTTGAAGCAGTGTTTTGAAAAATAATAATAATTAAAATATTTTTTAAAATTTCAAAGGGATAAAAATGGGGGTATATATAATTCAATAAGGAGTAAAAATTAATAGTGTAATAGAAAATGGTGCAGGTAAAACAGATTAATACAAGGGGGTGGTCAGTGTCCTCCTGGAGACTGTGTACATTTAATGTGAAGTCTCTTTATTCATCCTGATTTGGAAGCTCATCTTGCTGTTTCCAGAGGCCCTCCATTGGAGCCCTCATCTGTGCTGTTCCCAGGGCATGTCGGCAAGCTGATTGCTCCTACACCCAACAGTGGGTCTGATGAAGCTCTCTTTACTCTGGGATGGCTTGTCAATGCCTTGCCCGATGCTGCAGTCAGATGTTGCAGACTGACCAGGCAGGATTGGGCATCACGCCCTCACCCAGCACCATGGTCAGTGGCTATAACCCAGCCGAAAATTTGAGGAGCCACCCGCCCCCTCAGGTTGCCAATAACTCTGCTGCTCTGTGCCACTCTATGCTCTGCTTTGGGTTTGCACACCAGAAGTGGGCTCAGGGAAGACTGAGGGACAGCCCTGTCCCTGATCTGGGCCAAAATCCTACTCCTTGTTTGTCTTGTCAGACAAGATCTCTAAAGAACCAGACAGTAGAATCCTATATGCCTCAGGCTATAGACAAGTCCCTGGCCCATAAGGTTCCTAATTCCTTAGGTGTAGATGCAGGTTTTGCCCCCGCTGCCACCTGGGTGTAAAGCACCAGTGGGTATGGTGGCTGCGTCTGAGCCCCTGCTCTATTCACCTAGAAACATTTATGGAATTTCAGAAATGGGGAATGCACCCTTCCACCCACAGGGCACGTCTGCCCTGTTGTTTTATGGAGGGCCCAGGTTGTTCTGCCCTGCGCACCCACAACAATGGCACACAGCCACCTATGTTCTCCAGGGCTGCCTCAGTGCAGCTGTCCCAATCTTCCACCCAGGTCGGGCAGCATAGCCCTGCCCCAAGCTTCCAGGCTGCATCTTCACCTGGGTGTCACAGGGATCCTCTGTGCCTGCTTAACTTAGTTCTGTCAGTCAACTTATACTATGTACATGTCCAAGACTTGGAGGCTCTCCCTCCTTCCTGCTGATCTCTCAGTTGGAGATGGGAGACACAGTAAATGAGCACCAGTCCTTCTTTGCTGCTCCCTCCCTGTGGGACCTGTCCCACTCTCTTTAGCATTTTCTTCTTTCTTCCTTTTCTCCTGCCTGGTTATTCACATTTTTTCTATTGAAGAGGACAATGTTCTGTCAGAGTATTGCAGGTTCTCTGGTTAGCTGACTGGGTCTGTGGATGTGAGTCTTGGTGCATTTGTGGGAAAGGTTGAGCTACGAGCATCTTTCTACTCCATCATCATTGCCTCCCCCCAAAAAAGCCTCACTGTATTGTGGGAGATAAACATAGTCTGGAAATAAATGGAAAAGGTATTCCATGGAAATGAGAAAAAAGTGCAGATTGCAATACTCACCTCATAACAAACGTTTTAATATAGGGGCCAAAATAAAACAAATATGAACTTATATAAAGGAAAAGAGATCAATTAACCAATAAGATATTACACTCATTAAATTATATATGGACCCAAAACAGTAGATCCTAAATATAAAATGAAATTTTAGTAGACATTAAGAATTAATTCATTATAAAACAATAATAGTAGATGAGTTTAACAGCTCACTATTCTAATAGCCAGATCATACAGAAAGAATATCTGTAAGGAGACAAAGATCTTAATAGCATATTATATCATTTGATCCTAACTGAGCTATTGGACACTGCATCAGAAAAGCAGAACACATAAACTTTTCAAGTGTGCACAGGATGTTATCTAACGAATTAACCACATATTATGTCATGAAATGAGCCTCAGGAACATTAAGCAATTATAGATTTCAGCAAGTATTTTTCCGTACACAAAATTAAGGAACTGTGCATCAACTCTAGAAAGAAGAATCGGAAAAGAAGAAATATGAGGTCAAACCACATCCTTTAAAAAAATAAAATAAAACAAGGTCAATGATGAAATCAAAGAAGTAATAAAATCATACGTAGAGTAAAATTACAATGAAAACACAGCTTCATAAAACGAATGGGATGCAGCAAAGACAAATCTAACAGGGAAGTTGAGAGCAAATCAGGACTTCTAAAAGGAACAAGAAAAACCTCATAGAAAGGACCAAGCACACCAACCAAAATAACAAGAAATAGGGACAAACAAAACCCAAAGGCCATAGAATGAGAAATCTTTAATGATTATGTTGAAAATATATAAAATAACAGTTGAAAAATAAATTACAAATCATAAAATCAACGGCTTAATTTTTTTTAAAAAATATTGACAAACAGGTAAGCATTTAGCCAGGCTTATCAAGAAATACAGAGAATGGACCCAAACAAAATAAGAAATGAAACAGTAGAAATAAAACTTGATATTACAGAAATACAAAAAGAAGATTATGAAAGCAGTCTGAGCTGTTACGTGGCAGTCATCTGAACGACCTAAAAGAAATGGACAAATTTCTAGGAACGTACAGCCTGCCAACACACAATAAAGAGAAAACTGAGAACATGATAAGAGCAATCAGTTTAAGTTGAATAAAATGTATAATTTTAGAAATACCCCTTGATCAAAATGCCTGGATTACTTCACTAATAACTCTTTCTCCTAACTATTTTTAAAAATGAAGGAGGAAGGAAAATTCCCAAAGTTATTCTATCAGGCCACAATTACCCTGATAAACCAGTCAAAGACACTACCAAAAAAAAAAAAAGAAAATGTAAATCCAATATCGTTGATGAATGATGATATACATTCAAAAATCCTCAAAAAACATCAACAAATGAATCCAGCAATACTAAGAAATGATTATACACGATGATCAGTTGGATTCCTTCATAGTCTCAAGGATTGTTCAACATACACGAGTCAAGCAGCATGACACATATCTAATAAAGGAAGGACAAAATTCAAAAGACCATATCAATACACAAAGAAAAATCATTTGAAAAATTAAACATACATTCATCATCAGAACTCTCATGAATGTGAGTACAATTGGAACATTTCTCAACATACTAAAGGCCATTCATAACAATTTATAACACTCAGGGGAATGGCTGAAAGCTTTCTTGGAAAATTCGGGAACAAGACAAGGATTCCTACTCTCACCACTTCTGTTCAATTGTAATAGAAGAAAGGAAAAGGGAAAGAAAATGAAGTAAAAGAAACACAAAATGGAAAGAAATAGGCAAAATTTTCAGCAGTACTGAAGGCATAAAATTCTACACAGAGAGTCCTAAGGGCTCCACACTGACTATTATAAACAATAAATATTTCATCAAGGGAGCATGGTACAAGATTAATGTAAAGATGTCTCTTGAATTTGTCCACATTAATCATGAGATACATAAAATGGACATTGAAAGCAATAATATTTAAAACCCCATAACCCCGAATATCTTGGAATAAATGTAACCACATATGTGAAACATCTACACACTGAAAATTATGAAACATTGACAAAGAAATTATAAATGATTCAAAAAAATTAGAAAGATGTCTTGGTCTTGGATAGAAAGGGTTCATATTGTTAACATGGGAGTACTACACAACAATACCTAAGGATTTAGTGCAATTCCTGTTATGAAGCTGTAGTATTTTCCACAGAACCTGAAAACAAATAACTCCAAGATTTCCATGAAACCATTAAAAATTGCCAAAATGATCTTGAGAAAAAACAACAAATCTGGAAGTATAACCCTCCCAGATACCTTACTCTACTACAAACCTACAGTAATAAAAACACCATGGCATTGGCACAGAGATATAATCAATAAAAACAGATAGAGAGCCTAGAAATAATTCCACACACCTATGAGAAATGAAACTATGATAAAAGAGGCAAGAGTTCACAATGGAGAAAAGACAGTCTCGTCAATGGATGGTGTTGGGAAAGCTGGACATCTACATGTAAAACAGTGAAATGAGAGCATTCCCTGACATCATATACAAAAATAAACTCCAAGTGTATTAAAGACCTGAATGTAAGACCTGATACTATAAAACTGCTAGAAGGGAATATAGGAGATACACTATTGGATATACATCATAGGAATATTTTCTTATATCAGTCTCCTAAGGAAAAAGATATAAAAGCAAATATAAGCAAGTGGGACCTAAACAAACTTGAAAATTTCTGCACAGCTAAGGACACTGTCAATGAAATGAAAACACTGCCTGTGTAATTGGAGGACATACTTTCAAACAACGCAAGTGACCAGGGGTTAATAGATGTAGGTTAATAAATGTAACATGGATTTAAATTACACAACTCAAGGTGGAAAACAAAAACCCAATCAAAAACAGAAGCAGAGTACTTGAGTTAATATTTTTCCAAAGAACACATTCAGATGAGTAACAGGCAAGTGATAAAATTTCTCAACATTACTAATTATTACATAATTGCAAATCAAATCCACAATGAGGTGTCACTTCACAATTGTCTAATGGCTATTATCAAAAAATCTACAAATAGTAAGTGTTGGAGATGATGTGGAGGTAAGAAATGTCTTATATACTCTTGGTAGGAATGTAAATTGGTACAACTTCTAAGGGAACATTATTCAGATTTGTTTAAAAACTAAAATTTAACTACCATAAGACCCAGTAATAACTTTGCTAGGAAAAATCTGGGGAAAACTCCCTAAATTCAGAAGAACCAATGTTCACAACAGCACTGTTTATAATATGCAAGACAGGGAAGCAATCCAAAAGTCCACAGTAGACTATGGACTTAAGAAGATATGATATTTCTATAAATATGCAATGGAATATTTCTCAGCAATGAAAAAGTAAAACACATTGCTATTTCAGCATCATGAAAGGACTTAGTAAAGATTGTGCTTAGTGAAGTAACTTAGACAAAGACAAAAGAATATAATATAATTTATAAGTGGAATATAAAGTATAACAATTATCTGTGTACATCTACTTATAGCTGTCTAATTATAGATGACAGATAGAAGTATAGATTCATACATACACGATAGATAGATATATAGATAGATAGATAGATAGATAGATAGATAGATAGATAGATAGATAGATAGAGACATGATGGAGAGGTAAAGAGATTAGATAGACAAGACTTAAGCAGACTCAAAAATATGGGAAAAAATTTATGTTTACCAAAGTTGAAGGGAAAGGGAATTCTATGGTAGGACATTGACAGACACAAAGTAGTATACATTAAGTACAGAAGCAACAAGGATAATCTGTATAGATTAGGGATTTATACACAATACCTTAAAATAATTGTATGTTACAGTTATGGTAATAATTCATAATGCAATATATCTACAAAGTGGTTTGAATCACTATGCTGTACATCTGAAAATACACAATATTATACATCTACTGTACTTCAATTAAAATTGAAACATATTGTGTATTTTTTTTTATTTTTCCACTGATAGCATCTTCCATTAATATTGCTTAATTTTAAGCTTTACTTTTTATGATTACAGTTTTAAATTATTTCTTTTACTCTTGTGAACATGATACCAGTTTGAAGTATCTATACTTATTGCCACTGATTTCCTATTTCTCTCTCTTTATCCATATAGTAGAGTAGCATTTAAGAACATAACCAAACAAACAGTTGCAACTTTCTCGTGGTCTCTCCTGAGCATTTTGGACAATGCTTTGCATATTTTTGCCATTTTATATTTCCTAGAAGGCTTCTTTTCTACACCTCTTATAAGGTGTCTCGGTTTTGTTTTTTCATCTCATTCTGGATTTGTTTGCCTGTTAAAGTCTTTACTTTCACATTATATCTAAGTGATAACTGTAAGTATTATCGGGGGAGTGATTTCTTATTTCAGTAGTTTGAAAATACAATTTTATTTACCCTTGGTGTATGTTTTCTGCTCAGAAATCTGCTGATAGCCTAATGGGGGTTCCTTTGTAGATTGTCATAACTTTTTTGGCTGAATTTAAAATATTACTCTGTCATTGACTTGCCGATTTGCATATGGCGTATCTTGAAGGAGGTCCCTTTGTCTTAAAGTTATTGGTCTTTTGTTGACTCACAGAATTGTATATCAGTTCCTTACAAAGTTTCGGGAAGTTATTGACTATTATTTCTTTAAATACCTAACAGCTGCCTTCTAACTGTCTTCTCCCTCCAGGATTCCACTCTAATGTGCATTTCCTGAGGAAGTTTCATGGCTACTGTTGAATTTCCTCACTTTTTAATATCTTGTAACTCTGCCCTCTCCTATCATTTCTAGATTTGTATTGGCGAGTTTTCTATTCTCCCTTCCACCAAGACAGTCTACTTCCAATGCTTTCTGTTTCATTCTTCATCTCATTTAAGTTCTCCTTGTCCTCCAATAATATTTGTTTATTTTATAGTTTCAGTCTCTATGGTAATGTATTTCTTATCATAATTTATTTTATTCCTGAGCACACTAAACTGCTTTCTCAGTTTTGTTTTTTGTACTGAGTTTCTTTATGACACCTATTTGGATTCTCTATTAGTTATATGGCAATATACCATGACTTTTAAGTTTGTTTGCTGCAAGGTTGACATTGTGTGTGTGTGCGGGTGTATCTGTGTTTGTGTCGGTGTTTGTGTGTGTCCATCTGTGTGTGTGTGCCCTATAATGTTACTGTAATTGGTCATGATCTTGATAAATTATTGCTCTGATGACACTTCATAACTGAATGGGAGTTGGAGTCCTTGATTTGTT
Source organism: Vicugna pacos (assembly GCF_048564905.1). NCBI lineage: Eukaryota > Metazoa > Chordata > Mammalia > Artiodactyla > Camelidae > Vicugna > Vicugna pacos. Next base: position 43,157,362 of record NW_027328741.1, read on the forward strand.
TTCTGGTAGCTTGCGATGTTGCACAATTTTTGGTTTTACTTACCTGAGCTACCTCTGATAATATATCAAAATGGCACTTTCCAGTCGCTACTCTCTTGATAAAAGATGTGTTTCATTGTCACTACTTAGACTTCTCTGGTAGTTAATGTCACTGTTGTCGCTGGGATTGTGAACCCTACCTTTTATCTGATATCTCTTGAGAATCAGTGTACACATTGAGGAAAGGTGTAAAGACAGGTGGGTATTTGGTATCAGGCAAGTGCCTTTGCCACGTCCAGTTTTGCAAGGTAACTTGTCTCCACCAATGTGAATGGGGAGTAGGGACAGTTTCATGAACGTCTGAGTGTCTGAAGGATGGAATTTCTCTCTCCATTGTGGCTCTCTCCTAGTTACCTGTGATCATGAGTACTGGTGTGGTGCAGTTGGAGACCGAATCTGTGTGAACCACTGACACCCTGTTTCTACTGGGTTCTCTGAACTTGTGGACTCAGATATCCTATTCAGGTGGCCTTGGTTGCAGACACCAACTCTGGTCTTCCCTCAGTTCAACCTGTTTTGTGTGCTTTAGTCCACTGAACTTCACCTGTTCACATGCGTTCTGGAGTATTGTGTGTGTTGTGGTTATTTTTGTTCAGATGTGAACGTTTTACTGACTAGATGTAAAGGGAGAGACAAAAATAGTTTCAAATTATGTCACATTTAAAAGTATATAGTTTTTCAACTAAAAGCTTAAATTCTAATTAGGAAATTATAACACTAAAGAAAGTAAATAAATCACTTCCCTTAATATCATAGTACTACAAAATATTTTGAATTTCCTGGGTTCTTTTCTTCAATGTTTTACCCACCTACATGCACATTTTACTAAAATATACCCCTATAATCTCTTTAAAATTAATTAAATTATTAAAATATTTCCCTGTGCTCTAAATATGGCACTTTTTTCTCTAATTTATTAATTGTAGCTTCAACATTTCTGTCTTCTCCATCCTTCTAACCTTTCCCCACATGAAACCACTACTTGGTACACTACACATATATATGTGATTCTTTTTTTGTTTTTTAATGATTATTTCTCTTATATCATTATTTTCCCAATTTAAGTGACAACGTAGAGTGTTTTTCCCTGTATGACTTATTTTCCTATGCGCAACATTCTCTAGGTCCAGTCACATTGTTCCAAATGGCAGAATTTACTATTTAATATACAATGAATAATTATTTATTTTGTTATCTATATCCAACATCTATTTCAGCCAATCATCTGTTGATGGGCTGTTGAGTTGTGTTTCTACCCTTGGCAACTATAAATGCTGATGTTAAAAACATTGGGGTAATATATACTTTAAGTTAATTTTTTTCATTTTTTTTCAGATTTATACTGAAAACTGGAATTGCTGCAACATATAATGCTTCTATTTCTAGTTTTCTGAGCACTGTCCACACTTTAATAATAGTGGATGCATCAATTTATATTTCCAACAACAGTGTACCTGGGTTCCTTTTTATTGACATTCTGATTAATGTTTGTCATTTGTAGACATTTTGTTAATAGCCATTTTGGTTGCTGTAAGATTATATTTCATTCTGGTATTTTTATATGTTTTCCTAATGAATAGCAACGTTATGTTTCTTTTTATGTGCATGAATATCATCCACATGTCTGTTTTTGAAAAGTTCCCATGAAGATTCTTCAACTGTTTTTAGTTGGGATCTTTATTTTTTAAATATTGTGTCTGATATGCTATATATATATTATGGATATTAACATCTTGTTGGTGTCATTGTTTGAAATTTTTCCTTCTTTTCTGTTTGGTATCTTATGTCTTCTTGAAGATTTCCTTTGCTCTGCAAAAGGTTTTCAACTTCACACTTATACAAGAAATAGAATCCCTGTATCGCATAGTACATTGATTTTTCCTCAGTAAACTAAAAACTCTAATTGTTAATTTTCCTTTTATTTTGATTTGGAGACAGATCAAGAATAAACATTGCTATGATTTATCTCAAAGTCAGTTCTGCTCCTGTTCTCAGTCAGAAATATTATAGTTTCAGGCTTTACATTTAGGAAATTAATCCATTTTTTCACATTTTTTATACTATGGAAAGAAGTGTTTTTATATCTTCCTTTACAAGAACTGTCCTTTTTTCTCAGAACTACTTATTGAAGAGACTGCCTTTTTTCCATTGTATACTCTTGCCTCCTTCTTTGTAGACTAATTGACCATAAGTGTGTGGGTATATTTTCGGACTGTTTATTTTGTTCCATTCATTTATGTGTTTCTTTAAGTGCCATATTTTGATGTATTGATTACTGTAGCTTTGTAGCATGTTCTAAATTCAGGGAGGGTAATACCCACAGCTATGTTTATTTTTCAAAAAAATTTTAGAAACTTTGGTTCTTTTAGATGTATGTATAAATTTCAATATTTTTCTTCTTGTTTAGTGAAGAAACTTATGGATTCTGTCAAAATAGAAATTTAGTAAAAGAAAAAACCTGAGAAAAATACTAAAGTGAGGAGGATAAATCATACAATATTAACAACAAATGGATTGCTGTATAAATCAAAGAAAAAATTTATAAAGAATTAAGACAACAAAAACAAACTCCATTAGGTAATACTGAAGCAGAATTAATAGGGATGCTTATAGCAAAATAATCCCACTTATACAAATAAGAAACATCTCTCTCTTCTAACATATTCTTACAACCAAAATATGTAGCAAAGTAATAAGAAAAACATTTTAGTAGAAGGAAAAACAGCTGAAGGGACAGAACATAATTAAATAAAATAAGGATTAAAAATATAAACATTTAATTAAACTAAATAATGGCTTTTGAAAGATAAATAAAGTTGAAAAACTTTAACCACATACATGAGCAAAAAAGAGTTACAAATTAATTAGCTCAGAAATAAATGAGAAGATACAGCTTATATCAAAGAAATACAAAGCAGCATAAGATGATACAACAAATTATATGCCAATAAAATGGAAATCCTAGAAGAAATGGACAACTTCTTAGAAAGATTTAATCTCCAGAATGGAATGAGAAAGATAATATGAACAGATTATCACTAATGAAGTTGAATAAGTATTTAAAAAAATTTCCCAAGAGACAAAATTCCAGGCTTAGACAGCTTCACAGGTGATTTCTGCCAAACATTTAGAGAAGAGCCATCACCTATACTTCTCAGAGATTTCCAAAAATTTCAAGAGGAAGGGAGGTTTCTACCCCAGATTTCTTTTTCACACTACTACTAAAACTGGAACAAATACCTCAAAAATTACAGGTTAACTACTACTGGTAAGCATAAATGCAAAAGTCACCACTAAATTGTTAACAAATCCAACAATACATTAAGAGGATTATACATTATGATTAAGTCCATTATATTCCAGGGATGCAAAATGATTCAATACCACAATTTAACCAGTATGATACACCACACAAACAACCTGAAGAATAAAAGTTATATGGTCACCTCAATAGGGTCATAAATTATTTTGACATATTCAATATCTATTTATGAAAATTTTTCTCCTCAAAGTGGGCATGAGGAAACATACCTCAACACAGTTAAGGTCATATATTACAAGAACTCAGCTAACATGACACTCACTAATTAAAAGCTGAAAGCATTTCCAATAAGAGCAGGAAGAAGGCAAGAATGTTCAATCTTACTTTTATTCAGCATAGTCTGGAAATTCAAGCCATAGCTATTCAAAATAAAAGTAAATGAAATATTGCTAATTAAGAAAAGGAGTAAAAGTATCTGTTTGCAGACGACATACTTTAAAAAGAAATCCTAAAAATGGTGCCACAATACTACTAGGGCTTATCAATGCATTTGGTAAAATTTCCGAATATAAAATTATCATACAGAAATCTTGTGTTTCTACACACTAACAAGAAGCCAACTGATACAGAAAGTGAGGGAACTGTCTCAATTATAGTTGAATTACAAAAAATTTAAGAAATCTATCCAACCAAGGAGGTAAAAGACCTGTACTCAGAAAACTATAAAATATTTATAAGAGAAATTGAAGAGAATGCAAACAGATGAAAGGATATACTGTGTTCGTAGATGAGGAAAAAAATATTGTTTAGATGACACTATTAGTCAACAAAATACACAAATAAAATTCATTGCTTATCAAAATTCCAAGGGCATTTTCAGACCCTTACAAAAAATAATTGTAAAATTTACATGTAAACACAAAAGAAATGAAATCACTAAAAAAAAAAAGATAGGAAATTAAACAAACTAAAAAGAGAAATAACTTTAACAAAGAACAAAGAGGATGTATCACTGTCCCTGATTTAAAATATAATACAAAGCTACAGTTTTAAAAAGAATATGTTACTGGCACAGAACAAATAGAATAATGGAACAAAACAGAATGCCTGAAAATGAAATCAGACAGTTATGGTTATTAAGCTCATTACAAAAATGAATAAAAAGTGGGGGAAAGGTTACCACAAGGCGCATGCAACCGATTAACATCACTAACCATCGGAAAAATGCAAGTCCAAAACACAATGAGGTTTTATGTCACTCCTGTCAGAATGACTATAATCAAAAAGATAACAAACATAACTGTTGGTTAGGATGTAAGAAAAACAATACTGATGCACTGCTGGAGTGAATGTAAATATGTGATGTCGCTGTGGGAAACAACATGGAGCTTTATCTAAAAATTAAAACTAAAACATTATCCAACATATATATATATCGGGATACTAATTCCAAGAAAATAAAAACACTAATTATAAAAGATAAATTCAACCCTATATTCACTGCAGCATTCTCCACAATAGACAGGATATAGAAGCAAATTAATTGTTCATCAAATGATGATGGATAAATAAGATGTGTGTTTATAGTATATATATCTACCTATCTTAAGTACAGATTTATCTATCTATCTATATATGTATGCACACACACATAAAATTACAATGGGTTATTACTCAGCTCTAAAAAGAATAAGTTCTTGCCACTTGCAACAAATGGTTTGGCCAAGTGAGTAATATGCTAAGTGAAATAATTCAGAGAGAGAGTGACAAATGCTGAATGATTTTACTCATATTAGGAATTTAAAACAAATGAAAATAAAAACACAGAAATGGAATTATAGAAATAGAAAGAAACAGGTTGTTCACAAGAAGGAGTGAAATGCGGTGAGGAAAAGAAAAATTGAGAAAATTAAGAGAGAAAGTTTTCCAGTTGAAAATTAAATTAGTCAGGGACAAGGAATTTACTGTATGGGGAATAGACAATAACTATTAAATATCTTTAAATAGCAACATATTATATCTAGATATATTCTGGTGATCAATTTGAAATGTATTATAAACAGCAAACAGTATGTTGTGTAAGAGAAACTAACACAGTGTTATAGAATAATGTACACTCCAAAAACAAACAAACATATATATAGAAAAAAATTAGATTTGTAGTTAGCAGAGGCAGGGGTTGGGAAAGGAGAATTTGATTAATGTGCTCAAAAGCTACAAACCTCCACCTGTAAAATAATCGTGTTCTAGGGATTACTCGTAGTAACATGAAAATTAAAATTAATACTGCTTTATGTTCTATATCAATGTTATTAAGAGAGTAGACCTTAATGTTTCTCATCACAACCAAAAGACAAATTGTATTTCTTTACAATTTTATCTAAATGAGATAATGAATTCTCCCTAAAGTTGCTATGATATTTATTTCATGATACTTGTAAATCAAATCACTATCCTGTGCACCTAAACTTACACAATGTTTTATGCCAATTATAACTCCATAAAAGTGGAAGAAAAAATGGAAAGTCAATGTTCACTTTTTTCCATGTCATTTATCATGATTGTTTTTCAGCAAGTAAACTTGAGTCATGATATACTTATCCTAGGTAAAGATACTAATAAATAAGTGATTCTAATAAATTATACTTAAAGATACCAATAAAATTACTGTTTTAACATGCTTTAAACTTTATTCATGTTAACAGCCCACTGCTTCTCTGGAATCAAAATTTTACTTTGTGTATTCACCTGAGATTAGGGAATGGATACAAGTGTTAACCCTGGCTGCTTTTGCTGTGAGTTTTAAGTTCACTATCGCAGACCAAATGTCTCATCTCCACGAGAATTTCTGTAAGAAATGAACATGCTAGGTTGCTAGAAATCTCAGCATGGTAAAATCTCAGAACTCCTAGAAGTCTTAACTGTTTTGCAATGGGAATGCAATAGTGACAAAGACTTGATTTTGGATAACAATGTGCTGTTTTCTCATGGTTGCATTATGGGATGTGAGGATAATCCCTCAGACACACAACAAACATCCTCGCTCAAGTGCTGGGCAAAGAACTGTAAAGTTTCTGCATTTTTAGGACTGAGGACTGCTTTCAAAATGATGACTATTCTCACTGTAATCCTGGTAGTCCAAGGAAAGAAAAGTTATTGCAATTTGTACCTTAAAGGGAATAAATCAGCGGTTCAGTCTCTATAAATTAGTCATGGGGTGTTCAAAGACAAAATAAGATGTGTCAACAATGAGAATTAGAAGAAAAAAGAAATTGGACATAAGCTTAAATTAAAAAGGAGAGACAGCCCTTTGCTGGGCCCTGGGGACTGGAGAATGTATATGCCTCTGTCAAATTCAAGGATTCAGTGGCTTGGCCCTGGCATTAGCTAGGGATTCGATGAACAGGTAACAGTTAGGATAATGGGAGAAATATAATCTACCTCTCCCTGATCGGAAGAAAATCTGGTGGCTCAATGAAATTTTTAATTCACAGGGATTCTGTCAGATGCAGAGGAATAATTCACTGCTGACTCAACTAAGACAAACTTAGTTACTAGTTAACTATCCATCTTCACACACACACACAGTGGCAGACAGATTTTGTAGTATTTAGTGGGAAGAATTCAGTGGGCAGAGCTCAGAGAATAGTTTTCAAGCACCAGCCAAATTTTGTACGTTTGCCAATAGTCTAGGATTTCCCACGTAGAAAACTACAGATGGACAAACAATATTCTTCCTTAGGATTTCCAATTTTGAAAGTAAATGCTAGCTTTTAACTTATCAGTATAGACCCTTGTTATGATGATCACAATAAGACCCACTGTGTGATAACAGAGCTGGGAAGTAGCTGCTGAACCAGCCCATCTGAACCCCAGACTGCTAATGTAGGCAACAAAATAGTCACCATCATAGTTGAGCTGACAAATTTTAAAGCTTGATGTTTCTGTTTTAGGAAAAACCACTGATGTCCAGACCCATATCTCCTGCTGCAAGTGGGCGCTTTTCTTCTCTTGATAAAGTTCATACTGTTGGGATGTTGCTAGAGTTCACCATGGCCAATTTTACCATTCTCCAGATTATCAAAGTCTTTCTTCACAAATGGTGACACATTTACAGGACACAATGTTGCCATTCCAGTCTTATCAGCTGACACTGCCTGCATGATTGTGAGCAGAAGCCTTAGGCTACCTGACCTTGTCTAAAATTTTCCACCATTTCAGGGCATTTCACATTCTGAAAATGCTTCACCTTTTATTTTAAATTAATGGGAAATAAAGTCCTCCATGAATATTTTATATTTCCTAATATCTTCAGAAATTTGGTATTCTTGCAGTTGGACAAATTTTTAATTCTACCACCTTCACCTCTATTTAGTCCACACATTTTAGATTGCAATTTGGTTACTGAAAACGACCACCCCAACCAAGGATCAAGTAACTGTTAGATACATCCTGTGTGAAGGTTAGAAAGGGAACAATTTATGTGGGGTGTATAATCCTACATTAAATGTTTGCAATGACACTCTCTTTTCTGGTTAAAGCTCTGATTCTAAGAAGTAAATTAATTAGAAGGCAGTATAGATATTGGTATGGGGAAGAGAATCAGCTATTTTTGAGTGGGTGGGTGATGAAGAGACAGGAAAAAATCCAGCAAATGAGAATGGAATGCTTTACACCTCTGGCAGGCATGGATTAAGAAGAAAATAATAACTTGTCTCCTGTACCTACCTCCAATTACTGTCTTGCGTGACTAGTCCTTGGACTATGAAAAGAGCTAGTCTGTGGTGAAGAGTAAGGACCATAACAAAATAGTTGGAAAACCATGAGAATTTTCTTGTTTCAAGAAAGTGGATTTGCTTAAAGTCAAAATATATTTTTCATTCACTAAATAATAAAATGCATCCTGTGGCATGTTCTGTGCTTACTGTGCTGGTATCCAAGTTAGACAAGGAAAGGGGGATAGACAGAAAACTTCTGAAGGAGGTAGTTTCTGTACTGAGATTGGGAAAATCAAAGTAGGTAAAAGGAGGACACCTTAAGTCCAAGGATGAGCTGGAGCAAAAGTTGTGAGTTTGGAGCTAACATTTTTCACAAGCATTTGCCTGGATGTTTCTCCAAATACAGTGAAACATAAAGATATGCCAAGGTAGTTAGATGCCAGATCTATAAAAAAAGAGTAAACGATGTGAGTTTGTGGGCTTAGAGTTGGAAAGGCATTAAGTGCCACCCTGAAGACGTAAGCTTTTCTTTGGCTGGAACACAAAAGCAACATAAAGTATTGACTAAAAAATATAGCGTAGACTCTTCAGGGCAGAAAATGAAAGCACCAGTTGGAATGATTTGAGAACAGCACAAAGAAGACCATAGATAAAATTACTTTTGAAATTCTTCCACATGCTGAATGTGCCATATGAGACTACACCATATGACCATTTTGATACCAGTAATGACATAAAAGAGACCATGATCGCTGGACAGATTCCTGCATTTATATCCTGTTCAAACCAACCCTAACAACACTTTTAATACTTTCTAGGATGAACCAGGAAGCACTTAGCATTTTTCCATCTCTCTATGTTTGTCCTTTTCCAAATTCTTCCATTTTCTCTTCTTCCTTACGAGAAATTATTTAAATTTACACCCATATTGTTCCATCAAATGATCATGTCAATCAAATATCTCTATTTTTCTTTAAATGGTAACTTATACTCCTGTATATCTCTTTACTCTATTCTAAAAATTATAAGGAAAATACAAGTACACGTCTATGTTTATTGTTCAAATAAGGAAATTGCAGATATTTGTCAACATTTGCCAACATCAATATTAATCTTTGTTATCCTGCATAATCTGGTAGTCCTCTGGTAAATCAGTTGTAATTAGGATGACGTTCATAAACTGAAGACGGCTGATAAATTGGCATTGAAAGAGAGGTAGCTGATGTATCAGCTATCACTGTCACTGGAAACCGTGGTTTGCTCCCTGGTTGAAGTTTAGAAAAACGACCTTCATTGGCAGATATGTTGTGATATCTATTTGGGAAAGTAGAAGGCTCCACCATCAGTCCAAATAATAGCTCTCTGTGGGAGACAAGATGCTGTACTGAGAAGTAGAAGTTATAATTGTAATGAAGTTCACAACACGGCCATTTGCTTCAGTGTAGCTGCTTTGAGAGTGCCCGTGGACAGTGGTCAACTGATTTAAAATAGCACGTTGATCCACTGCAATTTGTTTTGGTGGTCTAAATGACATTGATTATGGAGGATAAAAATCACCTCTGATCCGGGTTGTTGTGTCACCAATTATTTGTCTAGTAGAGGGCTTCCTTATTAGAGGCATGTTTAAATTTGCAGAAAGTAAAAATTCACTTTCTCCACTAGTGTCAGCCACAAAATCAGAATTATGAATATGCACATTACCCCTGCTTTAAAGTGCTTCTTTTTGAAATCTTCAGCCAATGAAGCCACCAGAGAGGCATTTCTAATCCCAACTCTTCTTTTTATTGTCACTAAAAGCTGGGGACATCCCCGTTTAAGATTTGGATTATGGCAGAACTGCAGCTACAACTATAGGAGAAAGATTTTAGTAATATTTTAAACAAAATACAAGACTACAATAAGCCTAACCTATAAAACCTCAGATTTCATGTTGATTATGCAAAGATAATATCATTAAAATATGAACATTGCTGACAATATTTTGAAATTATTTATTTGGAATATACACATTTAAATAGTATATCATCAAATTTAATAAGTTAGTATTTGCAGTAACGGTGAAAGCCACTTTTTAAAAGCAGCTTTAATACGTTTATTTAGTTTTCTGGTAAGATTCATATTTGCTAGGAACATTTCTCATAATCTTGAATACTTAAGGCACTGTCCTCATTTTTAGAAAAAGTAAAGAATATTAGCCTTTGTAGTTTTTTACAATTTTCAAAATCTAGCTTTACATTTATATTACCATAGGTTGATGTACAAAATAAAATTTTATATATGTTACCAAGTAGTACCTACAATTACTGAATACCTTGCTTAAAACAGAGACTTTTTTCCTTCTGCCAGAAAGTCAGCAGGAGAAACAGATCTTTGAATATTCTGCCGCACTGTAGTAAACACATAAGTGCTAAGCTGTCTAACTAAACTTTACATACTTCCAGTTTCAAATATTCTGAAAGGGGCCCTTCTTTCCAAAACTTCCTTCTTAAAGACATCTTCATCAATCACTATCGAAGGTCCATTATCATCCCACGAGATAGATTTATATTGGTCACTCCCAGCCATTTTCCAGAGTTTTCTTGGAAATGTCAGAGAACGAAAATCATTATCTTCATCTGGTTCCAAGACACAATGTGTGTAACATGGTGTTTTTAACCAGGATTCTTCAGACAAAGACTGAAATTCATTTTCTTCAATCATAGACCTCAAGTCCAAGTCCCCAGAGAATGTTTGATCACACAATAGAGATATATCAGAGTTCCTGAAACAGTTTGTCCAACTTTATGAGACACATCTTGGATTTCTGGAGAAACATGTGCCAACGGAAATAACTTATTCTACAGCTACTTTTCTAATCTGCATGATTTTGAGCACTGCAGCTTCAAATGCTGCTTTGGCAGGCCTGCACAGATAAACTTCTAGGCCATCAAAATGGTTCTCTACCTGAGTAGCTGTCACATCACAAAACGACTGGTCTCCCAGCAACTCTAGTGTAACATTCAGCCAGTGTTCCCTTCTCATTCATCCAGTTAAAATGAAACATATAGGATGCTTATTTTTATAGTGTGATCTGCAAATATTATCCCCAAAAATCTTTTTAAATAATTTAATTTTGGGGACTATGAAATAAAATCAGTCTCCATACTTTTGTACACAAATTTATACAAAATTGGTGAACAAAATATAAATAATGCAATAAATATATAAAATAATTTTAAAGTTATGAAATTTAAAGTGAAACTTGTTTAAAACCTGTACAGAAAATGTATATCTATTTCAATATCATTTGTAATTAAAGTGAAATATAATTTGATTTGGAAATGGAAGTTGGTATTTATCTCTGTACTTTAAAATAAGTAGCTATATATTCAAAATATGAGAAGAATAAATATCAGCTTATTTGTTATGCTTATAAATAAATGGTAAATATTTATAAAATAAAACTAGATTAAAATTATGAATCAAATGTAAGAAATCCCAAAGTGGGGAATTTTTGATTTAAATTGTAATTCAGTGCTATAAGTAAAACAAATGTAATTTAACATTCTACCATAAAAATTAGAAGAGAGACAATCTTATTGCATATTTACAAATGTTTATTTTTGCCATTCTTTCTGTCAGAGGTTTTTCAGTCCCAAGAAGGAAAAAATTTTCTTGTCATCGTTATAATCCATACTCTTGTGGCTTCTGTTATGTGTTCCAAAAAGATGTTGATAAATACACTTATGCACAAGACACTGGATTCAATAATCAGTACCTCCATTAAGGGGCAAATGAACAATGAAAAAAACAAAGAAATAACAGTATATGTGGGTTGGGGTGGAAAATACAAGTTAATGCATTTTAGGAAGCAATATGTTTCTCAGTCCTGAAAATTTTGGCATTGTTTATATAATACAGCATTTTAAGGCAAGTGATTTGTTCACTAATTGAAAATATTACCTATGTCCTGTAACAGTATACATAAGTAAATCCAGTTCTATCAAAATTTATATTATTTATTTAGAAATAAATTCCATTAAACTTAAGCCAAATTCAAAATGAGAGATAAAATTTTTAAATAAATAAATGTACCCTCAAGCTACAATGTAAATTTTTCCATCACTATCTGTAAATTCCATTCTAAATAAATATTAGCAACCTGAATTCATGGCATATTATAAGTATTATCAACTATAGTTATGTTGGATTTAGTCCTGATTCATAAATATTATTCAACATATGCAAATTAAAATATGTGATAACATCCCTTAAAAAACAAAGAATTAAAAAATAACACTCTCAAAAAATGTAGGAATATTATTAAAATATGTGATCTTAACTTTTTTATAAAAATATTTTTACAAATTCACTGTAGATAGAATGTAACTAAACATAATATAAGCCATTTATGAAAAACCCATGACTAACATCAAGTTCAATGTTAACATACAGGAAGGTTTTCCTCTGGTCCAGTAATAAGAAAAATTAGCTCATTTTCACAAGTCCTAAATTACACTACAAAAGTCCTAGCCAGAACATCTAGTCAAGAAAAAATATAAAATTTATCCAACTTGTAAAAAAGCAGTAAAGTATTTACAGTTGCCATAATTATACATAGATAGAAAGCTCCATAGACTCCTCCAGTGACTGTTAGAAATAATGAACAAACTTAGTAAACTTCCAGAATACAAAATTGATAAAATAATCCATTGGTTTTTTATATATTAACAACCCATAATCAGAAAGAGAAACTTGGAAAATTATTACATGTAAATTTATACCATAAGGAATAAAACAGGAATATATTTTGTAAGTGAAATAAAAGATCTAAACATAGATCAATAAATTACAGGTGCAAGAAATATAAGAAAATAAATTAAATAGAAATATATTCGGTGCTCATGGATTGTACACAATGTGAGGAAATATTGTAATCTATCTTTTCAAAGTTCAGGCTCCCTAGTAACTAATTATTTAGGAGAATGTCTTTTCTTCATTTTATACTCTAGCTTTCTTTTTCATGGGTTAATTGATCATAGGAGTGAGGGATTATATCTGGTTTCTCTATTCTCTTCTCTTGATTGGTGTCTGTTTTTAAGCCAGTATCATGTTGTTTTAATTACTAAAGTTTTGAAGGACTGTATAACATCAGAGGAATTTACACCATTACATTTAATACTTTTTTTCAAGATTATTTTGGCAACTCATGTTCTTTGTGGTTACATATAAATTTTGAAATTATTTGTTCTATTTAATCAAAAATCTCATAGGTATTTTGACATGAATCACACTAAATGTAGATTCCCTTTGGTTGAATGGTTGTGTTAACCACATAGTTTCACATAATTAACATAAGAGATCTGTTCATTTCTTTGGATCAGTTAAATTTTCCTTCACCAATGTTTTCTGTTTTTTAACATATAGGTTTTTACCTTATTTGTTAACTTCATTTCTAGGTGTTCTTTACACACATATATAATTTTATACATAATAGTTGTAAACTCGTTTCCTACACAAATACAGCAGGCAGAAGGCAGTGGTAAGGCATATTAAAAGTCCTGAATGAAAGAAATCTGTAATCTAAGATATATTATCAAGCAAGGCTCTCTTTGAGAATAGAAGGAGAGATAAATAACTTCCACACAAAAAATGCTAAAAGAATTTAGCAAGAGAAAAAGAAATAATGAAAGATCTACTCTAAGAAAAAGAAGCAGAAGAGAAAGGCATAATTAGAAAGGCAATATATACAATGAATTACAACAAAATAAATATGATGTTGTAAAACTGCACATCAAAATTTTTAAGGGTCACAGAGTGAAACAGAACAATACAGAGTATTTTCTTCTTATTTGTCTTCTCTGTAGGATGGGTATGAGTTTGTATTCTTATAAGATAAAATAAATAGATATAGTACGGTTAAATATAAATACAAAACAAGGTAACCAAAAGTCAAAAGCTTACAATGAAGTCACAAAGCCAAAACGAAACAAAGATAATAAAAGAAAACTTATCAAGCCACAAAAAGGAAAAGAAATGAACAAAAGGAAATACCAAATCAACTGGAAAATGAAGTTCAAAATAGAAATAAACACCAGTATATCAATAATTATCACAAATGTAAATGGATTTAGTGCTTCAGTCAAAAGATATACATTGTCTGATGCAATAATATAAAGAAACCCTGCATTATGAAGCATACAAGAGACCCATTTGTAAGAGGAAAACACATCAATTGAAAGTCAGAATTTGGAAGAATATATTCCATGCAAATGCACATGACAAGAAAGCAGGTCTAGCAGTACTGACTTCACACATAATAGACTTTACAAGGAAGGCCATAGAGAAAAATAAACAAAGACATGATATAATGATTAAAGGAGCAATACAAAATGAGGTTTTTATACACATTAAGATATATGCACTCAAAATTGGAGCACCTAAATACAAAAATCAAATACTAATAGATAAAAAGAGAGAAATCGCTCGGAACACAATCATAGTAGGAGACTATAACACCCCATTACCATCACTGGACTGGTCTTTCACACAGAAAATTAATAAGGGAACAAAGTTAATAAAAGACATGATAAAATAATTGGAGATGCTTGATACTTCCAAAACAGTACTTCTCCCAAAAACAGAATATACATTCTTTTCCAGTGCACATGGAATATTTTCAAGGAAAGATTATAAACTCAGGCACAGAAGAAGCCTCAACAAATTTAAGAAGATAAAAATTATTTCAAGCAACATTTCTGAGTAGAATACCATGAAACTAAAAATCAAACACAGAAAAACAGGGAGAAAAAAATGACAGCATCCAGATTAAAAAACATGGTACTATAACAAAGGGGTGAGTTGATGAATTAAAAGAAGAAATTAAAAAATATCTTGAGATATATGACAAAACACTACACAAAGTCTATGGAATACAGTTAAAGCAGTCTAAAAAGGGAAGTTCAAATTGACAAAGCCCTCCTCAAAGTAGAAGAACTATTTCAAAAAAATGATCTAACGTTCTATGTAAACTAAACATGAAAAGAAGAGAAAACAAAACCAAAAGCCAGCAGAAAGTGGGAAAAAATAAAGATCAAGGAGGAAAGAATTGAAATAAAGATTAAGAAATAGAAAAAATCAGTCAAACTCTTTTTTGAAATTTTAAACAAAATTGACAAATCTCTAGACAGGATCAACAACAAGAAAAAAGAGAGAACACAAATAATATAGGAAATGAAAATGGAGAAACTACAAGAGTACAACAAATTTACAAAATATCATTAGGGAATACCATGAGCAACTGTATGGAAACATACTGGATAACCAGGAAGAAATGGAGAAGTTTTTGGAAACATTCAGCCCACCAATATTGCATCAAAAAGAAATTAATGATTTGAACAATCATATCACAAGAAATGGAATAGAATTAACAGTAAAATAAAAAATCTCTGTAAACAAAATTCAGACCGTAAGCTTCACTGGGGAATTTGACCAAACATACAAAGAAAAATCCATACCAATCCTCCTCAAACTCTTCCAAAAGATTGATATGGAGAGAGAGCTCCCAATCTCACACCATAAGGCCAACATTAACCTGATACCAAACCAGACAAAGACACTATCCCAAAATGAAAACTATAGGCCAATATAATTCATAAACATAGATGTAAAAGTCCTTAAGATATTATTAACAAACAGAATCCAACATCATGTAAAAACAAGATAATGCACCATTGTCATGTTAGGTTCATCCCAGGAACACAAGGATGGTTTCACTTATGCAAATCAGTCAATCAATTGTGATACACCATATCAACAAAAGAGAAGACAAAAACGATATGATCATCTCAGTAGATGCAGAGAAAGCATTTGATAAAAATTAACACCTATTTGCAATAAAAGTTCTTATGACAGTGGGCAAAGAGTGACCATATCTCAACATAATGAAAGCTATTTATGACAAATTTATAACCAGCAAAATACTCAATGTTGAAACACTGAAACCCTTCCCACAAAAACCTGAGACAAGACAAGGATGCCCATTCTCACACTTTCAATTCAGTATAGTCTTGGAATTCCTAGCCACAACGATCAGGCTAGGAAAAGAAATAAAACTATTCAGACTGGAAAAGAAGAAGTAAAATTGTCACGATAAGCAGAGATGACACTATATACAGAAAACTGTAAAAGCTTCACAAAAAAATACTTAGGCTAAAAAAGGAACTGGGCAAGTTAGTCAGAATAATCTACAAAAACCAATTACATTTCTTTACTCTACCATTGAATCAACAGGATAACAAATTATAGAAACAACCCCTTTTATAACTGCACCCAAAACTATAAAATGCTTAAGAATACTGTGACCAAGGTGCTGAAAGACTTATAATTGGAGAACAAGAAAAAATTCATTGAGGAAATCAAGAAAGATTTGAAGAATTGAAAAGATACCCAATGGTCTCGTAGTGGAAGAAATAATATTATTAAAATGGCCATACTGCCCAAGACAATCCACAGACTTTAACTGAGTTCCTATCAAGTTATGCAAAACATTTCTTTTTAGGACTGAAAGAAATTATCATAAGATTTATATAGAATCAAAAAAGATCCATAATTTCCAAAACAATATTTAAGACAAAGAAAGAGGCTGGAGTAATAACCCGCCTGGTCTCCATAAACTATTGCAGAGCTACAAAAATCAAAATGACATGATATTGGTACAGAAACAGGCACATGGGCCAATGGAACAGAATAGAGAGCCTAGGAATAATACTAAAGGCCTATGATGAATAAATCTTTGACTGAGTAGCCAAGAATATGACAGAGAAAAGAACATCTCTTCACCAACTTGTTTTGGGAAAACTGGATAGCAGCATCAGAGCAATGGAGTTAGTACAATCCTTCATTCCATACACAAGAATAAACTCAAAATGGCTTGAAGACTTAAATGTAAGGCAAGACACAGTAAATCTCCTAGAAGAAAATATTGGCAAAACACTCTGAGATAAATCTCAGCATTGATTTCTTAGAATAGACTACCCAGGTAAGGGATGTAAGAGCAAAATTTATAAATGGGACCTAATTAAACTTATAAGCTTTTGCACAGCAAATGGAACCATAAACAAAGGAAAATGGCAACCTTCAGTATTAAAGAAAATATTTAGAAGTGATACAACTGACAAAGACTAAATTTCCAAAATATAAAGATTTCATACAACCTAGTAATAATAATAAGAAAAAAGAAACTCAATCTGAAAATGGGCAGAAGCCCTAAAAAAGCATTTCTCCAATGGAGACGTACAAATGTCACACAGATATATGAAAAAAAATTGCTCACTGTCATTATCAGAGAAGTGCAATTCAAAACTATAATGAAGTATCACTTCCCAATATTCATAATGGCCATCATTCAAAAGTTCACACACAATAAATGCTGGGGAAGCTGCGGAGAAAGGGAGCCCTCCTACTCTGTTGTTAGGAATGTAGATTCGAGCAGTCACTTTGGAAAACAGGATGGGGATTCCTTTAAAGTATAAAAATAAACTTAACAAATGATCCAGCAACCCCACTTCTGGGTATATACCAAAGGGAACCATATTTCAAAAAGACACCTTCACCCCAATGTTCTTAGCAGTGCTATATACAACAGCCATGATATGGAAGCAAATTAACTGTCAAACAACAGATGAGAGTATACGGAAATTATCCTGTATTTACACAATGGAATAATATTCTGCAATAAAAAATGACAAAACAATGACATTTGCAGCAAAATGTATGTCCCCAAAAAGTGTCATTCTAATTGAAGATAGCCAGAAAGAGAAGGAAAAATAATACATGACATGACATATGTAGAATCTTAAAAAATAATTTGTATGTGAACACTATGATTTCATCTACAAAACTGAAACACACTTGAAGAACTACTTAATAATCTTATGGTTACTGCAGAAATGGACTGGTAGAGGATATATTTGGGAGCTGTAGATTTATAAATGTCATCCACTATATATAAAAATAAATGTTTTCAAAATTTCTTTTGCATAACACAGGGCAGTAAGTCAAATACCGTGAAGTAACGTTAAAAAGGCACAGAAATATATGCATGTACAGGGACACTGTGCTAAACACCTCAGATTGACACATTGTAAATGGCATACTTCAATGATAAATAAATGAATAAATATTCAAATAAGTAAATAAATAAATAAATAAAGTAAATAAATAATATTTAATAATAAAGGAAATACAAAGATTCACACTACTTAAATTTACACATCAAAAATCTAGGAAAAACAGAAAGAATAAAGAAGAAAATTGAATAAATTAGAGCAAGGCAAATAACAAGACAAACAATTGAAAAGATAAGAAAAATTATACCTAAGTTTGTTTCTTTTCAACATAAAGTGGACAAAAGTTTAGGTTGGCTAAGAAAATAAAGACTCAAATAAAATTTGAAATAAAAGAGCAGATATTACCACTAAAGTTGCAGAGATGCAAAGCATCATAAGAAATTACCACTAGCCAACGATTTGAAAGACCTAGAACAAAAGATACATTCCCAGAAACATATGTCTTCCAACACTGAATCAAGAAGAAATTAGAAAGTTAAATTCTGCAAAAGTGTGTATGAGTAAATCAGTAATCCAAACCTCTCAAACCAGAAAAAATTTACAAGATGACTTTAATGGTGAATCCTGTCATACAATAGAAGTAAATTTTTCACCAATTCTTCCCCAAAACTTTCAAGAATTTGAAGGGGGTGAAAGATTCCAAAGTTGTTTTATGATGCTAGCTTTATTAGCATAACAAAGCTAAAAACGACATGAAATGAAAAACATAGAACATTATCCCTGATGAACATATGTGCCAAAATTCTCAACAAAACACAAGCAAAATGAATTCAACAATACACTTAATGTATCATACACATACATGTGTAAAGGGATTTATCCCTGGGTTTAAGGATACGTCAAAATATTCAAATCAATAAGGTGACATCCCACACTAATAGAATGAGAAACAAAACTCACATAATCATTTGAATAGGTGCAGAAAGAACATTATATATAATGCAACATCATTTTAAGGTACTCCCAACAAATTAAATTAACCCTGTCAGTGGCACGATATCATATACACACAAACACTGTGTGGAGAGAAGCGAAGCAATTCACAGTTTATTGATTCTTACAAAAAAGATTTATATATGACATGCACAATGCCTCACATATCATCTAAGTTATAACAATGTTAATAATCTTAAACTATTTATGTCCCCATGCTCCTAAAGTAAGCGCAGGATGTTAAATGATCAAGGACTGTTTTAAAGTTCATCACGGAACTTCATTAAGTAGCCCATCTCTTATCCAGCAGGCTGTGCCTATCTTAGGTTGCCCTCCTCTGAGGATCTTACCCAGCATATGATATCCAGCCATCCATACTGGATATATTGAGTAGAAAATTTGTTATCCAGCCTTTATAAGTGACATTCCTCACAGCTTGTTTATCAGTTCAGTCCATGGGCTTATTCTCTGGAGCCTTCAGACAGGGGCCAACAAACCCAACATCCCTTAACAGAAAAATGGATGACGAATATTTGATGTATATATGCAATGTAATCAATACTTTGCTTTCCTATCAACAGTGTCCACGGTGAATCTTTTTCTCCACAACCTCACCAAAATCTATTTATTTTCTTTTTGATGAGAGCCTTCTGACAACTGTGAGGTCTTGTCTCATTTTTGGTTTATGACTTTCCTAATAAATTATAACTCTGAACATATTTTCATGTGTCATTTATTCAACTGTATGTTTGCTACAAAAAATTGATTCAGATCTATCTATTCAGTTCCTATGGACTTTTTTAAATTGGATTGTTTGGTCATTTTTGTTGTGGTGCTTGTGTATGAGTTTGCCATATAGTTGCATAATTAACACTTGATTGGAAAATATCACTTGCAAATATATTCTCCCATTGTGTTGGTTGACTTTTCATTTTATTGTTCATCTCCTCTGCAGCATAAATCTGTTTAGAGTGATACAATCATATTTTGTTAGTTTTGTTTCTGCTTCCCTTGCCAGAGGAGACATATGTAGAATCAAATTAAGTCCAATGTCAGAGTATGCTTCTTATATTTTACACAAGGTTTCTTTGTTTTCAGGTTTTATGTTTTCTATGCCCAGGAGCGGGACGGCTGTGTCATATGATAGGTCTATTTTTAGTATTTAAAGGAACTTCCATACTATTTCCAAAGAGGTTGCACCAATTTTCATTGCCACCAACAGCGTTGGAGAGTCCCTTTTTCTCCACAACCTCCCGAGTATTTATTATTTGTAGATATTTGGATGACAGCCCTTCTCAGTAGTGTGAGGTAAAACATTATTTTATTTTTGTCTTCCCTTTGTATAATGATTAGTTATGTGAGCATGTTTTTATGTTCCTGTTTGTCATCTGTGTGTCTTCTTGAGAGAATTGTCTTCTGCTCATTTTCTGTCTGTGTTGTTGTAGGTTTTTGAAATGGAGTTGTATGAACGATGTGTGTATTTTAGAAATTTGCCCATTTTTGATTGCATTGTTTCCAAATGTTTTCCCCCATTCAGAAGTTCATCTTTTCATTCTGTTTATTTTGCTCTATAGAAGTTTGAAGTTTAATTTGGATCTATTTGATTATTTTGCTTTTGTTGTTTTCAGCTTGGGAGTGTGGCATAAGAAAATTTCGCTAAAATTTATGTCTTGTTTTGCCTATGTTAGTTTCCAGGAATTTTATTGTGTCATGTAATAGATTCAGATATTTAAAGCATTTTGAATTTATATTTGTACAGTGTGAGAGAGTGTTCTAATTTCATTGAGTTACATGTACCTGTCTAGCTTTCTCAACATGACTTGCTGAAGACTGTCTTTAGGCATTGTATATTTTTGTTTCCTTTGTCGTAGTTCAGTTGACCATAGGTGTAATGTTTTATTTCTACCTCTGTGTTCTGTTCCAGTGATATAGATGTTTGTTCATTTTCCAGCATTGTGCTTTTTGCTTACTGATTTGCAATATAGTCTGAGATCTGAGAGGGATATGGCTTATGCCTCCAACTTTGTTCTTTTTCCTCATTGTTTCTTATGCAGTTCTGGTTCTTTTGCTGTTCCATACAAATCTTAGGACTGTTTTAAGTTCTGTGGAAAATATCATGTAGTTCGATCTGAATCACTTTATATGTGTAGACATAGTTTGTAGTATGTATATTTTTGCAATATTAATTCCTCTAAACTAAGACCTTGAGATTACTTTCCATTTATTGCATAATATTCAAATATATTTATCAGTGTTCTATTGATTTTATTATCTTTGATTTTTCATAGATTCTTCATTTTTGATGTGATTTCCTATGGATTTTTTAAAATTATGTAATATTTCATTGGTAGTGTAAAGAAATGTGACAGTTTTTGTATATTAATCATGAATCATCCTACTTTGCTAAATGTCTTTATTAGTTTTAGTTGTTTTGGTGTGGAGAATCTTTACGGTTCTCTATATAGATTATAATGTCATCTAAAATAATAACAGTTTTACTTCATTCAATCTAACTTGAATAACTTTTTTTCTTGTCCGATTGCTGTTGCTAGGTCTTCTCATACTGTGTTTAAGAGAAATGGCAAGAGTGGGCATCCTTTTTTTATTCCTTAATTTGGCTTTCAGTTATTCACTTTTGCATATTATGCTGTCTGTGGGTCTGTAATTGATGAATTTAGTGAGGTTGAGATATATTTCCTTAATCCTAACGTGGAAAGAGTTTTCTGTTTTTGTTGATTCTGTTTTTCGTGTTGTTGTTGTTGCTGCTGTTTTAATGAATAAAAGTTGAAGTTTGTGAAATGCTTTTTATCGATTTATTGGGATGACCACATCATTTTCCCTTTTTCTTTTGTTTATGTGGTGTATCAAACTGATTGATTTCATGTAATTTCAACCTCTCTTATGACCGTGAAATGAATTAAAGTTGATCATGTTGTATGATTCACTTTAGGTATTGCTGGATTTAGTTTGCTAATAATTTTTTTTTGAATTTTTGCATCTATATCAATCAAAGTTATTGGCTTGAAATTCTCTTTGATTGTACTTTGTTGGCTTTGCTATCAGGGTAATGATAGCTTCATATAATTATTTTGGGAGTTTCCCACATGTTCACTATTTTTGAATAGTTTGAATAGTATAACTTCTGCTTTTTATTTTTGTACATTTCTCCATGGGAGCTGTTTAAATCTGCCCTAATATTTCACAATTTTTTTAAATGCTGATTCTATCTTTCTTCTAGTAATCAGTTTGTTCAAATTATTTGTTTCTCCTTATACCTGTCTATTTCTAGACATTTGTCTACTTCTTCTAAGTTGTCCAGTTTGTTTGCATGTAAGAGTTGACAAAATGTTCCTTTTTTTGTATACCTGAGGGAACAATTGTTATTTCTACAATTTTATTTCTGAATTTATTTCTTTGGAGCATCTCTCTTTTCTTCATGATGCACCTGGATAGAGGTTTTTTGATTTTGCTTTTCTTAAAAAGAAAACAAAAAACAAAACCTTTTTTTTACTACTCTTTTGCATGGTTGTTTTTGCTCTCTAATTTATATTTACACCTGTAATATTTAGGATCATGTATTTTACTTTTATTACCTTTTTTAATTGATTTTTAATTATTTTACAAAGTTGTCTCAAATTCCATTGTAGAGCACAATTTTTTAGTTACAATGAACATTTATACAATTTTTGTCCCATTTTTTCCACTGTGGGCTGCCGTATATTTCCCTGTGCTATACGGTACAATCCTGTTTATCTATTCTACAATTTTGACCTCCGAGTCTGTCTCTACCCAACCCCAACACTTGGCAACCAAAACTTTGTAGTCTCTGCCTGTGAGTCTATTTCTGTTTTGTATTTATGCATTTCTTGTTTGGTTTAGTTTTGTTTTTAGATTCCACTCATGAGCCATCTCATATGGTATTTTTCCTTCTCTTTCTGACTTACTTCACTTAGGCTGATTTTCTCATGGACCATCCATGTTGCTGAAAATGTCATTATGTTGTCAGTTTATAAGAATGACTACTGTTCCATTATATAAATATGCAACCACTTCTTTATCCAGTCAACTTTTGATGGGCATTTAGGCTGTTTCCATGTCTTGGCTATTGTAAATATTGCTGGCTATGAATATTGAGGTGCAGGCGTCTTCCTGAAGTAGGGTTCCTTCTGGATTTATGCCCAGGAGTGGGATTCTTGGGTTACATTGTAAGTCAATTTCTAGGATTTTGAGGAATCTCCATCCTGTTTTCCACTCTGGTTGCACCAATCTTCATTGCCACCAGCAGTGAGGGACCGTTCCCTTTATTCCACAGCCTCTCCAGCATTTGTCCTTTGTGGATTTTTGAATGATGGCCATTCTGACTGGTGTGAGGTGAAACCTCATTGCAGTTTTGATTTGCATTTCTCTGATAATCAGTGATATTGAGCATTTTCTGATGTGCCTTTTGATCATTTGTGTGTCTTCCTTGGAGAATAGTTTGTTTAGGTCTTCTGACTAATTTTGGATTAGGTTGTTTATTTTTTCTTATTCAGTTAGATGAGCTGTTTATATACTCTGGAGATCAAGCCTTTGACGGTTTCATATGTAAATTTTTTTCCCATTCCATAGGTTTTCTTTATGTTTTACTTCCGGTTTCTTTACTATGCAGAAGGTTGTAAGTTTCATTAGGTCTCATTTGTTTATTCTTGCTTTTATTTCTTCTATGAGAAAACTTTCGAGATGTATGTCAGATAAAGTTTGTCTATATTTTCCTCTTGTAGATTTATTGTATCTTGTCTTATGTTTAAGTGTTTTATCTCTTTTGAGTTTATTTTTATTGTATCTTGTTCTAGCTTCATTGGGAGTGTTCTAACTTCATTGAATTACATGCTGCTCTCCAGTTTTCCCAACACCAGTTGCTGAAGGGACTATCTCGATACCATTGTAATTTCTTGTCTCCTTTGTCTAAGATTAATTGACCAAACGTTTGTGGGTTAATTTCTGGGCTCTCTATTGTGTTCCATTGACCTATATGTATGTTTTTCTACCAATACAGTGCTGTCTTGTGGACTATAGCTCTATAGTATTATCTGAATCGTAAGCATAAAGAAATGCCACTGATATTAGGACCTTAATCTTGTAATCTGCTTCCTTGCTGAATTATTTGATCAGCTGTAGTAAATTTTGTCTGGATCTTGTAGGGTTTCCTATATATAGTAAGATATTTTCTGCATATACTGAGACTTTTACCTCTTCCTTTCCAATTTGCATCCCTTTTACTTCTCTCTCTTCTTTGATTGCTGTGGCTAGGACTTGCAAGACTATCTTGAGAAGGAGTCATGATAGTGTTCATCCTTGTCTTGTCCCAGATTTTAGTGGGAAGAATTTGACTTTCTCACCATTGAGTACTATCCTTGCTGTTGGTTTTTTATCTATTACTTTCATGATGTTGAGGTTTATTCCCTCTATGGCCACTTTGTGAGAGTTTTTATCATATGTGGGTGTTGAATTTTAACAAATGCTTTCCTGCACCTATTGAGATGATCATGCGGTTTTGGTTCTTTCTCTTGTTGATATGCTGCATTACATTGATTGATTTGCATATGTTGTACCACCCCTGTGTCACTGGCATGATCCCCACTTGGTCATGATATAAAATCCTTTTTCTGTGTTGTTGGATTCTATTTGGTACTATTTTGGTGAGGATTTTGGCGTCTGGGTTCACAGTGATATTGGCCTATAATCCTCTTTTTTGGTAGTGTCTTTGCCTGGTTGTGGTATCAGGTTGATTGTGGATTCATAGAATGACTTTAGGAGTATTCCTTCCTTTTCAATCATCTGGGGGATTTTGAGAAGTAGTGGTATGAGTTCTTCTTTATGTTTGGTTGAATTCCTCAGTGAATCCGTCTGGTCCTGGACTGCTACTTGTAGGGAGGTTTTATATTGCTACTTTGATTTCATTTCTAGTGCTCTACTTTTTCCAGGGGTCAGTTATGTCTTGATTCAGTCTTGGTGGACAGTACGTTTCCGGAAACTTGTCCATCTCTTCTAGGTATACAGTTTGATTCAATATACTTTTCATCATATTCTCGTAAGATATTCTGTATTTCTAAATTTTTGTGTTAATTTCTACATTCTCCTTTCTAATTTTGGTAATTTGTGCTCTCTCTTTTCTTCTTTTTGAGTTTGGCCAGAGGTTTGTCGATTTTACTTACTTTTTGGAAAAACTAGCTTTTGAATTGGTTATTTTTTTCTATGATCTTTTTAATCTCTATTTTATTTATTTCCTCCCCAATATTTATGATTTGCTTCCTTCCCCTGCCTTTTGGGTCTTTTTGGTTCTTCTTTTTCTAGTTCATTCTGCTGGTGGGTTAAATTGTTTATTTTTGGTTGTTCTTCTTTTTTGAGGTAGGCCTGTATCACTATAAACTCCCCTCTCAGCACTGCTTTTGCTGTGTCCCATAAATATTGTGGGGTTTTCCTTTCATTTTCTTTTGTCTCAAGGTACTTTTTTATTTCAGCTTTGATTTCTTCATTGATCCATTTGTATTTTAATAACATATTGTTTAATCCCCATGTTTTTCTTTTGTTGTCCTTTGTTTCTCTGTTGATGATTTCTAGCTTCATGACATTGTGTTCAGTAAACATGCTTGAGGTAATTTCTGTCTTCTTAAAATTGCTGAGGTTTCTTTTATGCCAAAGTACATCATGAATCCTGGAAAATGTTCCACGTGCACTTGAAAAGAATTTATATCCTATTCTGTGGGGGGTGCAATGCTCTGAAAATATCCACCAAGTCTAATATTTCTATTGTTTTATTTAATTTCTCTGTTGCCTAGTTTAATTTCTGTCTCGATGATCTCTCCAGTGATGTTAATGCAGTGTTGAAATCTCCAAATATGAATCCTCCTTTATATCTGTTAGTAATTATTTTATGCACTTATGTGCTCCTGTATTTGGTGCATATGTATTAACGAGTGTGCTATCCTCATATTGTATCACTCCTTAAATCATTATAAAATGTCCTTCTATATCTTTCTTTATGGCCTTTGTTTTAAAGACTATTTTGTCTGAAATCAGTTCTGCAACATCTGCTTTTTGGCTTTCTAATTATATGGAATACCCTTTTCCATCCTCTCACTGTCAATCTATATGTGTCCTTCTCTCTGAAGTGGGTCTCTTGTACGCAGCATATTGAAGATTCTTGCTTTATTATCCAGCCTGCCACTCTATGATTTTCGACTGGAGCATTTAGTTCATTAAAATTTAAAATAATTGATGATAGGCTTGTGTTTATTGACAATTTGACCTATTTTTGCAATTGATTTGGTATTTCCTCTTTGTTTTTTTCATCTTCCTTTTATGGTTTGGTAATTTTCCTTTGTATTATCATGAATTTTATTTAGTTCATTGACTCCCTGATAAGTTCTTTCTTCTTGTTACCCTATTTTATAAGTCCATTAGACCATTACTATAAATGCTTTTATTAAATGGATAGTAACATGATCTCCAACCCATCCTACTGAGAACAAAAAATTTTAAAAAGAAAGACCAAAAATATAAATTTTCTATTTTCCTTTCTCCCTCTCCCACTCTCAATGATTTGTATGTCTTGTTTTAAATTTTTGTGTTTTTTTTTAATTCATGAGTTATCACCTTTAAAGCTGTGAGTTCCACATTTCTATAGCATCCTGCTGCTTTTCTTTTTAGAGAAGATATTTCAATAATTCTTTTAGCATGGGTCTATTTTGCTGAACTTTTGAAGATTTTTCTTGTCTGTAAAATAATTTATGTCTCCTTCTACCAAAAATGATAGCCTTGCTGTTTAAAGTATCCTAGGCTATAACATTTTTATCATTCAGCACTTTGAATATATCTTGCCACTCCCTTCTGGCCTGTTGTATTTGTGTAGTGAAATCAGCTGGGAGCCTTATGGGGATTCCCTTGTAACTCACTCTTTGCTATTCTCTTGCTCTCTTTAGGATCATTTCTTTATCCTTGCCTGTGGCCTTCTTAATTATGTGTCTTGGTATGGGTGTATTTGTGTTCTTTCTTTTTGGGACACTCTGAGCTTCCTGTATTGGATATCTGATTCCTTCTTTAAGTTTCAGTAGTTCTCAGCCATGCTTTCTACAAAATCCTTTGCAATCCCCTTTGATCTTTCTTCCCCTTCTGGGACTTTTATCATGCCAAGTTTGGCATGCTTTCTATTATACCATAGGTCCCTTAGGCTTTTTTCATTTGTTTCTCATTGTTTCTCTTGTCAATCTACTGATTGGATGTTTGCTATTGTCCTGTCTTCTAAGTCACAAATTCGTTTCTCTGCATTATTCAGTCAGCATTGAGACCCCTTTAGATTATTCCTCATCTCAGTCAGAGGGTTTACCTATTCTACTCGGCTTTTCTTTATAGCTTCCATTTCATTTTTGACATATTTTATATCTCTAAACACTATCTCTTTTATTTCCTTCAGTATTTAAATCACTCCATTTTTGAAATCTTCATCTTGTAGGATATCGATGTCTATTTCACTGATCATCCTTGCAGGATATTTCTCTTGTTCGTTTAATTGTGAATGCTTTCTCTGCTTCTTCATATTTCTACTACATCACTGGCACTGTGGTTTAAGGAGTATCAGTTATCTACCCTGGTCCCAAATGAGTATATCTACCTAATGCCTATGTAGTAATACAACTTAGAAAATAGGAAAAAAGAGAGAGAGGTAAATAATTATAAAAAAGGGAGAGATAAAGCTTTGAAAACATTGTATAATGAATAATATTAATGCAAGTTGAAGCAGAGTTTTCAAAAATAATAATAATATTTTAAAAAATTTCAAAAAGATTGAAATGGGGGTATATATAATTGCCTAAGAAGTAAAAATTAAGAGGATAATAGAAAATGGAACAGATAAAACAGTTTAAAACAAGGGGGTGTTTGTGTCCTCCTGGAGACAGTGTACATTTAATGTGAAGTCATTCTGTTTTCATCCTGTTTTGGAAGCTAAGCTTGCTGTTTCCATAGGCCCTCCATTGGATCACTCATCTGTGCTGCTCCCAGGTCATATCATCAAGCAGATCACTCCCACAACCAACACTGGATTAGGTGCAGCTCACTTGACTCTGGGCTGGCTTGTCATTGCCCTGCTCAATGCTGCAGTCAGTTGTTGCAGACTGACCAGGCAGGATTGTGCATCATGCCCTCTCCCAGCACCATGGTCAGGGGCTTCTTTATAGCTCAAAAGCTGAGGGACCACCTGCCCCCTCAGGTTGCCGATCACTCTGCTGCTCTGTGCCACTCTACGCTCTGCCTCGGGTTTGCAAACCAGGAGTGGGCTCAGGAAAGACTGAGAAACAGCCTGGTCCCTGGTCTGGGCTATAATCCAGCTCCTTGTTCATCTTGGCAGACAAGTTCTCTGAGGAACCAGGACAGTAGGATCATATTTGCCTCATGCTTCCGACAAGTCTCAGTCTGGCCATTGATGCTGCTAAGTCCTAAGGTGTAGATGCAAGTTTTACCCCCACTGCCACCTGGGTACAAAGCACCAGAGGCTATGGTGGCTGTTTCTGAGCCCCAGCTGTCTTCACCTGGAAACTTCTGTGGAAATTCAGAGATGGGGATTGCACCTTTCACCCCACAGGACACATCTGCCATGTTGTTTAATGGAGGGCCCAGGTTGTTCTGCCCTGTGCACCCACAGCCATGGTTTAAAGCCCACTCCATTCCCCTGGGCCGTCACAGTGCTGCCATCCTCATCTACCACCCAACTCAGGCAGCATGGCCCTGCCCCCAGCTTTGGGGATGCATCTTTGTCTGGGTGTCACAGGGATTCTCTGTGCCTGTTTGACTTAGTTCTGTCAGGCAACTTATACTCTATACAGGTCCAAGACTTGGAGGCTCCCCCACCGTCCTGCCGACCACTCAGCTGGAGAGGGGAGACACAGTGAATGAGCACCAGTCCTTCATTGATGCTCCCTACCTGTGAGAACTGTCCCACTGTTTTGCCTTTTCTTCTTTCTTTCTTCATTTTCTCCTACCAGATTTTTTGCATCTTTATCTATTGAAGAAGACAATGTTCTGTCAGAGTTCTGCAGGTTTTCTGTTTAGCTGAGTGGGTCTGTGGATGTGAGTCTTGGTCCATTTTTGGGAAAGGGAGAGCTACGAACATCTTTCTACTCCACCATTTTTGTCTCCTCCCCAGAAAGTCTCACTTTATGGTGGAAGATAAACATAGTTTGGAAAAAATGGAAAATGTACTCCATGGAAATGACAAGAAAGTGCAGATTTCAATGTTCAACTCATACAAATTTGTTTTAAATTAAGGGCCAGAATGAAAAAATATATGAGATTATATAAGCAAAAAGAGATCAATAAAAATAGGGTATTACACTCATTAAATTATATATGGACCCAACACCTTAGATCCAAAGTATAAAAAGAAATTTTAGTAGACATGAAAGAATTAATTCATTATGAAACAATAATAGTAGATGAGTTTAACACCTCACTATTCTGATAGCCAGATAATCCAGAAAGAATATCTGTAAGGAAACAGAGGTCTTAATAGCATATTAGATCATTTGAAAGTAAGTGAGCAATTGGACACTGCATCAGAAAATCAGAACACATAAACTTTTCAAATGTGCACAGGTTATCTAAGGAATTAACCACATATTATGTCATGAAATGAGCCTCAGGGACTTTAAGCCAATATAGATTACAGCAAGTAATTTTCCATACACAAAAGAATGATACTGTGCTTCAACTGTAGAAAGAATAGGAAAAGCACAAACATGAATTCAAACAACATCCTTTAAAAAAATAAAAAAATATCAATGATGAAATCAAGATGTTATGAAATTAAAGAGGTAATAAAATCATACCTGGAGACAAATTACAATGAAAACACAGCTTCATAAAATGTATGCGATGCAGCAAAGACAAGTCTAGATGGAAGATGAGAACAAATAAAGACTTCTACAAGGAAAAAGAAAAACCTCATAGAAACGACCAAGCATACCAAACAGAATAACAAGAAACAAGAACAAACAAAACCCACAGGCAGTAGAATGAGAAATCTTTAATGATTATGTTGAAAAAAACAATATAAAAGTTGAAAAATAAATTACATATCATAAAATGAACAGCTTTAAATTTTCTTAAAAATATTAACAAACAGAAAAGCATTTAGCCAGGCTTATCAAGAAATACAGAGACTGGACCCAAACAAAATAAGAAATGAAACAGTAGAAATAATATCTGATATTACAGAAATACAAAAAATGATTATGTAAGCACTATGAGCTGTTACATGACAACCAACTGGACGACTTAATAGAAAAGACAATTTTCTAGAAACATACAACCTGCCAACACTGAATAAAAAGAAAACTGAGAACTTGAAAAGGGCAATCAGTATAAGTTAAATAAAATCAATAATTTTCAAAACACCCCTTGAACAAAATGCCTGGATGCCTTCACTAAAACCTCTTTCCCCCCAACTGTTTAAAAAAGTGAAGGAGGAAGGAAAATTCCCAAAGTTATTCTATGAGGCCACCATTACACTGATAACAAAACAAGTCAAAAACACTTAAAAAAATGAAAATGAAAATCCAATATCCTTGATGAATATACATTCAAAAATCCTCGAAAAACATCAACAGATGAATCCAGCAATACTAAGAAATGATTATACACGATGATCGGTTGGATTCCTTTCCAGAGTCACAAGGATAGTTCAACATGCACAAGTCAAACATCGTGACACATATCTAATAAAGGAAGGACAAAATTCACAAGACAATGTCAATACACAAAAAAAAGCATTTGACAAAATTCAACATACATTCATCATCAGAACTCTCATGAAAGTGAGTACAATGGGAACATCTCTCAACATAATAAAGGCCATTTATAACAATCTATAATACACAGTGGAAAGGCTGAAAGCCTTCTGGTTCAATTCGGGAACAAGAAAAGGATTCCTACTCTCAGCACTTGTGTTTAATAGTAATAGAAGAAAGGAAAAGGAAAAGAAAAAGAAATAAAAGAAATGCCAAATGGAAAGGAAGAGTCAAAATTCACACCAGTTCTGATGGCATAACAATCTACATAAAGAGTCCTAAGGGCTCCATGCTGACTATTATGAACAATAAATAATTTCATCAAGGGAGCAGGGTACAAGATTAATGTAAAGAAGTCTCTTGCACTTCTACACGTTAATCATGAGATACCATAAAATGGATGATGAAAGCAATAATATTTAAAACCCCATAAACCCGAATATCTTGGAATAAATGTAACCACATATATGAAAGATATAAACACTGAAAATAATAAAACATTGACAAAGAAATTAAAAATGATTCAAAGAAATGGAAAGACGTCTTGTGCTCTTGGATTGAAAGAGTTAATATTGTCAACATGGCCGTAATACACAAAGAAACCTACAGATATATTGCAATTCCTGTTACGAAGCTGTAGTATTCTCCACAGAACAAGAAAATAAATAACTCTAAGTTTATATGAAACCATAAAAATTGTCAAAATGACTTTGAGAAAAAACAACAAATCTAGAGGTATAACCCTCCCAGAAACCTTACTATACTACAAATCTAAAGTAATAAAAACAACATGGCATTGGCCGAGATATAATCAATAAAAACAGATAGAGAGCCTAGAAAAATTCCACACACCTCTGAGAAATGAATCTATGATAAAAGAGGCAAGAGTACACAATGGATAAAAGACAGTCTCGTCAATGGATGGTGTTTTGGAAGCTGGACATCTACATGTAAAACAGTGAAATGACAGCATTCTTTGACATCATATACATAAATAAACTCCAAGTATACTAAGGACCTAAATGTAAGACCTGATACTATAAAACAGCTAGAAGGGAATATTGGTGATACTCTATTGGATATATATCAAAGGAATATTTTCTTATTTCAGTCTCCTAAGGCAAAAGAAACAAAAGCATAAATCAGTAAGTGGGACCTAAACAAACTTGAAAATTTCTGCACAGCTTAGGACACAATAAATGAAATAAAAACACTGCCTGTGTAATTGGAGAACATATTTGCAAACAATGCAAGTGACCAGGGGTTAATAGATGTAGGTTAATAGATGTAACATGGATTTAGTTTACACAACGTAAGGTAAAAAACAAAAAACAATCAAAAACAAGAGAAGAATACCTGAGTTAATATTTTTCAAATGGAAACTTACAGATGAGTAACAGGCAAGTGACAAAATTGCCCAACATTACTAATTATTAGATAATTGCAAATCAAAACCACAATGAGGTATCACTTAAAACTGGTCAAATGGCTATTATCAAAAAGTCTACAAATAGAAAATGTTGGAAACGATGTGGAGGTAACAAATCTCTTGTATTCTCTTGGTAGGAATGTAAATTGTTGGAACTTGTATGGAAAACAGTATTCAGATTTGTTTAAAAACTAAAAAGTTAACTATCATAAGACCCAGTAATAACTCTCCTAAAAGAAATCTGGGGAAAAAACCTAAATTGAGAAGAAACAATGTTTACAACAGCACTGTTTATAATATGCAAATCAGGGAAGCAATCCAAGTGTCCAGAGTAGACTATGGACTTAAGAATATATGATGTTTCTATAAATATACAATGGAATATTACTCAGCCATAAAAAAGTATAACACATTGCTATTTCAGCATCATGGATGGACCTCCTAAATATTGTGCTTAGTAAAGTAACTTAGACAAAGACAAAAGTATATAATATAATTTATATGTGGAATCTAAATTATAACAAATATCTATATACATCTATCTATAGCTATCTATTGATAGGTGACAGGTAAATAGATAGATAGGAGGATAATACTTGATAGATTGCTACATAGATAGATAGATAGATAGATAGATAGATAGATAGATAGATAGAAAGATAGATAGATATTGACATGATGGAATTGTAAAGGGTTTAGATAGACAAGACTTAAGAGACTCAAAGATATGGGAAAAAGTTTATGTTTACCAAAGAGAAGGGAAAGAGATTTTAATGGTAGAACATTGACAGATAGAAAATAGTATACATAAAGGAGATTAGCAACATTGATAGTCTGTATAGATCATGGAATTATACACAATAGCTTAAAATAATTGTGTGTTACAATCATTGTAATAATTCATAATGCATTATAGTCTACAAAGTGGTTATAATAACTATGCTGTACATCTGAAACTACACAATATAGTAAATCTACTCTACTTCAAATAAAAATAAAACAGCTCAGGTATAATTTAGTCCTTTTTCCGCTGATAGCAGCTACCTTTATTATTGTTTTATTTTTATTCTTTACCTTTGATGGTTACTGACTCAAATTATTTCTTTTACTGTTGTAAACACTTTACCAGTTGGAGGTATCTATATTTATTGTCCCTGATTTCGTATTTTTCCCCCTTTAAACCAAATAGCATAGTAGCATTTAAAAACACACCCAAAGAAACTGTTGAAACTTTCTCGGGGTATCTCCTTAGATTTTTGGGCAATGTTTTGCATATATTTGCCATTTTATATTTCTTTGAAGATTTCTATTCTACACCTCTTATTAGGTGTATCGGTTTTGTTTTTTTATCACATTCAGGTTATGTTTGTCTGGTAAATTCTTTATTTTCACTTTATAAATAAGTGATAACTGTTTAAGTATTATTGGGTGAGTTAGTTCTTATTTCAGTTGTTTGAAAATGTAATTTTATTTACCCTTGGCCTATGTTTTCTGCTCAGAAATCTTCTCATAGCTTAATGGGGGATACTTTGTAGATTTTCATAACTTTTTTTGGCTGCCTTTACAATATTTTCTCTGTCATTGACTTGCCATTTTGCATATGATTTATCTTGAAGGAGGTCCCTTTGTCTTAATGTTATTCATGTTTTGTTGTCTCACGGACTTGAATATCAGTTCCTTACACAGGTTCAGGAAGTTATCAACTATTACTTCTTTATATACACCATCAGCTGCCTTCTAATTTTCTTCTCCCTCCAGGATTCCACTCTAATGTGCACTTCCTGAGGAAGTCTGATGGCTACTTTTGAATATCCTCACTTTTTAATATCTTGTATCTCTGCACTCTCATATCATTTCTAGTTTTGCATTGGTGAGATTGCTAATCTCTCTTCCACAAAGACAGTCTACTTCCAACGCTTTCTGTTGCATTCTTCACTTCATTTATTAAGTTCTCCTGGCCCTCAAACAATGTTTGGCTATTTTATAGTTTCATTTTCTTTGGTAATGTATTTCTTATCATCATTTAATTTATTCTTGAGCTCACTAAACTACATTCTTAGTATTGTTTTTTGTATTGAGTTTCTGAATGACACCTATTTGGATTCTCTATTAGTTATATGGCAATATA
The DNA here is from genome assembly GCF_048564905.1 of Vicugna pacos. Lineage (NCBI taxonomy): Eukaryota > Metazoa > Chordata > Mammalia > Artiodactyla > Camelidae > Vicugna > Vicugna pacos. The sequence continues at coordinate 43,191,802 of NW_027328741.1, forward strand.
CCATGACTTAAGTTTGTTTGCTGCATGGTTCACATTGTGTGTGTGTGTCTGTGCGCAGGTGCATGTGCATGTGTCTGTGTCTGTGTGGGTGTATGTGTCTGTGTATCTGTTTGTGTGCGTGCCCTATAATGTAACTGTGATTGGTCATGGTCTTGTAAATGATTTCTCTGATGACACTTAATAACAGATTGGGAGTTGGAGTCCTTGCTTTTGTTTTCTGGTAGTTTGCAATATTGCACAATTTTTGGTTTTACTTTTCTGAGCTACCTCTGATAATATTTCAAAATGGCACTTTCCAGTCGCTACTGTCTGGATAACAGATGTGCTTTCACTGTCACTTCTTAGACTTCTCTGGTAATTAATGCCACTGTTGTCACTGGGACAGTGACAACATATCTCAAGGGATATGATATCCCTTGAGACTCAGTGTACACATTGGGGAAAGGTGTAAAGACAGGTGGGTATTTGGAAGCAGGCAAGGGCCTTTGTATTGTCCAGTGTTGCAAGGTATCTTGTCTCCACCACTGTGAAAGGGGAGTAGGGATATTGTCATGAATGTCTGAGTGTCTGAAGGATGGAATTTCTGTCTCTATTGTTGCTCACTCCTAGTTACATGTGACCATGAGTATTAGTGCATTGGGGGCTGAAGCTGTGTGAACCACTGAGACCCTGTTTCTACTGGGTTCTCTGAACGTGTGGACTCAGATATCCTATTCAGCAGGCCTTGGTTGCAGACACCAAATCTGCTCTTCCCTCACTTCTGCCACCTTTGCGTGTTTTATTCCACCAAACTTCACCTGTTCACTTGAGTTCTGAAGTATTGTTTTGTGTTGTAGTTATTTTTGTTGAGATGTGAACGTTTTACTGACTGTAGATATAAGGGGAGAGACAAAAATAGTTTAAACTTATGTCACTTTTAAAGGTATATACTTTTTCAATTAAAAGCTTAAATTCTACATAGGACATTGTGAAAGCTGTAAAGAAAGTGAACAAATCATCTCCCCTAAAATCATAGTACTACAAAATATTTCGATATTCCTGGGTTCTTTTTTTCAATGTTTTTCCCACCTACATGCATATTTTACTATAATATATCCTTATAATCTCTTTAAAATCAATTAAATTATTAAAATATTTCTCTGCACTGTAAATATAGCACTGTTGGTTCTCTAATTTATTACTAGTAGCTTTCACATTTCTACCTTCTCCATCCTTCTTCCCTGTCCACACAGGAAAACACTACTTGGTACAGTACACATATATATGTGATTCTGTTCCTTTTTTTTATGATTATTTCTCTTATATCTTTATTTTCCTCATTTAAGTGACAACATAGAGTGTTTTCCTCTGTATGATTTATTTTCTTGTGTGCAGCACTCTCTGGGTCCAGTCACATTGTTCCAAATAGCAGAAGTTTATTTTTTAATATGACAATGACTAAGTATTTATTCTTTTATCTATATCTCACATCTACTTCAGCCAAACATCTGCTGATGGGCAGTTGAATTGTGCATCTATCCTTGGCTATTATAAATGTTAATGTTTAAAACATTTGGGGTAATATATCCTTTAATGTGAATGTTTTCATTTTTTTGAGATTTATAACAATAACTGGAATTGCTGTAACATATACTGCTTGTATTTATAGTTTTCTGAGCACTGACCACACTATTATAATAGTGGATGCATCAATTTATATTTCCACAAACAGTGTACCTGGGTTCCCTTTTATCGACATTCTTATTAATTTTTGTCAATGGAAGACTTTTTTAAATAGCCATTTTGGTTGCTGTGAGTTTATATTTCATTCTGGTTTTGATTTATGATTTCCTAATGAATAGCAAAGTTATGTTTCTTCATACGTGCAAGAAAATCATTCACATGTCAGTTTTTGAAAAGTTTCAATGAAGATCTTTCTACTGTTTTTAAGTTTGGGCCTTTGTTTTTTAACTATTGAGTCTAATATGCTATATATATATTATGTAGATTAATATCTTGTTGGTTTCATTGTCTGAAACTCTTCCTTCTATCTGTGTGTTGTCATAATTCTTGCTGAACGTTTCCTTTGCTATGCAAAAGATTTTACACTTCACACTTATACAAGAAGTGGAATCCCTGTATCACATAATACATCTATTATTTCCTCAGTAAAATTAAAAACTGTTATTGTTTGTTTTCCTTATTTTTTTCACTAAGGAGATAGATCAAAAGTAAATATTGATATGATTTATCTCAAAGGCGGTTCTGCTCCTGTTGGTCAGAAATTGTATATTTTCAGGTTTTACATGTAGGAAATTAATCAATTTTTATCTTATTATGTATAATATGGAAGGAAGTGCTCTTACATCTTCATTTTACTTGTACTGTCCAGTGATCCCAGAACTACTTGTTGAAGAGACTGCCTTTTTCCATTGTATACTCTTGCCTCCTTCATTGTAGACTAACTGACCATATGAGTGTGGGTTTATTTTAGGACTTTTTATTTTGTTCCATTAATCTATGTGAATCTTTTAGTGATATATTTTGATGTTTTGGTTACTCTAACTTTGAAGTATATTCTTAAGTCAGGGAGGATAATACCCACAGCTTTGTTCATTTACTGAAGATAATTTTAGAAAATTTGGGTCTTTCACAATTTTGTATAAATTTTATTATATTTCTCCTTGTTTTGTGAAGAAACACATTGATTCTGTGAGAATAGAAATTTTCTAAAAGGAAAAACCTGAGAAAAATTTTAAAGTGTGGTGGATAAATCATAGAATATTAAACAACCAATGGATTGTTGCATAAATCAAAGTAAAAATACATAAAGAATTATGATAAGAAAAACAAAGTCCATGGGGGTATAGCAAAAGCAGTATTAATAGGGATGCTTATAGCAAAATAATCCCACTTATACAAATAAGAAACATCTCTCTTTTATAACATAATCTTATATACAAAAGAAGAAGAAAAATAATAAACAAACGATAGTATGTGGAAAGACAACTGAAAGGTCAGAACATAAATAAATAAAATAAAGATTAATAATAGAAACATCTAGTCAAACTACATAATGGCTTTTGAAAGATAAATATAGCTGATAAACTTTAACGAGACTCATGAGCAAAAAAGTGAGTACAGATAAAAAAGCTCCAAAATAAATGAGAAGTTACAGCTTATAAAAAATAACACAAATCATCATAAAATTATACAACAAAACATATGCCATTAAAAATGTCCCTAGAAGAAGTGGACAATTACTTAGAAAGACCTAATCTCCAGGATGGAATGAGTAATAGAAAATGTTAACAGATTATCACTAATGGAATTGAATAAGTAATTAAACAAAATCTCCCAAGATACAAAATTCCAGGCCTAGACAGCCTCACAGGTGAATTCTGCCAAACATTTAGAGAAGAGCTATCACCTATTCTTCTCAGAGAATTCCAATAATTTGCAGAGGAAGGAAGGCTTCCTACCCCACATTTCTATATCACACTACTACTAAAACAGGAACAAATATCTCATAAAATTACAGGTTAAATACTACCGATAAGCATAGATGCAAAAATCATCAATAAATTGTTAGCAAAGAAAACAAAATATTAAAAGGATTATACAGTATGATTAAGTCCCTTTTATGCAAGGGATGCAAAATTGATTCAATACCCAGAAATTAATCAATATGATACACCAAACTAACAAACTGAAAAATAAAAATTATATGGTCACCTCAAAAGTGTCATAAAATGTTTTGACAAATTCATTATCTATTTATGATTAAATTTCTCCTCAAATTGGGCATGAGGAAACATACCTCAAAACAGTAAAGTCATATATGACAAGAACTCAGCTAACATGACACTCACTGATTAAAAGCTGAAAGCATCTCCTGTAAGAGAAGGAAGAAGAAAAATAATGCTCACTCTTACCACTGTTATTCAATATAGTATTGGAAATTCTAGCCATATCTATCCATAATACAAGTAAATAAATTATAGTTATTTCAAAAAAAGGAGTAAAATTATCTGTTTGCAGATGAAATACGTTAAACAGAAATCATAAAGAAGACGCCATAAGACTACTAGGGCTTATGAATGCGTCTGGTAAAATTTCAGAATGTAAAATTAACATACAGAAATCTTGCATTTCTACACACTAACAACAAACTAACAGATAGAGGAAGTGAGGTAACTGTCTCACTTACAGTTGCATTAAAGAAAATCAAGAAATGTATCCATCCAAGGAGTTAAATATCCTGTAATAAGAAAACTATAAATATTTGTAACAGAAATTGAAGATAATGCAAATAGATGAATGGATATACTGTGTTCATATATTAGGAAAAAATATTGTTTAAATGACAGTACTAGCCAAGAAAATACACAAATTAAATTCAGTGCCTATCAAAATACAAAGTGCATTTTCAGACACTTACAAAAAAGAATTCTTAAATTTTCATGTAAACACAAAAGAGTTGAAATCACTAAAAAAGAAAAGAAAAGAAAAGAAAACAAACAAACTAAAAACACAAACAAGTTTGACAAAAACAAATAGAAAGTATCACTGTGCCTGATTTTAAACTCTAATACAAAGCTACAGTAATGAATATGGTAGTGGCACAGAACAAACAGAATAATGGAACACAACATAATGCCTAAAAATGAAATCAGACAGTTATGCTCCTTTAGCCCATTACAAATAAATTAATATACAGTGGTGGAAAGGTAATCAACAGGCACATGAAATTGGTCAACATCACTAATCATCAGAAAAATACAAGTCCAAAACACAATTAGATTTTATGTCAGTCCTGTCAGAATGAATATGATCAAAACTATTACAAATATAAATGTTGGTGAGGATGTAAGAAAAAGAACCCTGATGCGCTGATTGAATGAATGTAAATTTGTGCTGCCACTGTGGAAAACAGTATGGAGTTTTATATAAAATTAAAAATGAAATGTGATCCAACATTTCTATATCTGGATACTTATTCCAATAAAATAAAAACACTAAGCAGAAAAGATAAATTCAACCATATACTCACTGCGGCATTATTTACAATAGCCAGGATATAGAAGCAAATTAATTGCTCATCAATATATGATGGACAAAGAAAATGTCTGTTTATAGTATATATATCTAACCATCTATTAACTGAAGATTTATCTATATTTGAATATATATATGCATACACACTATATATATATTATGCACACTATATATATATATATGTATGCACACACACACATAAAATTTCAATGGGTTATTACTCAGCTCTAAAAAGTATAAGTTCTTGTCATTTGCAAAAAATGGGTAGACCAAGAGGGTAATATGCTAAGTGAAATTAGTCACACAGATAATGACAAATGCTAAATTATTTTTCTCATATTTTGATTTTAAAACAAATTAACATAACAAAACAGAAAAGGAGTAATATACATAGAAAGATACAGGTTGTTTAAAAGAAGGAGGGAAATGTAGTGAAGAAAAAGAAATAGTTCAGAAAAATTAAGAGAGAATATTTTCCAGTTGCAATTTAAATGAGTCAGGAACAAGAAATGTACTGTATGGGGAATAGTCAATAACTATGAAATATCTTTAAATAGCAACATATCATAAATAAATTTATTCTTGTTATCAGTTTGAAATGTATTAAAATTTGCAAACATTATGTAATGTAAGAGAAACTAACACAGTGTTATACATTAAAGCACACTTCAAAAACAAACAAATATACTTATAGAAAAAAACAGATTTGTAGTTAACAGAGGCAGGGGTTGGGAAAGAAGAATTAGATTAAACACTCGAAAGATACAAACTTCCAGCCGTTAAAAAACGTGTTCTAGGGATGCTACATTTTAACATGATAAATACAATTAATACTGCTTTTTGTTATATATGAATGTTGTTAAGAGGGTAGACGCTAAGATTTCTCAACACAACTAAAAACAAATTGTATTTCTTTAATATTATATCTAAATGAGATAATGAATTCTCCGTAAAATTGCTATATTTACTTCATGATACATGTGACTCAAATATCTACCCTTTGCACCTAAACTTACACAATGTCTTATGTCAATTATCTCTCAATAAAAGCAGAAGGAAAAATGGAAAAACAATGATCATTGTTTCCCATGACATTTCTCATTACTGTTTTTGAAGCAAGTAATCGTGAGTCATGATAGAGTTATCCTAGATAAAGATGCAAATATATAAGTGATTCTAATAAATTATCCATAAAGATACTAATATAACTAGTGTTTTACCATGCCTTAAACTTTCTTCATGATAACAGACCGCTGATTTTGTAGGCATCAAAATTTCACTCTGTGAATTCATCTGAGATTAGGGAATGGATAAAAAATGTAACCAAGGCTGCTTTTCTTTGAGTGTTAATATTCACTGTCTCAGACCAAAGGTCTCATCTCCCCAACAGCATCAGTAAGTAAGGAACATGCTAGGTTGCAAAAAATCTCAGCATGGTAAAACCTCAGAACTCCTACAGTTCTTAACTGTTTTGCAATTGGAATGCAATAATGACAAAGACTTGATTTTGGAAAACAATATGGTGTTTTCCCATGGTTGCATTAAGGGACGTGAGGATAATCCCTGAGATCCACAGGAATTATCCTCGCTCAAGTGCTGGCAAAGAACTATAAAGTTTCTGCATTATTAGGACTGAGGACTGCTTTCAAAATAATGACTATGCTCACTGTATTCCAGGTAGTCCAACGAAATAAAGGTTATTGCTATTTGTAGTTGAACGGGAATACATCAGCAGTTCAGTCTCTATAAATTAGTCAATGGGTGTTCAAAGCCAAAATATGTTGTGTCAACAATGAGAATTAAAAGAGAAAAAAACTTGGACATAAGCTTAAATTAAAAAGGAGACACAATCCTGTGCTGGGCTCTGGGGATTGGAGACTGTATATGCCTCAGTCCAATTCAAGGGTTCAGTGGCTTGACCCTAGCATCAGCTCGGGATTCAATGAAAAGATAACAATTAGCATACTGGGAGAAATATAATATTCCTCTCCCTGATCGGAAGAAAATCTGGTGGCTCAATGAAACTCTTAATTCACAGAGATCCTGCCAGATGCAGAATAATAATTCACTGATGACTCAACTAAGACAAACTTCGTTACTGCTTAAAAATGCATCTTCACACACACACACGCAGTGGAAGACAGATTTGTTGTATTTAGTGGGAAGAATTCAGTGGACAAAGCTCAGAGAATAGTTTTCAAAGCACCAGGCAACTTTTGTTCATTTGCCAATATTCTAGTTTTCCCAGGTAGAAAACTAGAGATGGAGAAACAAACGATATAATTCTTTAGGATTTCTAATTTTGAAATTAAAGTGTAGCTTTTGACTTATCACTATAGAGTCTTGTTATGATGATTATGGTAAGACCCACTGTCTGATAAGGGAGCTGGAAACTAGCTGCTGAACCAGCCCTTCTGAACCCCAGAATGATAATGTAAGCTACAACATAGCCACCATCAGAGTTGAGCTGACAAACTTGAACGGTTGATGTTTCTGTTATAGGAACAATCACTGCTGTCCAGACATAGATCTTCTGTTGCAAGTGGGCTCTTTCCTTCTCTCGGTAAAAGTCATATTGGTGGGAAGTTGCTAGAGCTTACCCTGGCCCGTTTGCCCATTCTCCAGATTATCAAAGGCTTTCTTCACAAATGGTGACACATTTTCTGGACTCAACTTTGCCTTTCCAGTCTTATCAGATGACACTGGCTGCATCATTGTGAGCAGAAGCCTTAGGCTCCCTGAACTTGCCTACAATTTTTTCCAGAATTTCAGCTCATTTCACATTCTGAAATTGCTTCACCATTTATTTTAAATTAATGGGAAAGAGTCAAAGTCTTCCATTAATATTATATATTTCCTAATATCTGCAGAAATTTGGTATTCTTGCAGTTAGACAAATATTTAATTCTACCACCCTCACCTCTTTTTTGTCCACACAGTTCAGATTGCAATTCAGTTACTGAATACGACCACCCCAACCAAGGGGCTAGTACCTCGCAGATACTTCCTGTGTGAAGGTTAGCAAGGGCACAAGTTATGTGGGGTGAATAAACCTACACTAAATGTTTGCAATGGCATTGTCAATTGTGGATAAAGCTCTGATTCTAAGAAGTCAATTAATTAGAAATAAGTATAGTTATTGGTATGGGGAAGAGAATCAGCTATATTGGGGTGGGTGGGTGATGAAGAGACAGGAAAAAATCCAGCAAATGAGAATGGAATGCTTTAGGTCTCTGGAGGCATGAATTAAGAAGAAAATAATACTTTGTCTCCTGTACCTATCTCCAATTACAGTCTTGAGTGACTAGCCTTGGGCTACGAAAAGAGCTAGTTTGTGGTGAAGAATAAAGACCATAATGAAACTGTTTGTAAACCATGAAAGTTTTGTTGTTTCAAGAAAGTAGATTTTGCTTAAAGTTAACATGTATTTTTCATTCACTAAATACTAAAATGCATCCTGTGGCATGAGCTGTGCTTACTGTGCTGGTATCCAAGTTAGACAAGGAAAGGGGGATAGACAGAAAATATCTAGAGGAGGTGATTTCTGTACTGAGACTGGGGAAATCTAAATAGGTAAAAGGAGGACATTCTAAGTCTAAGGATAAGCTGGAGCAATAGTTGTGAGTTTGGATTTAATATGGTTGATAAGCATTTGCCTGGATGTATCTCCAGAAACAGTGAAACATAAAGATATGCCAAATTAGTCAGATGCCAGATCGATAATGAAATGACTAAACCAAGATGAGTTTGTGGGCTTAGATTTGGAAAAGTATTAAGTGCAACCCTGAAGATGTAAGCTTGTGTTTGGCTGGAACATAAAAGTAACTTAAAATATTCACTCTAAAAATATAGTGCAGACTCTTGAGTGGAGAAAAATAAAGCAACATTTGGAATGCTTAGAAAACAGCACAAGGAAGACCATAGATAAAAATCCTTGTTAAATTTTACCACATGCTGAATGTACCATCTGAGACTATATCATGTGACTTTTATTATACCAGAGATGACATAATAAAGACCATGATCCCTGGGCCGGTTCCTGCATTTTCATCCTGTTCCAACATATCCTAACTTAACACAATTAATACTTTTCAGGATGAACCAGAAACCACTAAGTACTTTTCCCTCTCTCCATGTTTTAGTCTTTTTCCAAATTCTTCCATTTTCTCTTCTTCCTCACAGAAATTATTTAAATTTACACTCATGTTGTTCCATCAAATGATCATATCAAACAAATATCTCTTTTTTCTTTAAATGGTAACTTAGTATCACTTTTAACTCATCTCTATTTAAAAAAATAAGGATAATAAAGTACAATTCTATGTTTATTGTTCAAATAAGAAAATTGCAGATATTTGTCAAAATTTACAAACATCAATTTTAATCTTTGTTATCATGCATAACCTGGTAGTCCTCTGGTAGTTCAGTTGTAATTAGGATGACGTTCATAAACTGAAGATGTCTGATGAGTTGGCCTTGAAATAGAAGTAGCTGATGTATCAGCTATCACTGGCACTGGAAACCGTGGGTTACTCACAGGTTGAAGTTTACAAAAACGACCTTCATTGGCAGATATGTTGTGATATCTATTTGGAAAATAAGAAGGCTCCACCATCAGTCCAAAATAATTGCTCTGTAAGGGGGACAAAATGCTGTATTGAGAAGTAGAAGTTGTAGTTGTAATGAAAGAGTTCACAACACGGCCATTTGCTTCAGTGTAGCTGCTTTGAGAGTGCCCGTGGACAGTGGTCAACTGATTTAAAATAGCTAGTTGTTCCACTGCAATATTTTCTGGTGGTCTAACTGACGTTGATGATGGAGGAGAAAAATCACCTCTGAGCGGGGTAGTTTTATCACAAATTATGTGGCCAATAGAGGGCTTTCTTATTAGAGGCATGTTTAAATCTGCAGAAGGTAAAAATGCACTTTCTCCACTAGTGTCAGCCACAAAATCAGAATTATTTTTACCAACATTACTTCCTCCTTTAAAGTGCTTCTTGTTGAAATCTCGAGCCAATAAAGACACCAGAGAGGCATTTTTAATCCCAACTCTTCTTTTTATTCTCACTAAAAGCTGAGGACAGCCTCGTTTAAAATTTGGATTATGGTAGAACTGCAGCTACAACCAAAGGAGAAAGGTTTTAGTAATAATTTAAACCAAAATACATAACTACAATAAGCCTTAAGTTTAAAACCTCAGATTTCATGTTTAGTATGCAAAGATAATATCATCAAAATATGAACATTGCTGACGATATTTGGAAGTTCCTTATTTGGAAAATACACATGTAAATAGTATAGTCATCAAATTAAAGAATTTAGTGTTTGCAGTAACGGTGAATGCCACTTTTGAAAAGCAGCTTTCATACCTTCACTTAGATTTCTGATAAGATTCATAGCTGCTAGCAAACTTTCTCATAGTCTTGAAGAGTTAAGTCACTGTCCTCATTTTTAGAAAAAATAAAGAATTTTAGCATTTGTAGTTTTATACTATTTTCAAAATCTAGCTTTACATTTATATTACCATAGATTGATGTACAAAATAAAATTTTATACATAAGTTACCAAGTCATAACTAAAATTTGTGTATACCTTGCTTAAAACAGAGGCTTCTCTTTCTTCTGCCAGAAAGTCAACTAGACAAGCAGATCTTTGAAATTTCTGCCGCACTTTACTAAACCCATAAAGGTTAAGCTGTCTAACTAAACTTTTCATACTTCCAGTTTCAAATATTCTGAAAGGGGCCTTTCTTTCCAAAACTTCCTTCTTAAAGACATCTTCATCAATAACTATGGAAGTTCCATTATCATCCCACCAGATGGATTTAAATTGGTCACTCCCAGCCATTTTCCAGAGTTTTCTTGGAAATGTCAGAGAACGAAAATCATTATCTTCATCTGGTTCCAAGACACAATGTGTGTAACATGGTCTTTTTATCAAGGATTTTTCAGACAAAGTCTGAAAAGCATTTTCTTCAATCATACACCTCAAGTCCAAGTCCCCAGAGAATGTTTGATCACACGATAGAGATCTACCGGGGTTTCCTGAATCAGTTGGTCCATCTTTAGGAGGCACATCTTGAATTTCTGAAGAAATATGTGCCATCTCAAATAACATTTCCTACAGCTACTTTTCTAATCTGCATGATTTTGAGCAGTGCAGCTTCAAATGCTGCTTAAGCAGGCCTGCACAGTTAAACTGATTGGCCATCAACATGGTTCTCAACCTGAGTGGCTGTGACATCACAAAAAGACTGGTCTCTTAGCAACCCAAGTGTAACAATCAGCCAGTGTTTCCTTCTCATTAATCCAGTTAAAATGAAATATATAGGATATTTATTTTTATACTGTGATGTGCAAATATTTTCCCGAGAATATCTTTTTAAACAATTTAACTTTGGGGTGTATGAGATAAAAACAATCTCATTCCTTTTGTACCCAAATTTATACAACATTGGTGAACAGAGTATAAATATGCACAAAGTAAATAAAATAATTTTAAAATATTGGAATTTAAAGTGAAATTTGGGTAAAATTTTTACAGAATGGTTATAACAATTTCATTATCATTTGTAATTAAAGTGAATCAAAATTTGATTTGTAAACGGAAGTAGTTATTTCTCTGTGTACTTTACAATAAGTAGCTCTATATTCAAAACATCAGCAGAATAAATATCAGTTTATTTGTTATGTTTATAAATAAATGTTAAATATTTATGAATTAAAATTAAATTAAAATAATCAATCAAATTTAAGAAATTCCAAAGGGAGGAATTTTGTTTAAATTTTATTTCAGTGCTATAAGTAAAAAAATGTAATTTAATATTCTACTTTACAATTACACAAGAGAAAAATCTGATTGTACACTTACAAATGTTTATTTTTGCCATTCTTTCACTCAGAGGTTTTTAAGTCCCTAGAAGGAATAATTTTTCTTGTCATTTTTAATCCATACTCTTGTGGCTTCTGTTAAGTGTTCCAAAATGATGTTGATAAATAAAGTTATGCATAAGGTCCTGGGTTCAATAAGCAGTGACTCCATTAAGGGGCAAACAAACAAACAATCAAAAAACAAAAAAGTAACATTATATGTGGGTTAGTGTGGAAAAGACAAGGTAATGCATTTTAGGAAGCCATATGTTTTCCAGTCCTGAAACAGTTGGCATTGTTAGTATAATATGGCATTTTAAGGCAAGTGTTTGTTCACTAATTGCAAATAATAGCTATGCTCTGTATCAGTAAACTGTAGTAAGTCCAGTTCTACCAAAACTTATATTATTTATTTAGAAATAAATTCCATTAAACATAAGCCAAATTCAAAATGATTGATAAAATTTTAAAATAAATAAATGTACACTCAAGCTACAATGTAAATTTTTCCTTCAGTATGTGTATATTCCATTCTAAATAAATATTATCAACCTGAATTCATTGCATATTATAAGAATTATAAACTATAGTTAATTATGTTTTAGCCCTGATTCATAAGTATTATTTAACATACACAAATCAATAAATGTGATACCATCCCTTAAAAAACAGAGAATTCAAAGGTAACAATCTCAAAAAAATGTAGGAAAATTATTGACAGAACTGATCTTAACTTTTGTATACAAAAAATTCTTAACAAATTCTCTCTAGATAGAATATAACTGAAGATAAAAATAGCCATATATGAAAAGCCCATGACTTTCATCAAGTTCAATATTAACATACAGGAATGTTTTCCTCTGGTACAGTAATACGAAAAAGTAGCTCATCCTCACAAGTCCTAAATTACACTACAAGAAGTCCTAGCCAGAAAAACTAGTCAGGAAACATTAAAAAAGACATCCAACTTGTAAACAAGCAGTACTATTTTTACAGATGACGTAATTACACATAGATGGAAAACTCCATAGACTCCTCCAGTGACTGTTAGAAATTGTCAACAAACTTAATAAACTTGCAGAATACAAAATCAATATACAAATATCTGTTGCATTTTTATATACTAACAACAAATTATCAGAAAGAGTAATTAGGAAAACTATTGTGTGTAAACTTATACCAAAAAGAATAAAATAGGAATAAAATAGATAAGTGAAATTAAAGATCTAAACATAGATCTATAAATTAAAGGTGCAAGAAATATAAGTAAACCAAATAAATAGAAAGATATTCTGTGCTCATAGATTGTATACAATGTGAGGAAATACTATAATCTATCTTTCGCATATTCAATCTCCCCAGCACTACTTATTGAGGAGAATGTCTTTGCTTCATTTTATACTCTTGCTTCCTTTTTCATGGGTAAGTTGATCATAGGTGTGAGGGATTATATCTGGTTGCGCTATTCTCTTCTATTGATTGGTGTCTGTTTTTGATCCAATATCATGTTTTTTAAATTACTAAATCTTTAAAGGACTCTTTAACATCAGATTATTTTACACTATTAGATTTAATACTACTTTTCAAGATTATTTTGGCAAGTCATGATCTTTATGGTTACATATAAATTTTGAAAGTATTTGTTCTATTTAATGGAAAAATCTCATGGGTATTTTGACATGAATCACACTAAATGTAGATTGCCTTGTGTAGTATGTTTGTTTCAACCACATAGTTTCACATCATTAACATAAGAGATCTTTTCATTTCTTGGGAACAGATTTAATTACATTCATCAATGTCTTCTATTTTTTAATGCATAGGTTTTCATCTTATTTGTTACCTTGATTTTAGGTATTCTTTACATATGTAAATAATTATATATATTACATTTGTATACTGGTTCCCTACACAAATATAACAGGCAGAAGGCAGTGGCAAGATATATTCAAAGTCTTGAATGAAAGAAAGCTGTAATCTAAGATAATTTATCAAGCAAGTCTATTTTTTAGAATACAAGGAGAGATAAATAACTTCTATAAAAGTGAATACTTAAAGAATTTAGCAACAGAAATGAAATAATGAAAGATCTAGTCTAAAGAAAAAAAACAGAAATCTATAGAAAGTGGAAAGAAATAATTAGAAAGACAATAGCTGCCATGACATAAAATAGAATATACATGATGTTGTAAACAGGACATCATAATTTTTAAGGGTCAGAGAGCGAAACAGGACAATACAGAGTATTTTCTTCTTGTTTCTCTTCTCTGTAGGAGGGGTTAGAGTTTGTATTCCTATCAGTCAAAATAAACAGATATATTAACGGGTCAATACACATACAAAAGACGGTAACCAGAAGTCAAAAGCTTACAATGAATTAATAAAGCCAAAAAGAAACCAAGATAATAAAGAAAAGTTATATAGCCACAAAAAGAAAAAGAAATGAACAAAAAGGAAATACAAAATCAACTGGGAAATGAAGTTCAATATGGAAATAAACAGCAATCTATCAATAATTATCAAAACTGTTAATAGACTAAGTGCTTCAATCAAAAGATATTTATTGTCAGATGGGATATTATAACAAGACCCTACATTATGAAGCATACAAGGGACCCACTTTAGTAAGAGGAAAACACATCAATTGAAATTCAGAAGATGGAAAAATATATTCCATGCAAATGGACATGACAAGAAAGCAGGACTATGAGTACTGACTTCACACAAAATAGACTTTACATGAAAGGCCATAGAGAAAGATAAACAAGGACATGATATAATAATTAAAGGAGCAATACAAAATGAGGGTATTATACTCATTAAGATATATGCACTCAATATATGAGCACCTAAATAAGTAAAGCAAATACTAATAGATGAAAAGGGAGAAATCAGACGGAACACAATCACAGTAGGACACTCTAACTCCCCATTACCATGACTAGACAAGCTTTCAGACAGAATATAAATAATAGAACAAAGATACTAAAATATACGATGAAATAATTGGAGTTGGTTGATATTTTCAAAACACTACTTCTCCCCAAAGCAGAATATACATTCTTTTCTAGTGCACACGGAACATTTTCGAGGAAAGATTATGTACTCAGGTACAGAAGAGGCCTCAACAAACTTAAGAAGATAAAAATTTTTTCAAGCATCTTTTCTGAGTATAATACCATGAAAGTAGAAATAAATCACAGAAAAACAGGGAGAAAAAATTACGGCATGTAGATTAAACAACATGGTACTAAAACAAGTAGGGGAGTTGAAGAAGTAAAATAATAAATAAAAAATATATCGAGATATATGACAAAACCCTATGCAAAGTTTATGTAATACAGATAAAGCAGGCTTTAGAGGGAAGTTCATAGTGACAAGGCCCTCCTCAAAGAAGAGCAATTTCAAATAAATAATCTAACGTTCTATAAACACTAATCATGAAAGAAGAGCAAACAAAACAAAAAGTCAGCAGAAAGAGGGAAATATTTAAGGTCATGGAAGGAAGAATTGAATTAGAGTTTAGAAAATAGAAAAAATCAAACTATTTTTTGAAATAGTAAACAAAATTGACAAAACTCTGGACAGACTCATCAACAAGAATAGAGAGAGTACACAAATAACATAAGAAATGACAATGGAGAAAATACAAAGAGTACAACAAATTTGCAAAATATCATAAAGGAATACCATGAGCAACTATATGGAAACAAACTGGAAAAAAAGGAAGAAATTCAGAAGTTTCTGGAAACATTCAGCCAACCATTTTTGCATTAAGAAAATATTGACCATTTGAACAGAGAGATCACCAGAAATGGAATACAATTATCAATAAAATAAAAAATCGCTGCAAACAAAATTCAGACCCTAATAGCTTCACTGGGGAATTTGACCAATCATTCAAAGAAAAATCCATGCCACCCTTCCTCAAACTTTTCCAAAAGCTTGATATGGAGAGAGTACTCCCAATCTCACACCATAGGGCCAACATCAAACTGATACCAAAACCAGAAAAAGACACTACACCAAAGACAACAATAGGCCAATATCATTGATAAACATAGATATAAAATTCTTTATGAAATTATTAACAAAGAGTATCCAACAGCATGTAAAAAAAGATTACACACCATGGACAAGTTAGGTTCATACCAGGAACACAAGGATGGTTGAACAGATGCAAATCAATCAATCAGTTGTGATACACCATATCAACAAAGCAGGACAAAAAACCACATGATCATCTCAGTAGATACAGAAAAAGCATTTCATAATATTTAACACCTATTTGCAATAAAAGTTCTTATCACAGTGGGCATAGAGGGGCCATATCTCAACATTATGAAAGCTATTTATGACCAACATATAGCCAGCAAAAATCTCAATGGTGAAAAACTGAAACCCTTCCCAAAAATCCTGAGACAAGACAAGGTTGCCCATTCTCACAATTTCAATTCAATATAGTCTCAGAAGTCCTAGCCACAAAGATCAGGCAAGAAAAAGAAATAAAATGATTCAGACTGGAAAAGAAGAGGTAAATTTGCCACGATACGCAGACATGACACTATATAGAGAAAACTGTAAAAGCTTCACTAATTAGTACTTAGGCTAAAAAAGGAACTGGGCAAGGTACCCAGAGTAATGTACAGAAACTAATAGCATTTCTTTACACTACCATTCAATCAACAGGAAAACAAATATAGAAACAACCGCTTTTATAACTGCACCCAAAACTACTAAATGCTTAAGAATAAATCTAACCAAGGAGGTGAATATCTTATACAGGGACAACTAGAAAACATTGATTGAGGAAATAAAAAAAATTTGAAGAATTGAAAAGATACCCAATGGACATGTAACGGAAGAAACAAAATTGTTAAAATGGCCATACTGCCCAAGGCAATCAACAGACTTATTGTGATTTCCTATCGAATTATGAAAACATTTCTTTTTAGGACTGAACCAAATGATCCTAAGACTTACACAGAGTACTAAAAAATCCATAATTTCCAAAGCAATATTCAAAATAAAGTAAGAGGCTGGAGGAATAAACCACCAGGTCTCCATACACTTTTGCAGAGATACAATAATCAAAATGACAAGATATTGGTACAGAAAGAGGCATATGGAAAAATGGAACAGAATACAGGGCCTAGGAATAAATCTACAGACGTATGTTGAATGAATCATTGACAGAGTAGCCAAGAATATTACAGAGAAAAGACCATCTCTTCACCAAATGCTGTTGGGAAAACTGGATAGCAGCATACAGAGCAATGGAGTTAGAACACTCCTTCATTGCATACACAAGAATAAACACAAAATGGCTTGAAGACTTCAATGTACGGGAAGACACAGTAAATCTCCTAGAAGAAAACAAAGGCAAAACACTCTGAGGTAAATCTCAGCAATGATCTCCTAGAACAGCATACCCAGGTAATGGATGTAAGTGCAAAATTAATAAATGGAACCTAATTAAACATAAGTTTTTGGACAGCAAAGGAGATCATAAACAAAGCAAACTGACAACCTACAGGACTAAAGAAAACATTTAGAATTGATGCAACTGACAAAGTCTTAATTTCCAAAATATAAAGACTTTATACAACCTAATAATAATAATAAAAAACAAGAAACCCAATCTGAAAATCGGCAGAAGCCCTAAACAAGCAATTCTCAAATAGAAACATACAAATGCCACACAGATATATGAAAAAAAAATTCTCACTATCATTATTATAGAAAGGCAATTTAAAACTATGATGAAGTATCACCTCACAATAGTCACAATGGCCATCATTCAAAAATCCACAAACAATAAATACTGGGGAAGCTGTGGAGAATGTGAACCGTCATACAGTGATAGAAGGAATGTAGTTTGGTGCAGTCATTGTGGAATACAGGATGGGGATTCCTCAAAACAATAAAAATTGACAATATACATTCCAGCAATCCCACTTCTGGGTATAGATCAAAGGGAACAGTAATTCAATAAGACACCTGCACCCTGATGTTCTTAGCAGTGCTATATATAACAGCCATGACATTGAAGCAACCTAATGGTCCAACAACTGATGACAGTATTCAGAAATTATGCCATATTTACACAATGGAGTAATATTCTGCAATAGAAAATGATAAAACAATGACATTTGCAGCAAAATGGATGTCCCCATAAAGTGACGTTCTAATTGAAGTAAACCAGAAGGAGAAAGAAAAATAATACATGACATAACATATGTGTAATATTAAAAAAAAAATTTCGATGAGAACACAATGATTTCATGTACAAAATTTAAGCACACTCACAGACCTAATAAAAGATTTTATGATAAATGTGGAAAGGGACTTTGAGAGGATATATATGGGAGCTTTCATTTATAAAAAGTTATCCACTATATATAAAAATAGATTTTTTCAAAATTTCTTTCGTATGACACAGGGCAGTAAGTTAAATATCGTGAAGTAAACTTTAATAGTTACACAAATGTATACATGTACGGGAACACTGTGATCTACACCACAGATTTACACATTGTAAATGGCTGTACTTCAATGATAAATAAATGAATAAATATGTAAATAAATAAATAATATATAAATTAATAAGTAAATAAATAAATAAATAAATAATATCTAAATAAAAAAATTTAGTAATAAATGAAATACAAAGATTCACACTACTTAACTTTTCACCTCAAATTCTAGGGGAAAACTGAAAGAAAAAAGAAGATAATTGAATGAATGATAGTAAGGAAAATAAGAGAAACAATTGAAAATATAAAAAAAAAATATACCTTAGTCTTTTTCTTTTAAACATAAAGTGGACAAAAGTTTAGGCTGATAAAGAAATTAAAGACTCAATTAAACTTAGAAATAAAAGAGAATATATTACCACTGATGTTGTAGAGATGCAAAGCATCATAAGAAATTACCACTAGACAACGATTTGAATGACTTACAACAAAAGACAAATTCCCAGTAACATATGTCTTCCAATACTGAATCAAGAAGAAATAAGAATGTTAAATAGAGCAAAAGTGTATAGGAGTAAATCAATAATCTAAACTTCCCAAACAAGAAAATATTTGCAAGACGACTTTACTGGTCTTTACTGTCATTCATTTGAAGAAAATTTCTCACCAATTCTTCCCCAAATCTTCCAAGAATTTGAAGGGTGTGAAAGATTTCAAACATGTTTTATGATGCCAGCTTTATATGCATAACAGTGATAGAAAGGACATTATATGCAAAATATAGAATATTATCCCTGATGAACATATGTGCCAAAATTCTCAACAAAACACAAGCAAAATGAATTCAACAACACATTTAAATTATAATACACACACATGAGTAAAGGGATTAATCCCTGGGTTTAAGGATACTTCAAAATATTGACATCAATAAAGGTGACATCCCACACTAATAGAATGAGAAATAAAACTCACATAATCATCTCAATACGTGTGGAAAGTGCATTGTATATGATGCAACATACTTTTAAGATACTCCCATCAAATTAAATTAACCCTGTCAGTGGCACGATATCATTTACACACAAACACTGTGTGGAGAGAAACGAAGCAGTTCTCTGTTTTTGATTCTAAGAAGAAGGCTTTATATAGGACATACACAATGCCTCACATATCATTTAAGTTATAACAATGATAATAATCTTAAGCTATTTATCTCCCCATTCTACTGCAGTAAGCACAGGATGTTAAATGATCAAGGAATGTTTTAAAGTTCATCACGGAACTCCATTAAGTATGCCATCTCTTATCCAGCTGGCTGTGCCTTTCTTAGGTTGTCCTCCTCTGAGTATCTTACCCAGAATAAGATATCCATCCATTCATACTGGATACATTGAGTAGGCCATTTCTTATCCAGCCTGGATATGTGACATTCC
The DNA here is from genome assembly GCF_048564905.1 of Vicugna pacos. Taxonomy (NCBI): domain Eukaryota; kingdom Metazoa; phylum Chordata; class Mammalia; order Artiodactyla; family Camelidae; genus Vicugna; species Vicugna pacos. The sequence continues at coordinate 43,211,620 of NW_027328741.1, forward strand.
TCACAGCTTGTTTATCAGTTCAGTCCATGGGCTTATTCTCTAGAGCCTTCAGACAGGGGCCTAAAAACCCAACATCCCTTGACCGAAAAATGGATGAAGAAAATTTGATGTATATATGCAATTAAATCAATATTTTGCATACCTATCAACAGTTTCCTTGGTGTTTCTTTTTCTCCATAATCTCACCAATATCTATTTGTTTTCTTTTTGATGAGAGCCTTCTGACAAGTGTGAAGTCTTGTCTCATTTTTGGTTTATGACTTTCCTAATAATTTATAACTCTGAACATATTTTAATGGGTCATTTAGCCAACTGTATGTTTTCTACAGAAATTTGATTCATGTCTATCTATTCAGTTCCTATGGACATTTTTTTAATTGGATTGTTTGCTCTCTTTTGTTGTTGTTGTGGGGAAAGAGTTTGCCATATATTTTGGATATTAACACCACATTGGAAAATATAACTTGCAAATATATTCTCCCATTCTGTTTGTTCAATTTTCATTTTATTGATCATTTCTTCTGCAGTGTAAATCTCTTTAGAGTGATACAATCGTATTTTGTTAGGTTTGCTTCTGCTTCCCATGCCAGAGGAGACATATGTAGAATCATATGAAGTCCAATGTCAGAGTGTACTTTTTATGTTTTACTCTAGGATTCTTTGTTTTCAGGATTTATGTTTTATATGCCCAGGAGTGGGATTGCTGGGTCATATGAAATGTCTAATTTTATTATGTAAAGGAACTTCCATACTGTTTCCAAAGTGGTTGCATCAATTTTCATTCCCATCAACAGTGTTGGAGAGTCCCATTTTCTCCACAACTACCCAATTCTTTACAGATTGTAGACATTTGAATGGCAGCCCTTCTCAATAGTGTGAGGTAAAACATTATTTTATATTTGTCTTCCATTTGTATAATGATTAGCAATGTGAGCATGTTATTTTTCCTGTTTGTCATCTGTGTGTCTTCTTTAGAGAATTGTCTTCTGCTCATTTTCTGGCTGAGTTGTTTGTAGACTTTTGAAATGGAGTTGTATGAACAATGTGTGTATTTTAGAAATTAGCCTCTTTTTGATTGCATTGTTTCCTAATATTTTCCCTCATACGGAAATTCATCTTTTCACTTTGTTTATTTTGCTGTGTAGAAGCATTTAAATTTAATTAGGATTTTTGTTTATTTTGTTTTTATTATTTTCAGCTTGGGAGAATGACATAAGAAAATTTTGCTACAATTTATGTCTTGTTTTGTTTATGTTAGTTTCCAGGATTTTTATTGTGTCATGTATTATATTCACATATTTAAAGCATTTTGAGTTTATTTTTGTACAGTGTGAGGGAGTGTTCTAATTTCATTGATTTACATGTAGCTATCTAGCTTTCTCAACATCACTTGCTGAAGACTGTATTTTAGACATTGTATATTTTTGTTTCCTTTGTCATAGTTTAGTTAACCATAGGTGTGATGTTTTATTTCTGCCTCTGTGTTACATTCCAGTGATATAGATGTTTGGTTGTTTTCCAGGATTGTGCGGTTTTGATTTAGGTATTTTTGTACTATAGTCTGAAATCTGGGATGGTTATAGGTTATGCCTCCAACTTAGTACTTTTTCCTCAGTGTTTCTTTTGCAGTTCTGGTTCTTTTGCAATTCCATACAAATCATAGTACTGTTTTTAGTTCTGTGGAAAATATCATGTAGTTCGATTTGAATCAATTTATATCTGTAGACATCCTTTGTAGTATGTATATTTTAAAATTATTAATTCCTCTAAACTAAGACCTTGAGATTTTTTTCCATTTCTTGACATTATCTTCAGATTTCTTTATCAGTGTCCTATTCATTTTATTATTTTTTTTTCATAGGTTTTTCATTTTTTGATCTGATTTCTTATGGATCTTTTAAAATTATGGATTATTTCATTGTTTGTGTAAAAAATGTGACAGTTTTTGTATATTAATCATGAATCATGCTACTTTGCTAAATGTCTTTATTAGATTTAGTTGTTTTGGTTTGGAGAATCTTTAGAGATCACTATATAGATTATCATGTCATCTAAAATAATAACAGTTTTACTTCATTCAATCCAACTTGAATAACATTTTTTCTTGTCCGATTACTGTTACTAGAACTTCCCATACTGTGTTTAATAAAACCGGTGAAAGTGGGCATCCTTGTCTTATTCCTTAATTTGGCTTTCAGGTTTTCACTTTTGCATATTATGTTGTCTGTGGTCCTGTAATTAACGACTTTAAATATGTTGAAGTATATTTCCTGAATCCTACTTTGCTAAGAGGTTTCTGCCATTGTTGCTTTTGTTGTTGTGGTTGTTGTTGTTGCTGTTGTTGCTGTCTTAATGAATAAATGTTGAATTTTACGAAATGCTTTTAATGGATTTATTGGGATGACTATGTCATTTTCTCTTTTCCTTTTGTTAATGTGGTGCCTCAAACTGATTGATTCGTGTATGTTGAACCTCTCTTGTGACCCTGCAATGAATCCAAGTTGATCATGGTGTATGATATATTTTAGGTATTGCTGGATTTAGTTTGCTAATAATATTTTGTAGAATTTTTGCTTGTAAATCTATCAAATATAATGGCTTGAAATTCCCTTTGCCAGTACTTTTTTTGTTGGTTTTGCTATCAGGGTGATGAAAGCTTCATAGAATTAATTTGGGAGTTTCCCACATCTTCACTATGTTTGAATAGTTTGAAGACTATAAGTTCTGCTTTGTGTAATTTTACAGTTCTCCACGGGAGCTGTTTATATCTGCACTTTTATTCAACAGTTTTTTTAAATGCAGATTCTATCTTTCTTCTAGTAAACAGTTTTTTCAAATAATTTGTTTCTCCTTATCTCTGTGTCTTTCTAGACATTTGTTTATTTCTTCTAATTTGTCCAGTTTATTGGCATGTAAGTGTTGACAAAAAGATCCTTTTGTATATCTGAGGTAACAATATTTATTTCTCTTCTTTTCTTTCTTAATTTATTTCTTTGGAGCATCTACCTTTTCTTCATGATGCACTTGGCTAGAGGTTTATTGAATTGCTTATCTCAAAAAGAAAACATAAAACAAAATCTTTGGTTTTATTACTCTTTAGCATAGATTTTTTTCTCTATAATTTATATTTAAACCTCTAATATTTAGGATAATGTTTTTTCTGTTTTTTCAATTTTTTTAATTGATTTACAGTCATTTTAAAAATTTGTCTCCAATTCCAGCGTAGAGCACAATTTTTCAGTTACAGTGACCATATATACATTTTTTGTCCCATTTTTTGCCTTTCAGCTGCCATAAGATCTTTTATAAAATTCTCTATGCTATACAGTAGAATCCTGTTTTATCTATTCTACAATTTTGGCCTCCCAGTCTATCTCTCCCAACCCCCCGTCACATGGCAACCAAAACTTTATATTCTATGACTGTGGGTCTATTTCTCTTTTGTATTTGTCCTCTTTTTGTTTTGTTTTATTTTGTTTTTAGATTCCACTGATAAGCCATCTCTTATGGTATTTTTCTTTCTCTTTCTGGCTTACTTCACTTAGACTGACTTTCTCCAGGAGCATCCATGTTGCTGAAAATTGCATTATGTTGTCAGTTTATATGGCTGACTAGTATTCCATTGTATAAATATACCACCTCTTCTTTATCCAGTCAACTGTCGATGAACATTTAGGCTGTTTCCATGTCTTGGCTATTGTAAATAGTGCTGGCTATGAACATTGGTGTGCAGGTGTCATCCTGAAGTAGGGTTCGTTCTGGATATATGCCCAGGAACGGGATTCCTGGGTCATGTGTTAAGTCTATTCCTAGGCTTTTGCGGAATTTCCATCTTGTCTTCAACAGTGGCTACACCCAATTGCATTGCCACCAGCAGTGAAGGACAGTTCCCTTTTCTCCACAGCCACTCTAACATTTTTCATTTGTGGATTTTTGAATGATGGCCATTCTGACTGGTGTAAGGTGATACCTCACTGTAGTTTTGATTTTCATTTCTCTGATTATAAGTGACATTGAGCATTTTGTGATGTGCCTTTTGATCATTTGTATGTCTTCCTAGGAGAATTGCTTGTTTAGATTTTCTCCCCATTTTTGGATTGTGTTGTTCATTTTCTCTTATTCAGTTGGATGAGCTGCTTATATACTTTGAAGATCAAGCCTTTGTCTGTTTCATATGCAAATTATTTTCCCATTCCGTATGTTGACTTTTTGTTTTACTTCTGGTTTCTGTACTGTGCAGAAGCTTGTAAGTTTCATTAGGTCTCATTTGTTTTTTCTTGCTTTTATTTCTTCTGTGAGAAAATTTTCGAGAATTGTCAGATAATATTTTGCCTATATTTTCCTCAAGGAGTTTTATTGTATCTTGAAGTATGTTTAAGTCTTTGATCCATTCTTATTATATTTTTGTGTGTGGTGTTCTAGCTTTATTGGGAGTGCTCTAGCTTCATTGATTTACATGCTGCTTTCCAGTTTTCACAACACCAGTTGCTGAAGTGTCTGTCTCAAATCCACTGTATTTTCTTGCCACCTTTGTCGAAGATTAATTCACCAAAAGTTTGTGGGTTTATTTCTGGGCTCTCTATTCTGTTCCATTGGCCTATATGTATGTTTTCCTACCGATTCAGTGCTGTCATGTTGACTGTAGCTCTATATTATTATCTGAATCATTAGCATAAAGAAATGTCACTGATTTTTGAATCTTAATCTTGTAACCTGCTACCTTGCTGAATACTTTGATCAGCTTTAGTAGTTTTTGTCCGGATCTTGCAGGGTTTTCTATATATAGTAACATATTACCTGCATATAGTAAGACTTTTACCTCTTCCTTTCAAATTTGCATCCCTTTTACTTCTCTCTCTTGTTTGATGGCTGTTTCTAGGTATTCCAAGTCTATCTTGAGTTGGAGTGGAGATAGTGTGCATCCTTGTCTTGTCCCAGATTTTAGTGGGAAGGTTTAAATTTCCTCACAATTGATTACTATGCTAGCTGTAGGTTAGTTATCTATAGCTTTCATGATGCTTAGTTATGTTCCCTCTATGCCCACTTTGGTGAGAGATTTTATCATACGTGGGTGTTGAATTTTATCAAATGCTTTTCCTGCATCTATTGAGATGACCATGTTGCTTTGGTCCTTTCTCTTGTTGATGTGCTGTATTACATTTTTTGACTTGTATACGTTGAACTACCCCTGTGTCCCAGGCATAATCTCTACTTGGTCATGAAGTATAATCTTTTTTCTGTGTTTGGATTCTATTTGCTAGTATTTTGGTGAGGATTTTGGCTTCTGTGTTCATCAGTGATATTGGCCTATGATTCTCTTGTTTGGTAGTGTCTTTGCCTGGTTGTGGTTTCAGGGTGACTGTGGCTTCATAGAATGACTGGGAGTATTCCTTCCTTTTCAATCTTCTGGAAGAGTTTAAGAAGCACTGGTATGAGTTCTTCTTTGTATGTTTTGTAGAATTCCTCATTGCATCAGTCTGGTTCTGGACTGTTATTTGTAGGGAGGTTTTATATTGCTTTTTTGATTTAATTTCTGGTGCTCTGCTTGTTCAAGGGGTAAGTTTCTTCTTGATTCATCCTTGGTGGACAGTATGTGTCCAGAAAATTGTCCGTTTCCTGTAGGTTATCGAGGTAGTTTCCATAAACTTTTCATAATATTCTCTTATGATATTCTTTACTTTTATTTTATTTGTTGTAATTTCTCCTTTCTCCTATCTTATTTTGCTAATTTTTGCTCTCTCTCTTTTCTTCTTTTTGAGTTTGGACAGAGGATGTTCGGTTTTCCTTACTTTTATAAAAAACCAGCTTTTGGATTGGTGATATTTTTCCTATGGTTTTGTCAATCTCTATTATATTTATTTCCTCACCAATATTTATGATTTCCTTCCTTCTGCTGCCTTTTGTTGTTTTTTGTTCTTCTTTTTCTAGTTTATTCTGCTGGTGGGTTCAATTGTTTATTTGTGATTGTTCTTCTTTTATGAGGAAAGCCTTTATTGCTGTAAACTCCCCTCTCAGCACTGCTTTGCATGTGTCCCATAAATTTTCTTTGGTTTTGCTTTCATGTTCTTTTGTCTCAAGGAACTTTTCCATTTCAGCTTTGATTTCTTCCTTGACGCATTTGTTTTTCAATAACATATTGTTTAATCTCCATGTTTTACTTTTGTTCTCCTTTGTTTCTCTGTTGTTGATGTCTAGCTTCATGGTTGTGTGGTCAGTAAAGATGCTTGAGGTAATTTCTATCTTCTTAAAATTGCTGAGATTTCTTTTGTTCCCACCTATATCGTGAAATCTGGTAAATGTCCCATGTGCACTTGGAAAGAATGTATATACTATATTTTTGGGGGTGCAATGCTCTGAAAATATCCACCAAGTGTAATATTTCTATTGTATTATTTAACTTCTCTTTTGCCTAATTTATTTTCTGTCTGGATGATCTGTCCAGTTATGTTAATGCTGCGATGAAATCTCCAACTATGATTAGGTTCCCATCACTATCCCCCTTTATATCTGTTAGTAATTACTTTATGTACTTAGGTGCTCCTCTATTTGCTGCATATGTACTAACAAGTGTTCTATCCTCATCTTGTATCACTCCTTCAATCATTATAAAGTGTTCTTTATCTTTCTTTATGGTCTTTGTTTTAAAGACTGTTTTGTCAGAAATCAGTACTGCGACACCTGTCTTTTTGGCTTTTCCATTTGTATGGAATACCTTTTCCATCCTTTCTCTCTCAATGTATATGTGTCCTTCTCCCTGAAGTGGATCTCTTGTAGGCAGCATATTGAAAGTTCTTGTTTTATTATCCACCCTGCCACTCTATGACTTTGACTGGAGCATTTAGTCCATTAACATTTATAATAATCGATGATATGTTTGCATTTATTGCCAATTTGACCTTATCTTTGCAGTTGATTTGGTATTTCCTCTTTGTTCATTTCATCTTCCTTTTATGGTTTGGTCATTTTCCTTTGAAATATCATGGAATTTATTTAGTTTTAGTGACACCCTGATAAGTTTTTGTCTTGTTGTTACCCTTTTATATAAGTCTTTTAGACCATTATTATAACTGCTTTTATTCAACTGATAGTAACATGATCTCAAAACCATCCTACCGATAACAAAAATTTTTAAAAAGAAAGACCAAAAGAAAAAATTCTCTATTTTCCTGCCTCCTTCTCCCTCTTTCAATGATTTGTATATCTTTTTTTTTAATTTTGTGTTTATTTTATTTATAATTCATGAGTTATCACCTTTCCAGCTGTGAGATTCTCATTTCTGTATCATCCTGCTACTTTTCTTTTTAGAGTAGACATTTAAATATTTCTTTTAGTATGGGTACAGTGTTACTAAACCCGTGTAGCATTTTGTTGTCTGTGAAAACCTTTATGTCTCTTTCTACCATAAAGTATAGCCTTTCTGGTTAAATTATCCTAGGGTATATCATTTTTTTCATTCAATACTCTGAATATATCTTGCCACTTCCTTATGTCCTGCAGTATTTGTGTAGTGAAATCAGCTGGGAGCCTTATGGGGATTCCCTTGTAACTCACTCTTTGCTTTTCCCTTTCTTCCTTCAGGATCATTTCTTTATCCTTGACTCTGGCCATTTAATTATATGTCTTGGTGTGGATGTATTTGGGTTCTCTCTGTTTGGGACACTCTGAGCTTCCTGTACTTGGATATTTGATTCCTTCTTTATGTTTGGAGTTTTCAGTCATGATGTTATCATGGTATTGGAGGCGTCATAGAATAACTTTGGGAATTTTCCTTCCTAATACATTTTTTGAAATAGTTGAGAGGAAAGAGGTTTTAGTAAAGGCATCCAGGCATTTTGTTCAAGGGGTGTTTGTAAAACTATAGACTTTATTTAAATTATACTGATTGCTCTTTTCAAGTTTTCAGTTATCTTTTTATTCAGTGTTGGCAGGCTGTATGTTTCAAGAAATTTGTCTCTTTAAGGTCGTCCTGTTGGTTGTCACGTAACTGCTCAGGGTGTTTTCATAATCTTTGCATTTCTGTACTGTCAGATATTATTTCTAATATTTCATTTATTATTTTGTTTGGGTCGAACCTGTATTTCTTGATAAGCCTGGCAAAAATGCTTATCAATTTATTAATATTTTTAAGAAAAAACCTTTTGATTTTATGAATTTTAACTTATATTTTAATTTTTATTTTATTTATTTTCAACCTAATCATTAAAGTTTACTCATTCTACTGCCTTTGCATTTTGTTTGTTCTTATATCTAGTTATTTCAGTTGGTAAGCTTTATCCTTCCTGTGAGGTTTTCATTTTTCCTCATAGAAGGCCTCAATTGTTCTAAGCTTCCCTCTTAGATTTGCCTTTACTGCATCCCATACATTTGATGAAGTTGTGTTTTCATTGTAATTTGTCTCCAGGTATGATTTTATTACCTCTTTGGTTTCATAATTGACCTTGTTTTATTTTATTTTTTTAAAGGATGAGGTTTAATCTCATGTTTGTGCTTTTCCTGTTCTTTCTAGAGTTGATGCATAGATTCATAATTTTGTGTATGGAAAAATACTTGCTGCAATCTGTATTTGTTAAAAGTTCCTGATGCTCATTTCATGACATAATATGTGGTTAATTCCTTAGATAACATGCTGTGCACACTTGAGAAGTTTATGTGTTCTCCTTTTCTGATGCAGTGTCCAATATCTCAGTTAGGTTCAAATGATCTAATATGCCATTAAGACCTCTGTTTCCTTACAGATATTCTTTCTGGAGGATATGGCCATCAGAATAGTGAGGTGTTCAACTCATCTACATAATTGTTTCATAATGAATTAATTCCTTCATTTCTACTAATATTTCTTTTTATACTTAGGATCTACGGTGTTGGGTCCATATATAATTTAATGAGTGTAATACTCTATTTTTATATTGATCTCTTTCTGTTAATATAATCTCATATTTTTCTTGCATTGTGGCCCTTATTTTAAAACGTATTTTGTATGAATTGAGCATTGCAAAATGCACTTTCTTGTCGTTTCCATTAAACATCTTTTCCATCTGTCTCCTGGTTGTGTTTATATTCCACCATAAAGTGAGACTTTTTGTGGGGGAAGTGAAGATGATGGAGCAGAAGGATGCTCATAGCTCACCCTTTCCCACAAATGCACCAAGACTCACATCCACAGACCTACTCAGCTAACCAGAAAACCTACAGAAATCTGATAGTACACTGTCCTCTTCAAAAGCTAAAAATGCAAAATATCTTGTAGAGGAAAATGAAGAAAGAAAGAAGAAAAGGCAAAACAGATTGAGACACATCCCACAGGGAGGGAGCAGCAAAGAAGGCCTGGTGCTCATTCACTGGGTCTCCCCTCTCCAACTGAGAGTTCAGCAGGATGGAGGGGGATCCTCCAAGAATTGGAACTGTATAGAGTACAAGTACTAAGTTAAACAGGCAGTGAGGATCCCTGTGACAACCAGCCCAAGAGGCATCCTGGCAGCTGGGGGGAGGGCCATGCTGCCTGAGCTGGGTGGAAGATGAAGATGGCTGCACTGAGGCACCCCGGGGGAATTGAGGGGGCTGTGCAACATTGCTGTGGGTTCATAGGGCAGAACAACCTGGGCCCTCCATTAAATAACAGGGCAGACAAGCCCTGGGATTGGAAAGGTGCATTCTAAATTTCTGAAAATCCACAAAATTATCTAGGACAAGAGACCTAGGGCTCAGACACAGCCAACATAGCTTCTGGTGCTTTGCACCCTGGCAGCAGCGAGAGCAAATCTGCATTCACTCCTAAGGACTTAGCAGCCTCAAGTGCGAGAAGGGGACTTGTTTACAGCCTGAGGCAGATAAGATATTTCTGTCCTATTTCTTCAGAGAACTTGCTCTGCCAATGCAAACAAGGAGCTGGGTTTTGGCCCAGATCAGTGACAGGGCACATAACATTGGAGAGACAGGCACCCTGAGGGGGCTGATGGCCCACCAACTTTTGGGATGGAACACAGCCCCTGACCATGTGGCTGGGAGAAGGCTTTATGCCCACTCCTGCCTGGTGAGTCTGAAACATATGACTGAGGCATCGGTCAGGGCAGTGACAAGACAGCACAAAGTAAAGAGAGCTGCTCCATAACCAGTGATGGGAGTAGGAGTGATCTGCTTGCCAACAGGCCCTAGGAGCTGCACAGATGAGGGCTCCAATGGAGGGCCTCTGGAAAAAGCAATCTGAGCTTCAAAAACAGGATGAATACAGAAAGAGTTCACATTATATTACACAGTCTCCAGGACACACTGACCACCCCCTTGTTTTAATCTGTTTTTATCAGTTCCATTTTCTATTACCCTCTTAATTTTTAATTCTTAGGCAATTATATATACCCCCTTTTATATCCCATTGAAATTTTTTAAAAATATTTTTATTATTATTATTTTTCAAAACTCTGCTTCAACTTGCTCTTCTATTATGTATTATACATTGTCTTCAAACATTTATTTCCCATTCTTTAAAATTCTTTGTCTCCCTCTCTCTTTTTTCTCTCTTTTAGTTGTATTACTACATAGGCATTAGGAAGTTAAACTCCTTTAGGACCACAGTAGATAACTGATACTCCATAAATCACAGTGCCAAAGAGGTAGGAGCAAGATGATGAAGCAGACAAACCATTCCCAATTAAAAGAACAAGAGAAATCCTCTGAAAGTACGATCAGTGAAATAGATATCAATAGCCTACTAGATCAAGGTTTCAAAAAAGGTGGGATCAAATTAATGAAGGAAATAAAAGATAGTGTTTAGAGACATAAAATATGTTAAAAATGAAATGGAAGCTATAAAGAAGAGCCAAGTAGAATAGGTAAACCTGTTGACTGAGATGAGGAATGATCTAAAGGGGTCACAAAGCTCACTAGATAATGCAGAGGAATGAATTAGTGACCTAGAAGACAGGACAATAGAAAGCACCCAATCAGAACAGCCACAAGAGAAACAACAAGAAACAAATGAAAATAGCATGAGACCTTTGTGATAATAGAAAGCATGCCAAACTTGACATGATAGAAGTCCCAGAATGGGAGGAAAGATAAAAGGGGATTGCAAAGGTGTTTGAAGAAATCATGAGTGAGAACTTCCCAAACTGAAAGAAGAAATCAGATATCCAAGTACAGGAATCTCAGACTGTCCCAAACAGGAAGAACTCAAATAAACCCACAACAAGACATATAATTAAGATGGCCAGAGCCAAGGATAAGGAAATTATCCCAAAGGCAGCATGAGAGTAGCAAAGAGTGTGTTACAAGGGAATCCCCAGAAGGCTCACAGCTGATTTCACAACACAAGTACAACAGAACAGAAGGGAGGGGCAAGATATATTCAAATTCCTGAATGAAAAAAATGATATACCCTAGGATACATTAACCAGCAAGGCTATTTTCTATGGTAGAAGGAGACAGAAGTAATTTCACAGACAAGAAAAAGCTACAAGAGTTTAGCAACACTATACCCATGCAAAAAGAAATATTGAAAGGTCCACTCTAAAAAGAAAAGCAGCAGGATGCTACAGAAATGTGAATCTCACAGCTGGAAAGGTGATAACTCATGAACTAGAAATAAAATAAACACAAAATTTTAAAAAAGACATACAAATCATTGAGATTGGAAATGGAGTTAGGAAAATAGAGAATTTTTTTCTTGGGGGGGTCTTTCATTATAAAATATTTTGTTCTCGGTAGGATGGTTTTGAGATCATGTTACTATCAGTTTAATAAAATCAGTTATACTAATGGTCTAATAGACTTATATAATAGGGTAAAAACAAGACAAAAACATATACAGGGAGTCAATAAAACTAAATAAATTTCATGATAATACAGAGGAAAATGACCAAACCAAAAAAGGAAGATCAAACGAACAAAGACGAAATAAAAGATCAACTGCAAAGATAAGGTCAAAATGACAATAAACACAAACATATCATCGATTATTGTAAATGTTAATGGACTAAATGCTCCATTCAATGCCATTGAGTGGCATGCTGGATAATAAAGCAAGAACCTTCAATATGCTGCATAAAAGAGATCCACTTCAGCGAGAAGGAAACAAATAGATTGAGAGTGAAAAGATGGAAAAGGATATTCCATACAATGGGAAAAGCCAAAAAAGCAGGTGTTGCAGTACTGACTTCAGACAAAATAGTCTTTAAAACAAAGGTCATAAAGAAAAATAAGGAAGGACATATTATGATGATTGAAGGAGTGATACAAGATGAGGATAGCACACTTGTTAATACATAGGCACCAAATAGAGGACTACCTAAGTACATGAAAAAATTACTAACAGATATAAAGGGGGATAGTGATGGGAATCGAAACATGGTTGGAGATTTCAACACTGCATTAACATCACTGGACAGATCATTGAGATAGAAATTAAATTAGGCAACAGACAATTTAAATAATACAATAGAAATATTACACTTGGTGGATATTTTCGGAGAATTGCACCACCCACAAAATAGTATATGCATTCTTTTCAAGTGCACATGGGACATTTTCCAGGATTCGTGATATACTTGGGCACAAAAGAAACTTCAGCAATTTTAAGAAGATAAAAATTACCTCAAGTATCTTTACTGACCACAATGCCATGAAGTTGACATCAACAAAGAGAAACAAAGGAGAACAAAAGGAAAACATGGGGATTAAACAATATGTTTTTATAACACATATGGGTCAAAGAAGAAATCAAAGCTGAAATGAAAACGTACCTTGAGACAATAGTAAATGAAAGCAAAACCACACAACATTTATGAGACACAGCAAAAGCACTGTTGAGAGGGGAGTTTATAGCGATACAGGCCTTCCTCAAAAAACAAGAACAACCACAAATAAACAATTTAACCCATCAGGAGAATAAACTTGAAAAAAAAAAAAAACCCAAAAGGCAGCAGAAGGAAGGAAATCATAAATATTGGGGAGGAAATAAACAAAATAGAGTTTTAAAAGACCATAGAAAAAAAAATCAACCAATCCAAAGGCTGGTTTTTTGAAAAAGTAAGTAAAATCTACAAACCTCTGGCCAAACTCAAAAAGAATAAAAGAGAGAGAGCACAAATTAGCAAAATAAGTATGGAGAATGGAGAATTTACAACTGATAAAATAGAAATACATAATACCATATGAGAATATTATGAAAAGTACATTGAACCAAACTGGATAACCTAGAGGAGATGGACAAGTTACTGGAAACATACTGTCTACCAAGACTGAATCAAGAAGAAACTGACCCCTTGAACAAACAGCGCAGTAGAAATGAAATCAAAATAGCAGTATAAAACCTCCCTACAAATAACAGTACAGGATTGGATGGTTTCACTACGGATTTCTACCACACATGCATAGAAGAACTCATACCAGTCCTTCTCAAACTCTTCCAGAAGATTGAAAAGGAAGGAATACTCCCAAAGTCATTCTATGAAGCCACAATTACCCTGATACCACAACCAGGATAAGACAATACCAAACAAGACAATTTTAAGCCAATAGCAGTGATGAACACAGAAGCCAATATCCTCACCAAAATAGTAGTGAATAGAGTCCAAAACAGAGAAAAAAGATTATACATCATGACCAAGTGGGGATAATGCCAGAGACACAGGGGTGGTTCAACATATGCAAATCAATCAATGCAATACAGCACATCAACAAGAGAAACGACCAAAACTGTGTGAACTTCTCAATAGATGCAGGAAAAGCATTTGATAAAATTCAACACACACTTTTGATAAAAACTCTCACCAAATTGGGCATAGAGGCAACATATCTCAGCATCATAAAAGCTATAGATTACAAATCTACAGCCAGCATAGTACTGCATAATGAGAAAGTCAAAATCTTCCCACTAAAATCTGGGAAAAGACAAGGACGCACACTATCACCACCCCAACTCAACATAGACTTGGAAGACCTAGCCACAGCAATCAAACAAGAGAAAGAAGTAAAAGGGATGCAAATTGGAAAGGAAGACTTTAAAGTCTCACTATATGCAGACAATGTTACTATATATAGAAAACCCTACAAGATCCAGACAAAAACTATTACAGCTGATTGATGGATTCAGCAATGTAGCAGGTTACAAGATTAAAGTTCAAAAATCAGTGGCATTTCTTAACGCTAATTATTCAGACAATACTATAGAGCTACAATCAACATGACAGCACTGTATTGGTTGGAAAATATACATATAGGCCAATGGAACAGAATAGAGAGCCCAGAAATAATCCCACAGACTTTTGGTCAATTAATCTTAGACAAAGGAGGCAAGAAATTACAATGGAAGAGACACAATCTCTTCAGCAACTGGTGTTGGGAAAACTGGACAACAGCATGTAAATCAATGAGGCTAGGACACTCCCAATGAACCTAGAACACCATACACAAAAATAAACACAGAATGGATCAAAGACTTATACATAAGATAAGATAGAATAAACTTCCAAGTGGAAAATAAAGGCAAAACAGTATCTGACATACATTTCATAAATTTCCTTGTAGAAAAATTAAAAGCAAGAATAAACAAATGAGACCTAATGAAACTTACAAGCTTCTGCACAGTAAAGAAGCTGGAAGTAAAAAAAAATACAACCCACTGAATGGGAAAAACTGAATATGAAACCGACAAAGGATTGATCTCCAGAGTGTATAAGCAGCGCATCCAACTAAAGAAGAAAAAATAAATCACCTAATCCAAAAATTGGCAGAAGACCTAAACAAGAAATTCTGCAAGGAAGACATACAAATTACCAAAAGGCACATCAGAAAATACTCAATATCACTGATTATCTGAGAAATGCAAATCAAAACTACAATGAGGTATCACCTCACACCATTCAGAATGGCCATCATTCCAATATCTACAAATGACAAATGCAGGAGATGCCTTGGAGAAAAGGGAACCGTCCTTCACTGATGGTGGCAATGCAGTTTGGTGCAGCCACAGTGGAAAACAGGGTGGAGATTCGTCAGAAGCCTAGGAATAGACTTAGCATATGACCCAGGAATCCCGCTCCTGGCCATAAATCATGAAGGAACCCTATTTCTGGATGACACTTGAACCCCAATATTTATAGCCAGCACTATTTACAATAACAAAGACATGGAAATAGACTAAATGTCCATCGACAGTTGACTAGATAAAGAAGAGGTGGTATATTTATACAATGGGATACTGGTCAGCCATATAAAGCGACAACATAATGCCATTTTCAGCATCATGAATGGTCCAGGAGAAAATCAGTCTAAGTGAAGTAAGCCAGAAAGAGAAAGAAAAATACCATATGAGATGGCTCATCAGTGAAATATAAAAACAAAATAAAACAAGACAAAAAAGCACAAATACAAAACAGAAATAGACTCTCAGACATAGAATAGAAGGTTTTGTTAGCCAAGGGGCCGGGGGGTGGGAAGAGATAGACTGAGAGGTCTAAATTGTAGAACAGATAAACAGGATTGTACTGTATAGCACAGGGAAATATATACAAGTTCTTACAGAAGCCCTCAGTGGAAAAAATGGGACAGCAAATATATATTTGTTCATTGTAACTCAATACTGTGCTCTATGCTGGGATTGGAGACAACTTTGTAAAATGACTGTAAATCAATAAAGAAAACTTAAAAAAATGTTATTAAGTATTACAGGTGTAAATATACATTAGAGAGAAAAAGAAAACTATGCAAAAGAGCAGTAAAACCAAAGATTTTTTTTGTTTTCTTTTTAAGATAAGCAAAATCAAAAAACCTCTAGCCAGGTGCATCATGAAGAATAGAGAGATACCCCAAAGAAATAAAGTAAGAAATAAAAGAAGAGAAATAACAATTATTTCTTCAAATATACAAAAAAGGGATCATTTTGTCAACACATTCAAATAAACTGGACAACTTAGAAGAAATAGACAAATGTCTAGAAAGAGACAGAAATAAGGAGAAACAAATAATTTGAACAAACTGTTTACTAGAAGAAATAATCTGCATTTAAAAAAAATCGTTAAATAGAAGTGCAGATTTAAACAAATCCTGTGGAGAACTGTACAAAAATACAAAGCAGAACTTATACTCTTCAAACTAATCAAAAATATTGAAGATGTGTGAAACTCCCTAATTAAATCTATGAAGAAATCATCACCCTGATAGCAAAGCCAACAAACAAACTACAGGCAAAGGGAACTTCAAGCCAATGAAATTGATAGATTTTGATGCAAAAATTCTACAAAATATTATTAGTAAACTAAATCCAGCAATACCAAAAATGAATCATACACCATGATCAACTTGGATTCATTGCAGGGTCACAAGAGTAGTTCAACATACACAAAACAATCAGTTTGATACAACACATTAAGAAAAGGAAAAGAGAATACAACATGGTCATCCCAATAAATCCATAAAAAGTATTTCACAAAATTCAACATTTATTCATTAAAACAGCAACAACAGCTACAACAACAAGAACAACAATAGCAACAACAATAGAAACCTCTTACCAAAGTAGGATTCAGGAAATATATCTCAACATAATTGAAGTTATTACTTACAAACCCACAGACAACGTAATATGCAAAAATGAATAACTGAAAACCAAATTAAGGAATAAGACAAGGATGCCCAATCTCCACATTTCTGTTAAACACAGTATGGGAAGTCCTCGCAACAGCAATAAGACAAGAAAAAAAGTTATTCAAGTTGGATTGAATGAAGTAAATCTGGTATTATTTTAGATGACATGATAATATATAAAGAGATCCCTAAAGATTGCCCAAACCAGAACAACTAAAACTAATTAAGACATTTAGCAAATTAGCATGAGTCATGGTTAATATACAAAAACTGGCACAATTCTTTACACTTAAAATGAAATATTCCATAATTTTAAAATATATATATGAAATCAGATCAAAAAATGAGAAACCTATGGATAATCCAAGATAATAAAATCAATAGGACACTGAGAAAGAAATTTGAAGATGATGCAAAGAAAAGGAAAGAAATCTCAATGTTTTAGTTTAGAGGAATTTATATTGTTAAAATATACATACTACAAAATATGTCTAAGGATATAAATTGATTCAGATCGAACTACATGATATTTTCCACAGAACTAAAAACATCCCTATGATTTGTATGGAACTGCAAAAAACCAGAACTGCAAAAGAAACAATGAGGAAAAAGGACAAAGTTGGAGGCATAACACTTAACACTCCCAGATCTCAGACTGTATTACAAAAATACAGTAATCAAAACAGCACAATACTGGAAAGTAAACAAACATCTATATCACTGGAACAGAACACAGAGGCAGAAATAAAACATCACAACTATGGTCAACTAAACTATGACAAAGGAAACAATCATATATCATGCCTTAAAACAGTCTTCAGCAAGGGATATTAAGAAAACTAGACAGCTACATGTAAATCAATGAAATTAGAACACTCCCTCACACTGTACAAGAATAAATTCAAAATATTTTAAATATCTGAATCTAATACATGACAAAATGAAACTTCTGGAATCTAACATATGCAAAACAAAACAAAAATTGTAGAAAAATTTTCTTATGTCACACTCCCAAGCAGAAAACAATAAAGGTAAAATAAGCAAATAAGTCCTAACTAAACTTAAAAGCTTCTACACAGCAAATTAAAATGAAAATATGAACTTCCAATTGGGAGAAAACATTAGGAAACAATGAAATCTACTAGAGGCTAATTTCTAAAATACACAAATCGTTCATAAAACACAAGTTCAAAAATCTACAAACAACTCAGCCAGAAAATGAGCAGAAGACAATTCTCTAAAAAAGACACACAGATGACAAACAGGAAAATAAAAACGTGCTCACATTGCTAATCATTATACAAAGGGAAGACAAAAATAAAGTAATGTTTTACCTCACACAAATGAGAAGGGCTGTCGTCCAAATGTCTACAAATAATAAAGACAGGGGAGATTGTGGAGAAAAAGGGACTCCCCAACGCTGTTGGTGGGAATCAAAATTGGTGAAACCACTTTGGAAACAGTATGGAAGTGCTTTAAATAATAAATTAGACATATCATATGACACAGCAATTCCACTCCTGGGCATATAAAACATATAACTTGAAATTAAAGAATCCTAGGGTAAAACATAAGAAGTACACTCTGACATTGGACTTAATTTGATTCTACAAATGTCTCCTTTGACAAGGGAAGCAGAAGTAACTCTAATAAAATATGATTGTGTCACACTAAACAGATTTACACTGCAAAAGAAATGATCAATGAAATGAAAAGTCATCCAACACAATGGTAGAACATATTTTCAAGTGATAATTTCCAATCAAGTGTTAATATCCAAAATATATGGCAAACTCTTACCCCAAAACAACAACAAAAAAGAGCAAATAATCCAATTAAAACAATGTCCATAGGAACTGAATAGATAGATCTGAATCAATTTTTTGTAGAAAACATACAGTTGGCTATATGACACATGAAAATGTGTTCAGAGTTATAAATTATTTGGAGAGTCATAAACCAAAAATGAGACAAGACCTCACACTTTTCAGGAGGCTCTCATCAAAAAGAAAAGAAATAGATGTTGGTGAGATTGTGGAGAAAAATGAACACCGTGGACACTGCTGATAGGAATGCAAAGTATTGATTCCATTGCATATATATATCAAATTTTCATCATCCATTTTTCTGTCATGGGATTTTGTGTTTGTAGGCCCCTGTCTGAAGGCTCTAGAGAATAAGCCCATGGGCTGAACTGATAAACATTCTGTGAGGAGTGTCACATAAACTTGCTGGATAAGAAGTGGCCTACTCAATGTATACAGTATGGAATGATGGATAGCCTATGATGGGTAAAATCCTCAGAGTAGGACATCCTAAGGCAGGCACAGCCAGCTGGATAAGAGATGGCCTACTTAATGAAGTTCCATGATGAACTTTAAAATAATACTTGATTATATAACATCCTACACTTACTGCAGGAGCATGGGAACATAAATAGCTTAAGATTATTAACATTGTTATAACTTAGATTATATGTGATGCGTTGTGCAAGTCCTATATAAACCCTTCTTCTAAGAATCAAAAAATAGAGAACTGTTTCGCTTATCTCCACACAGTGTTTGTGTGTAAATGATATCGTGACACTGACAGGGTCAATTTAATTTGTTGGGAGTATCTTAAAAGGATGTTGCATTATACACAATGCCCTTTCTGCACCTATTGAGATGATTATGTGAGTGCTTTTATTCATTCTATTAGTGTGGCATGTCACCTTTATAGATTTGTATATTATGAAGTATCCTTAAACCCAGGGATGAATCCCTTTACTCATGTATGTTTATGATACATTAAATGTGTTGTTGAATTCATTTTGCTTGTGATTTGTTGAGAATTTTGGCACATATTTTCATCAGGGATAATATTCTGTATTTTGCATATAATGTCCTTTCTAGCTTGTTTAGAAAATAAAGCTCATATCATAAAAAAATGTTTGGAATCTTTCACCCCCTTCAAATTCTCGGATGATTTGGGGAAGAATTGGTGAAAAATTGTCTTCAAATATTTGACAGAATTCACCAGTAAACTCATCTTGTAAATTTTTCTGGTTTTGGAAGTTTGCATTATTGACTTACTCAAACACACTTTCGCTCTATTATCTTTCTCATTTCTTCTTGATTCTGTATTGGAAGACATATGTTTCTGGGAATTTGTCTTTTGTTCTAGGTCATTCAAATTGGTGGCTAGTGGTTATTTCTTATGATGCTTTGCATCTCTACAACATCAGTTGTAATATCTTCTCTTTTACTTCTAATTTTATTTGAGTCTTTATTTTCTTAGCAAACCTAACCATTTGTCCTGTTTATGTTTAAAAGAAACACACTTAGGTATATTTTTTTTATCTTTTCAATTGTTTCTCTTGTTATTTGCCTTACTCACATTCATTCAAATTTCTTCTTTATTCTTTCTGTTTTCTCCTAGATACTTGAGGTTAAGTAGTGTGAATCTTTGTATTTCATTTATTATTAAATATTTTTATTTAGTTAATATTTATTTATTTATCTATTTATTCAATTATTTACTTATTCATTCATTCATTTATTTATTATTTATTTATTTATTTATTCACCTATTTATCATTTAAATACGCCATTTGCAATGTGTCAATCTGTGTTGTATAGCATAGTGTCCCCATACATGCATATAGTTCTGTGCCTATAAAATATTATTTCACAATATTTAGCATACTGCCCTGTGTCATAGAAAAGAAATTTTGAAAACATCTATTTTTATATATACTGTATAACATTTATAAATCTACAGCTCCCAAATATATCCTCTCGCAGCCCCTTTCCGCAGTAATCTTAAAATTGTTTGGTAGATCTGCGAGTGAATTTCAGTTTTGTATATGAAATCATAATGTTCTTATCCAAATATTTTTTAAGCTTCTTCATATATAATGTCATGTATTATATTTCTTTCTTTTTCTGGCTTACTTCAATTAGAATGACACTTTTTGGGGACATCCATTTTGCTGCAAATGTCATTGTTTTATCATTTTTTACTGCAGAATATTATTCCATTGTATAAATTCGGCATAACTTCTGTATACTGTCATCTGTTGTTGGACAATTAGGTTGCTTCCATGTTGTGGCTGTTGTATACAGCACTGCTAAGGACATTGGGGTGCAGGTGTCTTCTTGAAATAGGGTTCCTTTTGATATATACCCAGAAGTGGGATTGCTTGTTCGTACGTTAAGTTTATTTTTATCCATTAAAGGAAACTTCATCCTTGTTTCCAAAATGACTGCGCCAAACTACATTCCTACCAGCAGTGTAGGAAGTTTCCATTTCTCCACAGCTTCCCCAGCATTTACTGATTGTGGACTTTTGAATGATGACCATTGTGACTACTGGGAAGTGATACATCATTATAATTTGAATTGCCCTTCTTTGATAACGATAGTGAGCAATTATTTTTCATATCTGTGTGGCATTTGAATGTCTCTATTGGAGTATTGCTTTTTTAGGGTTTCTGCACATTTTCAGATTGGGTTTCTTGTTTTTTTTTATTATTATTAGGTTGTATGAAACCTTTATATTTTGGAATTTAGCCTTTGTCAGTTGCATCACTTCTAAATATTTTCTTTAATCCTGCAGGTTGTCATTTTGTTTTGTTTATGATTCCCTTTGCTGTGCAAAAGCTTGTAAGTTTTACTTGGTCCCATTTATTAATTTTGCTCTTACATCCCTTCCCTGGGTAGTCTATTCTTCTTGGAGATCATTGCTGAGATTTAACTCAGAGTGTTTTGCCTATGTTTTCTTCTAGGAGATTTACTGTTTCTTGCTTATATTTAAGTCTTCAAGTCATTTTGAGTTTATTCTTGTATATGGATTGAAGTATTGTTCTAACTCCATTTCTCTACATGCTGCTATCTAGGTTTCCCACCAGTTGTTGTAGAGTTGGTCTTTTCTCTGTCATATTCTTGGCTACTTTGTCAAAGATTAATTGAACTTAGGCCTGTAGATTTATTCCTAGGCTCTCTATTCTCTTCCATTGGTCCATATGCCTTTTTCTGTACCAATATCATGTCATTTTCATTATTGTAGCTCTGCAATAGTGTATGGAGACCTGATGGGTTATTCCTCCAGCCTCTTTCTTTTACTTAATATTGCTTTGGAAAC
This sequence comes from Vicugna pacos, assembly GCF_048564905.1. Lineage (NCBI taxonomy): Eukaryota > Metazoa > Chordata > Mammalia > Artiodactyla > Camelidae > Vicugna > Vicugna pacos. The sequence goes on from NW_027328741.1 coordinate 43,233,322, forward strand.
TATGGATTTTTTATGACTCTATGTAAATCTTAGGATCATTTGTTTCAGTCCTAAAAAGAAATGTTTTGCATAATTTGCTAGGTAATCAAATTTTCTGGCCTGATCGTTATGGCTAGGACTTCCAAGACTGTATTGAATTGAAATTGTGAGAATGGGCAACCTTGTCTTGTCTCAGGTTTTTGTGAGAAAGGTTTCAGTTTTTCACCATTGAGTATTTTGCTGGCTATATATTTGTCATAAATAGCTATTATTATGTTGAGATATGGTCCCTCTGTACACACTGTGATAAGAACATTTTTTGCAGATAGGTGCTAAAAGTTATCAAATGTTTTTTTCTGCATGGTACTTAGATTATCATGTGGTTTTGTGTCCTCTCTTTAGTTGATAAGGTGTATCACAATTGATTGATTGATTTGCATATGTTACACCATCCTTGTGTTCCTGGGGTGAACCTAACTTAAGAAAGGTGTGTGATCTTTTTTTACATGCTGTTGGATTCTGTTAATAATTTCCTAAGTACATTTACATCTATATTTATCAATGATATTGGCCTATAGTTTTCTTTTTAGATAGTGTCTTTCTCTGGTTTTGTTATCAGGTTGATGTTGGCCTTATGGTGTGAGTTATGGAACACTTTCTCCATATGAAACTTTTGGAAGAGTTTGAGGAGGACTGGTATGTGTATTACTTTGAATGTTTGGTCAAAATCCCCAGTGAAGCTATTTGGGTCTGAATTTTTGTTTGCAGAGATTTTTTATTTTATTGATAATTCTCTTCCATTTCTGGTGATCTGACTGTTCAAATGGTTAATTTCTTCTTGATGCAGTAATGATGGGCTGAATGTTTCCAGAAACTTCTCCATTTCTTCTAGGTTATCCAGTTTGTTTCCATGCTGTTGCTCATGGTATTCCCTTATGATCCTTTGCAAATTTGATGTACTCTTTGTTGTTTCCCCCATTTTCATTTCTTATGTTATTTGTCTTCTCTCTCTTTTCTTGTTGGTGAGCCTGTCCTGAGTTTTGTCAATTTTGTTGACTATTTCAAAAAACATTGTGATTGATTTTTTCTATTTTTTGAACTTTATTTCAATTCTTTCTCCCTTGATCTTTATTTTCCCACTTTGTGCTGACTTTTCATTTTGTTTGCTCTTCTCTTTATGATTAGTTTACATAGAAAGTTAGATTAGTTATTTGAAATTGCTCTTCAACTTTGAGGCGGACCTTTTCACTATGAACTTCCCTCTTAAGCCTGCTTTAACTGTATTCCATAGACTTTGTGTAGTGTTGTGCCATATTTCTCAAGATATTTTTTAATTTCTTCTTTTAATTCATCACCTCCCCCACTTGCTATAGTACCATGTTTTTTAATTTATATGCTGTCATTTTTCTCCCTGTTTTTCTGTGATTCATTTCTAGTTTCATGGTATTATACTCAGAAAAGATGCTTGAAATAATTTTTATCTTTTTAAATTTGTTGAGGTTTCTTCTGTGCCTCAGTACATAAACTTTCCTAGAAAATGTTCCATCTGCACTGGAAAATAATGTATATTCTCTTTTGGGGAGAAGTAGTGTTTTGAAAATATCAACCAAATCCAATTATTTTATCGTATATTTTTGTATCTTTGTTCCCTTATTAATTTTCTGTCTGAAAGACCAGTCTAGTGGTGGTAATGGGGAGTTATATTCTCCTACTGTGATTGTGCTCCCATCGTTTTCTCCCTTGTTATCTATTAGTATTTGATTTATGTATTTAGGTGCTCCTATATTGAGTGCATATATATTAATGAATATAATAACCTTATTTTGTATTGCTCCTCTAATAATTATATCATGTCCTTGTTTATCTTTCTCTATGGCCTTTCTTGTAAAGTCTGTATTGTGTGAAGTCAGTACTGCTAGTCCTGCTTTCTTCTCATGTGCATTTGCATGGAATATATTTTCCCATCTTCTGACGTTGAATTGATGTGTGTTCCTCTTTCTAAATTGGGTCTCTTGCATGCTTCATAATGTATGGTCTTGTTATATTATTCCATCTGACAGTATATATCTTTTGATTTAAGCACTAATTCCATTAACATTTGTAACAATTATTGATAAACTGGTGTTTATTTTAATATTGAACTTCATTTTCCAATTGATTTGTTATTTCCTTTTTGTTAATTTCATTATGTTTTTGTGGCTTTATAAGTTTTCTTCTATTATCTTGGTTTTTTTCTGGCTTTGTGACTTCATTGTAAGCTTTTGACTTATGGTTACCCAGTTTTGTATATATATTGACCCGTTAGTATATTTGTTTATATTAACTGAAATGAATACAAAGTCAACCGCATCATACAGAGAACAGAAACAAGAAGAAAACACTCTGTATTTTCCTGTTTCAAGCTCTGACACATAAAAATTTTGATGTCCTGTTTTACAACATCATTTTTATTCTGTTGTAATTCATTTTAGCTATTGCCTTTCCAATTATGCCTTTCACCGTTCTATAGCATCCTGCTTCTTTATTTTTTGAGG